>NC_081200.1:157500-517500 GCF_902713425.1 Acipenser ruthenus | reverse complement strand
CATTCAATTGCAATTATGAGAGCGCTGACAAACACACTCACATGAAAGATCTTGTTTTTAAATTGAAAACATCGAAATTACCAAACAACATGTACATATAGGAAGTTTAGAGACGTGCACGTTTTCCTATACAGTCTATGGTCACTGCCGAATGTAAAAAGTCAACCGGTTTAAAGAAAGAACATACACTATCGACACTACATGCGTCTGTCCAGTCAACTGCAATCAGCTCTAGAGCTCGACACTGCCATCTAGCGACAGGGACTTGCACAGAAGACACCTTTGTGAACAACACCAACCCAAAAGCGTTTGAGAAAAAAAGCACACAGGACAGTCACAAGGGTTCAATTGCCGTACAATTGACTGCATGGATAATTGTGCATTCTCGTTATTAAAAACAACAGTGGTTTCTGTGCCACATTCACACACAAATGGGCTAATTGAGTCGTATCACTTTTTTATTCGTTTTAAATAATGGACATAAAGGATACACACTTTGGGCTGGCTCCATTTCATTCCCAGAGCTTTATGATTCAGTGAAGCCCCCCAACCTCCCATCACTCACACACACACACACACACCAACTTCTGTGGTTTGTTTCAACGTTTCGATTGAAATGGGACAGGATAAGAGGAATTAGCGTGGCAAAGACTGAACTAAGAGAGTGGGACGTGGAGAAAAACAAAGCAACGGGTTCAGAGAGCGGGGAGCGAAGAGGATTAGACAAGAGAATGAGAAGCTGGGAGCTAGAAGCAGTTTGAATTAGTGCAGGCGTCGCACCGATTGAATTCAGTGTGCAGATAGGAGGGCCTGACGCATCCTCAATGGATCTGCGTGGGGGATTTTGGACTTCAACACACAGCTCTCCTCTGCGCACCGCCCCCGATTCTCAATTTGAGACGCGGATTGTATGAATACATGATCAAACGGAGGGAGGATTAGAGAGACGAGTCAAGCGTCCCTGTTAACATTCTCATGTGAAATCAATTAAGAGCGTTCGGCTCTTGGGCAAGGTGTTGTTTTCATAAGGTTTACAGCGTTCCTCTAAAACAACATATAATTAGTGCCGTTTGAGAAGACGCTTATTTCTACCAACACGTCGAAGAATTGGTTGTATTATATTTGTGCCAATGTGTATTAGTTTTAATAATTAATAATAATAAAAAAAACATACGTGGGGCGGGTTGCAGCTGCACTACCACAAGGGAACTGGTTCAATAAATGACAGACACGGTTGATGCTGTCTCTAATGTGCTCTGCAACCAACCACTGCCGTCGAAGAAAGCTCATTTACATTTTGCTCAGCAAGATTCGTTTTTATTGATTATCAGCATACAACAGAAAAAAGCTATTATTAACCCTAAACAGTTATATAGCTTTGCCAATCCGTCTGTATTTGTAAGTTAAAGATCTGGGAGGGACAAACAGGAGAGGTATTTGTAGACAGTATAAAAAGTTATAAAATTATTCTGAATCTGTCAAGCTTGGAAACGACGTGCAGAATCATACTCTTCGGACCCTTTTGGAAATATTCAGTGGAGCAGACAAGCGATCAGAAGGAACCCTGCAAGCTGTGCTGAACGGCTGGCACTGTGCTCGGCGCCCGCATTGCCAGGGCTATCATTGGCGGAGGCTGAGGGCTTGGCGCAGTGGCCCTTGTTCTCCCCGACGCAGGCGGCATACGCCATAGCATGAGCGACGTAGTTCTGCTCCTGGACGCCGTGGAAGAGGTGAGCCATGGGGCCACGAGCGAAGACGGCCACGTCCTCCCCTCCGTGGGTCTCTTTGTCCAAGAGCACCGATGACTGCTGGACGTAATCCTTGGAGGCTGGGAAAGAAAGGAAACGCACCATCAGATCTCATTTCCGACCAATGGAAGCACTTATCTGTGCTGGTGACCAGGAGTTGGGAATGGGAACTCATTTACCAGCCTCTTACTGGGCACGCCAGCTCACCAGTATATAGAAATCACAGTTTACAGCAAATAGAATCTCTGACAACAAAGCTGGCTTTAACCAAGGGACGCTGCATTCTCTGGGAAAACCTTCAGCACCCATTCAAACTACATCTGGGGAAAGAGAAGCATGGTGGGGCTCAGTTGCACTCCGAGGATCGGTTTTATTTTGTGGTGCATGTCCAGTAATCTGTGTTCATTAAGTGACTCCTAATAAGCGGTTCAATCTGGCATTACCTGTATCAACTTTGCGGATATCAGGCCTGGTGTTGTTGACGATCTTGTACCCAGGGCCGTTTCCATAAAGAAGGGTTGTATACGGCAATAAATCCTTCCCGTACACTGGGGATTTTCCTGCCAGCGACACAAGATAAAGACCCAAGTTATCACAGCAGCATTAATGTTACCCTACACTTGTATTGCCGTGTCCCTGTTCTCATTCTGTTACACCCAAGCCACGCTCCCACAAGAGAGCACAGCCCACATATTTAAGACATGGCACGGTGCAGTTTGAATAGTATTCCAGAGGTCCCACATTTCATCCACTGGAATGCTAGTCCAGACGATACGCTGCGGATGAGGGATTAGTATTTAATTTGAAATTGATTAAACCTTCACTGTTTGGAAGTGAATTAATCAGGATACGTATTAATGAGGTAAACAGCAAAGCAGTCATTACAGAGAATTAATTTCAGGGTGGATCTGCAGATAATTATTGTGATGGTAATTGCATTGAGATTAATGTCATATTGTTTGAAAATAGGTCTCTCTCTCTCTCCCTCCCTCTACTTTAGTTATCTACATACACACACAGTGTAAGCAATTGAATTTATCAATACAACACAAATTACTATATTGTTATGAGCATTAGGATGTCCACTTTCTGCTTCCGCAATGATGTGCTCTATTCCCTGAATAATGAAGTGGTCTGGCACGGTTCTTTATTCTGTGGGGGATCTTTGCTAGCTGCTTCCCTGCTCATGTTAGCAGGTGCAATCATGCTGTAGTACACGAGCAATGGGCTAGAGGTTGTTTTTTTTTAATCGTCTTTCCATGTAAATGTAACTAATTAGTATTACACTACCATGCAGAGCGGAGGGCATTAGGGTTTAGGATTTACTGTTCAGGTTTCTTGAGTTACTTTGTAGTTCAAGAGCGTAACCCTTGTCAAGTATGCTCAGCACAGTACCAAACAAGCCGTCACACACTAACGATCTGCTGCTGAATGCAAAGGCAGATAATCCCAGTTGTTAGTGCCAAGGAGTGGGAGCTGGGACTCGGATCAGAGTTTTCTCAATGCCAGATAAGACACAGAGTTGTTGTGCGGATCTCGGGGCGAGCCATGTGACCCCAGTCGACACGCAGTAATTCTAATGTTGAGTTCACATTAAAGAGAGCTTGTCTGCACATTTGTTTAGAAGACTGGTTATGTACATGCAGAATGCATTCTGTTGTCCTGTGATTAGGTACTATATCTGCGTGTTCCAATGCCAGCTGTTTTTAACCAAGCCGGAGAGGTGTGCATTGCAGCATTGCAGTTGAATATTCACATGCATTAGATACAGTGTGAATGCAATGCTTGGGAAGCAGCAGGGCTCCTCCCGAGTGGTTACCCAGGATGGGGTTTCCTCTGAAGGGGAACCCGTTGAAGGTGAAGGAGTGCGAGTGGTCCGCGGTGACGATGGTCAGTGTGTCCTCCTCTGTGGTCAGCTCCAGTGCCCGCTCTACGGCCTCATCCAGCATCACCGTCTCGTGCAGCGCCATGGCGGCACGGCTGGCGTGGTGCCCCTGGTCGATCTTTCCACCTGTGGGCAATGCGTGCACACGCCATGAACACGTGCAGGACACGTCAAGACTGCTCAAACAACCAATGTCATACTACGGAATGGACAGTGGAAAATATACGCCTGTGTGTTCTCTCGTTTGTCCCCTAAATGTCACCTTGTGCACTAAACTTTAACCATCCATAAAGGAAGCCAATGTGTTCCATTGTGACCCCTCACAGCAATCATTTACTGGAAACCTTCTAATAGAACCTGGATCAATGGAGATAAACCATACAGTAAACCCCAACCAGTAGATCACATCTGTTTCCGTCTTCTTAACTAGAGAATTAACCCATTCCCTGTGAGAAGGCACTGCGATTCTCAACCTACCTTCCACCAGTAAGAAGAATCCATTGGGGTTCTTCTGCAGAATCTTGATCGCCTTTTCAGTCATCTCTGTCAGGGACGGGTCTGTGGTGGGATCTCTCTCCAGCTCGAATCTCAAATCCCCGGGTTCAAAAAGGGCTACAAGTAAATACAGATATATATATACATTGTCAATTGAGACAGCCAGCATTCTGAGACCTAGTATAGTTATTTAGTCTGTAGTTATTTGCATCACTCAGTGGTGGAAATTGATTAGTTTAAACAGAGTTCATAAACCTCACTTACCGAGAAGGTAATCTGTGGTGTTTGTGTCCACAGCATCAAATTCTTTCTTGTTCCAAACATAGTGTGCCACCTGTCCCAGTGCCAACACAACAGAACTTCACTCTTTCAGAAATTAGGTCACTGCCCTAAGATAGCTAATCAAAATACGTGTTAGAATATTAGATTGGTTTACTGGACTTCCTATACTGCAAGAGCGGTCTGCTGAATGGAGTTATCATTCCTAAGCCTGTTCACAGAGAGTTAAAGATGAAAAAATAGACAGACATCAAGCTTGTAAAGAACGAAAGCCCCATATTGAAGATTTCTGATTTCTAACCCCACAGTTCAACATCACTACATAAGAAAAGAAGAACATTTACAAACGAGAGGAGGGCATTTGTCCCATCAGGACTTGTCCATCTCTTAGAAGCTGATTGGTCTCAGAACCTTTTCAAGTCAGGTCTTAAAGGATCCAAATGATTCTTCCTCAACCACATGACTAGGCAGCCCATTCCACCCCTCACCACTCTCTGTGTGAAGAAGAGTCTCCTTCAGCAACATGACTAGGTAACCCATTCCATCCCCTCACCACTGTCTGTGTGAAGAAGAGTCTCCTTCAGCAACATGACTAGGTAACCCATTCCATCCCCTCACCACTCTCTGTGTGAAGAAGAGTCTCCTTCAGCAACATGACTAGGCAGCCCATTCCACCCCTCACCACTCTCTGTGTGAAGAAGAGTCTCCTTCAGCAACATGACTAGGTAACCCATTCCATCCCCTCACCACTCTCTGTGTGAAGAAGAGTCTCCTTCATCAACATGATTAGGTAACCCATTCCATCCCCTCACCACTCTCTGTGTGGAGAAGTGTCTCCTTCCCTCTGTCCTGAGTCTGTCTCAACTTCATTTCCAGCTGTCTTCTGGTCTTGGTTTCTGTACTAACTTACCTATTGAGTTCAGTTGCAAATAAAGCACAAATCACATGGTTATATATTCTTATTGACCTTGCCAGGCTTTCTCTTTTGCCACTCCTTTATCAGGTCCATCCCGTCACCTCGAATCCCCTGCGACGCCACGTCAGTCGGATACTCTGGGTCCTTGGTGCCCTTGGGGGTCATGTACTTCCGACCACCTCCGATGATCACCTAGAGAATCCCAAGGAAAGAAGTGGAAAATCCAGCATTGGGAACACAAGCTCTAGAGCAGGGGTCTCCCACCCTGGTCCTGGAGAGCCCCTATCCAGCAAGTTTTATAGGTGTCTTTACATCATCAATAGCTAAAGATCTGGAACACCTGTTAATCTTAACTAATTAAGCCAATAATTGCTCAATTAAGTAACTGAGACTGGCTGAAATGAAAACTAGAAGCTCCAGTGGCTCTCCAGGACCAGGGTTGGAGACCCCTGCTCCAGAACATAAAAACACAGCAATGCTGCCTGCCTGCCTCATGAGCGTGACCTCAGAGATGCCAAGGACAGGTAGGTTGCCCCCGAGGACTGAGTTCACTGGCTCCTGCAGGTGTTTGAATTATAACACATGGATAGAAAGAAGACTCCTATTGCACAGCAGTTTCAGCCATTCCAGGTTTTAATACAAGCTTAATTAGCCACAGTGTATAGATAACAAGCTCAGGTGTATGTTATTAAACTCATAGTGACACCAGAAATTGATGAAACTGCAATGCAATGGAAGTCTTTTTTCTATCCCTGGCTTGCCAGCCCAGCACCACAGCCCCCTACTCAGATAGAGGCAGAGTCCCTGGCTTGCTGACTCACGTCAATGTCGGTGTTGAAGATGAGCTGGTAGGCAATGTCCCGGCACCCTGCCTTCTTGGCACTCAAGGGCATGTCACTGTCCGAGTACCACGTGCGACTGGCGCTGTGCGCGTAGGCAGTGGCAGGCGTGGCATGCTGCACCCGCGTGGTGGTCACGATCCCCACAGACTTGCCTGTCAGGAGAAATAGGCAGGTTTATAGAGAGACCTATTATGTTGCAGTGCATTGGACACCCTCAATATGTCGAGTTTGTGTTTGTTTATTTATGCATTGAGTTGCTCAGTTCTACTTCAATATAAGATGTATGGTGCAGCAGCATCTGATTCCGCTGCATCCTCTGAAGGGGTTTATTCAGGATAACAAGGCGTAAGAGAGGCACCATGCCCCAGTTTCAGAAAGTTCTAACCCTCTGGATCCAAACAAAATATAAAAAAACACAACCTCTAATCTCTCAGGGCAAATTTCCACATAAGTTAAGAATTTTCCACTCTGCGTGTAACACCAGGGCAAGGGTTCAGTCTAAACTCAAAGTCCAACGGAATAAGATTGTGAGCAGGGCAGTCTGGGCAAGCGGGATGGAGTGGGGGTGCTATGAGGGAGGCACATCAAGAAACAGGCTGGTTTGCACAAGCAGTTCTGGTGCTTTTATTTGCAACTCACACTCCAATCTGCTCGTCCACCAGTCTCCATGCACTAGTACTAGCAGCGGCTCCCTGTGCGAGGGTGCAGTGGTGCTGGATGCTCAGTAATACCTCCCTGTGCGAGGGTGCAGTGGTGCTGGATGCTCAGTAAGGCCTCGCTGTACGAGGGTGCAGTGGTGCTGGATGCTCAGAAAGGCCTCCCTGTGCGAGGGTGCAGTGGTGCTGGATGCTCAGGAAGGCCTCCCTGTGCGAGGGTGCAGTGGTGCTGGATGCTCAGTAAGGCCTCCCTGTGCGAGGGTGCAGTGGTGCTGGATGCTCAGGAAGACCTCCCTGTGTGAGGGTGCAGTGGTGCTGGATGCTCAGTAAGACCTCCCTGTGCGAGGGTGCAGTGGTGCTGGATGCTCAGGAAGACCTCCCTGTGCGAGGGTGCAGTGGTGCTGGATGCTCAGGAAGACCTCCCTGTGCGAGGGTGCAGTGGTGCTGGATGCTCAGTAAAGCCTCCCTGTGCGAGGATGCAGTGGTGCTGGATGCTCAGTAAGACCTCCCTGTGCGAGGGTGCAGTGGTGCTGGGTGTTCAGTAAAGCCTCCCTGTGCGAGGGTGCAGTGGTGCTGGATGCTCAGTAAGACCTCCCTGTGCGAGGGTGCAGTGGTGCTGGATGCTCAGTAAGGCCTCGCTGTACGAGGGTGCAGTGGTGCTGGATGCTCAGAAAGGCCTCCCTGTGCGAGGGTGCAGTGGTGCTGGATGCTCAGGAAGGCCTCCCTGTGCGAGGGTGCAGTGGTGCTGGATGCTCAGTAAGGCCTCCCTGTGCGAGGGTGCAGTGGTGCTGGATGCTCAGGAAGACCTCCCTGTGTGAGGGTGCAGTGGTGCTGGATGCTCAGAAAGGCCTCCCTGTGCGAGGGTGCAGTGGTGCTGGATGCTCAGGAAGGCCTCCCTGTGCGAGGGTGCAGTGGTGCTGGATGCTCAGTAAGGCCTCCCTGTGCGAGGGTGCAGTGGTGCTGGATGCTCAGGAAGACCTCCCTGTGTGAGGGTGCAGTGGTGCTGGATGCTCAGTAAGACCTCCCTGTGCGAGGGTGCAGTGGTGCTGGATGCTCAGGAAGACCTCCCTGTGCGAGGGTGCAGTGGTGCTGGATGCTCAGGAAGACCTCCCTGTGCGAGGGTGCAGTGGTGCTGGATGCTCAGTAAAGCCTCCCTGTGCGAGGATGCAGTGGTGCTGGATGCTCAGTAAGACCTCCCTGTGCGAGGGTGCAGTGGTGCTGGGTGTTCAGTAAAGCCTCCCTGTGCGAGGGTGCAGTGGTGCTGGATGCTCAGGAAGGCCTCCCTGTGCGAGGGTGCAGTGGTGCTGGATGCTCAGTAAGGCCTCCCTGTGCGAGGGTGCAGTGGTGCTGGATGCTCAGTAAGACCTCCCTGTGCGAGGGTGCAGTGGTGCTGGATGCTCAGTAAGACCTCCCTGTGCGAGGGTGCAGTGGTGCTGGATGCTCAGGAAGACCTCCCTGTGCTAGGGTGCAGTGGTGCTGGGTGTTCAGTAAAGCCTCCCTGTGCGAGGATGCAGTGGTGCTGGATGCTCAGTAAGGCCTCCCTGTGCGAGGGTGCAGTGGTGCTGGATGCTCAGTAAGACCTCCCTGTGCGAGGGTGCAGTGGTGCTGGGTGTTCAGTAAAGCCTCCCTGTGCGAGGGTGCAGTGGTGCTGGATGCTCAGGAAGGCCTCCCTGTGCGAGGGTGCAGTGGTGCTGGATGCTCAGTAAGGCCTCCCTGTGCGAGGGTGCAGTGGTGCTGGATGCTCAGTAAGACCTCCCTGTGCGAGGGTGCAGTGGTGCTGGGTGTTCAGTAAAGCCTCCCTGTGTGAGGGTGCAGTGGTGCTGGATGCTCAGTAAGGCCTCCCTGTGCGAGGGTGCAGTGGTGCTGGATGCTCAGTAAGACCTCCCTGTGCGAGGGTGCAGTGGTGCTGGATGCTCAGTAAAGCCTCCCTGTGCGAGGGTGCAGTGGTGCTGGATGCTCAGGAAGACCTCCCTGTGAACACGCACCTGCCTCCTTGGACCACCTGAGGATGGAGGTGACCTCGTTGCCCTTCTGCGAACTGCAGACCCCGTTGCGGCCGGCCGCGCTGATCCCCACCGTGTTCAAGTTGGTCTTCACTCCGCAGAGCATCGCCGTCGCTGTACTCGAGCTGTCTGGGATCTGGAAGTCTACACTGTACGTCTGGCAAAGAAAACAATGAAAAGCTGAGGCATGCATGAGAACAGCAAAACCACTGTACCCCTGGTAAAAAATACAGGCACCGCAATTCACAATGCTACTAGAAATGTTTCTATAATTCAGAAGAAGGAAACCATACTTTGTCATAACAGCTGTTTCATATTAAACATTTAATTTAAAATCATTTAAAAGTATGAAAACAACAACAGAATGGCAGACCTGCAACAACAGAGATTCCAGGAGAGCCACGTTTCTCAAGCCCTGTTGAGACCTGCCTGGATTTAACGCAGCAGATAAAGTTGGAGAACCTTAAATGAAGCATTTGGTCCAGATGGCCTGTGCCTCTCCCCTTGGACAGGGCAGCGTGAAGCCCTGTGCCTCTCCCCTTGGACAGGGCAGCGTGAATCCCTGTGCATCTCCCCTTGGACAGGGCAGCGTGAAGCCCTGTGCATCTCCCCTTGGACAGGGCAGCGTGAAGCCCTGTGCATCTCCCCTTGGACAGGGCAGCGTGAAGCCCTGTGCCTCTCCCCTTGGACAGGGCAGCGTGAAGCCCTGTAACTCTCACCTTGGACAGGGCAGCGTGAAGCCCTGTAACTCTCACCTTGGACAGGGCAGTGTGAAGCCCTGTAACTCTCACCTTGGACAGGGCAGCGTGAAGCCCTGTAACTCTCACCTTGGACAGGGCAGCGTGAAGCCCTGTAACTCTCACCTTGGACAGGGCAGCGTGAAGCCCTGTAACTCTCACCTTGGACAGGGCAGCGTGAAGCCCTGTAACTCTCACCTTGGACAGGGCAGCGTGAAGCCCTGTAACTCTCACCTTGGACAGGGCAGTGTGAAGCCCTGTAACTCTCACCTTGGACAGGGCAGCGTGAAGCCCTGTAACTCTCACCTTGGACAGGGCAGCGTGAAGCCCTGTAACTCTCACCTTGGACAGGGCAGTGTGAAGCCCTGTAACTCTCACCTTGGACAGGGCAGCGTGAAGCCCTGTGCATCTCCCCTTGGACAGGGCAGCGTGAAGCCCTGTGCCTCTCCCCTTGGACAGGGCAGCGTGAAGCCCTGTAACTCTCACCTTGGACAGGGCAGTGTGAAGCCCTGTAA
The DNA here is from genome assembly GCF_902713425.1 of Acipenser ruthenus. Classification (NCBI taxonomy): domain Eukaryota; kingdom Metazoa; phylum Chordata; class Actinopteri; order Acipenseriformes; family Acipenseridae; genus Acipenser; species Acipenser ruthenus. Next base: position 507,424 of record NC_081200.1, on the reverse strand, counting down.
CTCTCACCTTGGACAGGGCAGTGTGAAGCCCTGTAACTCTCACCTTGGACAGGGCAGTATAAGGGAAGCTCTCCATGCTCAGGACAGTCTCCTCTCCGCTCCGATTCTGAAGCTGGCCTTTCAGGATCCGTGCTGCCGTTACTGTGGCGATGTCCATTCCTGTGCGATAGCAGGAGAAAATGAGGATACTTCAGAAGCTGCTTGATGAGATTCTGGGATCAATAAGCTACTAACAACCAAATGAGCAAGATGGGCCGAATGGCTCCTCTCATTTGTAAACGTTCTTATGAACTTTCTAGTTTAGATTCACCGACAGGCTGTATTGGTCACTGCGGCGCCCCTTGTTTGCAAAGCTTTGTAAAAGGTGGACAAAGTAAACTTGACTGGATTAGGTGTGTCAGCATTTCACAGAAAGACTACCCCCGGGATGACTTGACTAACAATTCCAATGAACGACTGGGGTGTGGTTGGCTATGGTCCTGCTGGAGGCTGCCAGAGCGAGTACACTCACCGTCTCCCAGGAAGAAGACGATTTTCTTGGCCACATTGGTGTTGTGCTGCCGGTTCAGTGCTCTGCGAAGGGTGTCCTGGGCCTGAGTCCTCCAGAACCTCGGGTCCTCTTCATTCTCTAGAAAATGAAATTTAAAATAGAAACAAAAGCTCTCCAACAGGAATGCTATGAAGATCCAGGGGGACCCCCAGCATGCACTGTTCTACTCTGCCCAGATTCATTATTAGACCCACATAGGATTGCCCTCAGGTGTACAACTGCAGTTACTTAATACCAGGCATCAATTTAGCTGCGGTTGACAAAGTCATTAGTAAGTTGATAAGGAATGCAGCTCAGCGCTCTCGTATATTTTGGCTCTTGTTCAAGAGCATCGCAGTACCACCACTAGAAGACAAGCCCCCTTTTCATTGTTCTTCAACACATCCATCAACACGTCAGAGCGCAGCATTTACACACATTCAGCATTAACCTGGACCGTACCTAGCAGTCACACAGGACATTCCCACACTGACAATGAAACAAACTGATTTACATTCTCGCATCCGTAAGAACCTTGTATAAACAGGGTTTACACCCAAAACCACAATTCCTGCACCTACTGAACAATCAGCAGAACAATCGAACGGTAACTCTTTACAGTCGACGGTGGCTCAGTCCCAATGGAAGTGCCGTCACTCCATTGCAATGCCGAATGAATACGCATTTCCACCACTTCCGATGTGTCCGAGCGAGATTACCTGGGACAGCAGCGGCTCCTGCACACCAGAAAGCTGCCATCAGGTAAAGACAGAAGAACTCCATGTCTGATCAGAGTGCTGCTTGGCAGTGTGTTCTGCCCTGTGCCCTGCCTGGTCTGGTTTATATCTCCACAGCTCTCCTGATTGCCAGCCTTGCAATCTTATCAGAGCCCCATAAAAGACGTTTACACCCCCGATAACAGCACCGACCTTCAGCATGTTTTTCCACAATCACTCTGCACAGGACTCTGGCCCTGGGGCTACGATGTGGGCCAGACTTCAAGGTTCAGCACATCTATACATCTATACATGTGTGTGGAAGGGTTCCCAAAGACTTTGCTCCAGCGCAAAAAAACAAACACTTGATTTATTGGAAAGAATGTTTAATGTGTTTAATGAGAACAGTTAAGCATGTGAGAAATTGTAGAAATGTAAAATAATAAAACACAGAACAAGCAGGCTCTGTGTCAGCTGAAGCAACACTAATGCATTCAGAAACAATAAAATAAACTAGATGAATGAGTTTATCGGGTATTTATGAAGTATTTCTAAATGTAGGACTGTTGATTGTTTCATAGTGATGGATGGCACTAAAACCCAATACAGAACTACAGTAAACAAGTGAACGAGCTCAGAGTAACCCTGAGCATTCTTCAAACTGAACACTTTGTACAGGACCCAGCGAAACTAGAAACGCATCATTCAATGCGACATGAAAATATACCTGCGTGAGCAACCAAGGTCTGAACATGCACAGAACTTTACTACATGTCTATTTATGTCCATTACAACGAGTGTGTATATATAATATGTATCTAACTTAAATAGAATCAATGTCTCTATTTTGTGCATTAACTGAACATTTTACTGTAAAATGAGAAAGTAAAAGGACAGAGGAGCGGAACGTTGCTGTGGTGATGTCACAATGCCTCTGCGCAGTACAGCAGCAGCAGCAGCAGCAGCAGGACTCTGGGGCCGGGTGCTGTGAGGTTGGGAGCTGCCCTGGAGGCTGGCTTCTTGGGGGTGGTTGGTTTGGGGAGCAGGGTGGAGGTCTGGCTGCAGCGGGTGGCGAAGGGTCCCAGGCAGGCAGCGTACGCCATGGCGTGGGCGATAAAGGTGTCCTCGTTGGTGCCTTTGAAGAGGTGAGACCAGGGACCGCGGGCAAACACCGGCACATCCTCCCCGGCGTGCGTCTCCTGGGTCAGGGGCACCGCGCTCTGCTGCATGTAGTCCTTGTTGTCTGAAAACATGCCATTAGAGAACTGCACTGTAATACACACATTCAGGGTGTGACTGGGTTATCACACTGCGCTATACTACACTGTATATGCTTTATATACTGTGCTGTGGGTCAGGTGACACCTCCCAGGGCTCGGTTCCTTCCTCTAACAGGGTCTCATGAGCTGCTGCTGCTGCGTCTCCTAATAGCTCTCATGGGTTGAGAGCATCAGTAACCGGGGCTGCTTTCAAAGCTGCTCAATCAATGGTTTAGTTGCATTTCAAATAAAAAGCACAAACCAGCCAAGCCCCAGTCAATCATTATGCAAAGCGATTTAAATATTTTCTAAAATAAGATAAGCTGACTGCGCAAGGGCAGCAGAGGACCTAATGCAATAGCAACCATTAACTTTGAAAGAACATTACAGAACCAGACAGAGCAGCTGTGGCAGTGTCCTGTGAGTAGGGTGTTACATTACAGAGCAGCTGTGGCAGTGTCCTGTGAGTAGGGTGTTACATTACAGAGCAGCTGTGGCAGTGTCCTGTGAGTAGGGTGTTACATTACAGAGCAGCTGTGGCAGTGTCCTGTGAGTAGGGTGTTACATTACAGAGCAGCTGTGGCAGTGTCCTGTGAGTAGGGTGTTACATTACAGAGCAGCTGTGGCAGTGTCCTGTGAGTAGGGTGTTACTTTACAGAGCAGCTGTGGCAGTGTCCTGTGAGTAGGGTGTTACATTACAGAGCAGCTGTGGCAGTGTCCTGTGAGTAGGGTGTTACATTACAGAGCAGCTGTGGCAGTGTCCTGTGAGTAGGGTGTTACTTTACAGAGCAGCTGTGGCAGTGTCCTGTGAGTAGGGTGTTACATTACAGAGCAGCTGTGGCAGTGTCCTGTGAGTAGGGTGTTACATTACAGAGCAGCTGTGGCAGTGTCCTGTGAGTAGGGTGTTACATTACAGAGCAGCTGTGGCAGTGTCCTGTGAGTAGGGTGTTACATTACAGAGCAGCTGTGGCAGTGTCCTGTGAGTAGGGTGTTACTTTACAGAGCAGCTGTGGCAGTGTCCTGTGAGTAGGGTGTTATATTACAGAGCAGCTGTGGCAGTGTCCTGTGAGTAGGGTGTTACTTTACAGAGCAGCTGTGGCAGTGTCCTGTGAGTAGGGTGTTACATTACAGAGCAGCTGTGGCAGTGTCCTGTGAGTAGGGTGTTACATTACAGAGCAGCTGTGGCAGTGTCCTGTGAGTAGGGTGTTACTTTACAGAGCAGCTGTGGCAGTGTCTGCTGACCCTGCCACTCCTACATGGGAGAGTGCTGTTGTGTTGTATCAGTTAGATTGTCCCTCCTGTATTTATACTCTGAAATGAAGGGAGTGCATGAAGCCCTGTGCTCACAGGTGCTGTCGTTGCGTGGATCAGCTCGGCTCCCATTGGCTAGGCGGTATCCTGGTCCATTAGCGTAGAGCAGAGAGGTGTAGATCATACCATCCACATCACTCTGCTGCGGGGCAAAACCTGCAGGAGCCGAGGAGAGGGTTACAATTATTGAGCATAGCAATAGTGCGCTGTAGCTAGACATGCACTGCAAACCAAACACACAGTACATCCACACAACACACAGTGCAAACCAAACACACAGTGCATCCACACAACACACAGTGCAAACCAAACACACAGTGCATCCACACAACACACAGTGCAAACCAAACACACAGTGCATCCACACAACACACAGTGCAAACCAAACACACAGTGCATCCAGACAATTATACTGGAATTGCTGAAATAAATTACGACATCTTTGGATTTTAAATTTGCATTACCGAATATGGGATTCCCGCGGTCAGTATAGCCCCCCAGGGTGAGCGTGTGCGAGTGGTCAGCTGACACCACGGTCAGTGTCTCGCGGTCATTGGTCAGCTCTCTTGCCCGCGCCACAGCCTCGTCCATCAGCATGGTCTCGTACAGAGCCAGTCTGGCCTTCCCATAGTGATGCCCCACATCGATCTTCCCTCCTGTAGAGAGGAGGCGCCCACATAAACAGGCATGGCCCTGCTGTGCAAGAAACTGTTCTGGCATGGCTAACTACTGAAACATCCGCCATACAGCGTGACCACATAATGCTGCTTCAAATGGTCGGGCCATTCCGTAGCCTTTTTGATAAAAACTGCTAATACGATTCAATCAAACAAATCTTGGTCCTGCCTGAGCTGCGACTGCCCTGCCAACGCCCTGTGAATACGCACCCTCCACCAGCAAGAAGAAGCCCTGGGGGTTCCTGCGCAGGACCCGGATGGCCTTGTCCACCATGTCTGTGATGGACGGGTCTGTGCTGCTGTTCCGGGACAGCTCGTACTGCATGTCCCCCGGCTCGAAGAGACCTGCAATCACAGCACAGCAGAGCCTGAGTGGGCCATTCAACACTGGTTCAAAACATTCTGCTGATGGCATTACACCTGCATTCTATTATAGCCCTAACCCCCTGCTGGTCAATATACATATTGCAGGGTGTTTGGAACCCAGAATACCCTTCCTACACTAGAACCCTTGTTTAATGCCTGGGTCTGCTGCTGAATCTCAGCTGGGCTCCACCAGCCCAGCCCCACACTGCTGGAAAGCCTGTTGCACTTGCACTGCACAGAGCAGCACATAAACAGCGCAAGGGCTCCCCCTGCAGGCAATATGACTTTACATGAAATGAAATGATTGATGACTTGCAGCACTGGATACTGTACATAGCCTTGAGCTGGTTAGTTAATCCCACGTCTGTTTAGTTTCCTTTCTTCTCTCATCTCTGTGTCTACAGGTCTGTTGTTGAACATCTGCACTGGCAGTCTGGGGATACCCTCTACACATCGTCTCAAGTGTAGGGAAGTGGCTTCACAATTCTGCCTGATTGCTCCAATGAAACCCTGAAGCCCCTCACCCATCAAGTAGTCTGTCTGCTCTGGATCCACCTTGTCCAGCGCGGTCTTGTGCCACACGTACACTGCCCTCTGGAGGAGCAGAGAGGCAAATCACTTCACTAGCAAGAGCACCATTTATGGAACTTTTTTCTCCATGAGAAAGGCAGTATTTTACTGGGCTGAGGAGGTCTGCTAGAAATTTGAGAACATTCATTTTAATGAAGGATTGTGTATTTATGACTGCCGGAAGGAAAAATGGATTGTTTAAACCCATAATGATGACAGGTTATGACAGAAGCACCAGGTATATCCATATATATATATTAATACACACCGACAGGTAAATAAGAGAGAAAGTACAGGCAGAGTTCAAGACAGATTTACGAAGAATCACATAGAAGTGCACACATGCTTGCACACAGTACACTGATACAGGACACACATCCCTTCATCCGATTCATCAGTCCCAGTCTGAAACTCTGACGCACCTTCCCTGGTTTCAGCTCCTTCCACTTGTCAATCAAATTCACCCCGTCCAATCGCCTGCCCTGAGAGTTGGGATCAGTTGGGTACTCTGGGTCAGGGGTCGATTGGGGAGTCATGTACTTCCGACCTCCACCCATGATCACCTGGAGAGGAACACTCGTACCGTCACTGCTCTATCAACGCGTCTCAGACTGCTGCTTCACCTGGAGAGGAACACTCGCCCCGTCACTGCTCTATCAACACGTCTCAGACTGCTGCTTCACCTGGAGAGGAACACTCGTCCCGTCACTGCTCTATCAACGCGTCTCAGACTGCTGCTTCACCTGGAGAGGAACACTCGTCCCGTCACTGCTCTATCAACACGTCTCAGACTGCTGCTTCACCTGGAGAGGAACACTCGTCCCGTCACTGCTCTATCAACGCGTCTCAGACTGCTGCTTCACCTGGAGAGGAACACTCGTCCCGTCGCTGCTCTATCAGTGCTTCTTAGTTATACTGCTGGTTCTTGTGGTGATTAAGCATTGGGGGGACTACACAAGCATGGAGAGCAGAGGGCTATTGTAAGTGCAGACCCCTGGTACCTCGATGTCGGGGATGTTGTGGACGAGCTGGTGGGCGATGTCGGTGCAGCCGTGCCCCCGTTGAGCCTCAGGGATGCTGGAGTCGGAGTACCAGTAGCGGTTCACACAGTGCGCGTACGCAGGAGCCGGGGTGGCGTGCTGGACGATGGTGGTGGTGACCAGACCCACAGACTTACCTGCGGGGCCAGGGAAGCAGTGAGGGAGGGAGGGGAAGAGAAGAGATAGAGGAATGGAATGTGGGAGTGAAAGGGAGACAGGGGACAAAGCATGGAGAGAGTGAGGGGTATTGCTGCAGGAGTGTTAGCACTCTGCTTCCCAGATGTAGAGTCCAGGGAATCCCCTATAGCATCCTGTAACACAATGTAGTGCACGCTGTGCTGGACCCCCTGGTTCTCCTTACCTGCCTCCTTGGCCCAGCGCAGTATGGAGGAGACCTCGTTGCCGGCCGTGGTGTTGCACCGGTCGTAGGTGGCATTGGCACTGAGCCCCACGGTGAACTTGTTGGTTTTCACTCCGCACAGGAAAGCTGTGGCAGCGCAGGTACTGTCAGCGATCTGGGAGTCCGTGCAGTACGTCTGAGAGGCAACGATACAGCAGCTTTACACACGTTACTGAAGTTTCAAGTCCACTTGCATTACAACTGGAATCCTATCTCTGAAAGTCAAATGTAGCAACTCTCCTCGCATGTCTCTAGTTTAGGACTCATATTTATACATCTTTCCTATTATTCGTTAAACACAGGCTGGATGAACCCTCATTCAAACAGCATGCACATTAAACACAGGCTGGATGAACCCTCATTCAAACAGCATGCACATTAAACACAGGCTGGATGAACCCTCATTCAAACAGCATGCACATTAAACACAGGCTGGATGAACCCTCATTCAAACAGCATGCACATTAAACACAGGCTGGATGAACCCTCATTCAAACAGCATGCACATTAAACACAGGCTGGATGAACCCTCATTCAAACAGCATGCACATTAAACACAGGCTGGATGAACCCTCATTCAAACAGCATGCACATTAAACACAGGCTGGATGAACCCTCATTCAAACAGCATGCACATTAAACACAGGCTGGATGAACCCTCATTCAAACAGCATGCACATTAAACACAGGCTGGATGAACCCTCATTCAAACAGCATGCACATTAAACACAGGCTGGATGAACCCTCATTCAAACAGCATGCACATTAAACACAGGCTGGATGAACCCTCATTCAAACAGCATGCACATTAAACACAGGCTGGATGAACCCTCATTCAAACAGCATGCACATTAAACACAGGCTGGATGAACCCTCATTCAAACAGCATGCACATTAAACACAGGCTGGATGAACCCTCTTACCTTGGAGAGAGAGGTGTGTGGAAAGGAGTCCATGGCCAGAGAGTATTCCTCCCCACTCTTCCCTCCCAACTGTCCCTTTAGGATTCGGGTCGCTGTGATCGTGTTCAAACCCATACCTGGAACAACATGCTCAATAACCTGCTCAACCCTTTCAGAGCTTCAATGACACTCAATACAGTGCTTTAGTATTTCACACCTAGAACACAGTGCTCTTAGTATTTCACACCTAGAATACGCACTCAAGGCATGGATTAAATAACTTGACAGTAAGTCAAATCATTTACAAACACAGTTGTCATTAGCTGGCTGATCACTGGGTTTATACAGTCATTTATTAATATGTATTTCTTAGCAGGCGTCTTTATTCAGGGCAACTTAAGTATCACATTTCACTCAGCAATCTAACCATGAAGCATTCGGACTGGTTTAAGGCTATATGTGCGATTAATAAAGACTAGAGGTTTACACCTAACTAAACTCTCTGTTTACTTCGTTTCCATGGAGTACAAATCTGGGGCAGCAGTGTGGAGTAGTGGTTAGGGCTCTGAACTCTTGACCGGAGGGTTGTGGGTTCAATCCCCAGTGGAGGACACTGCTGTTGTACCCTTGAGCAAGGTACTTTACCTAGATTGCTCCAGTAAAAACCCAACTGTATAAATGGGTAATTGTATGTAAAAAATAATGTGATATCTGTATAATGTGAAATAATGTATAATGTGATATCTTGTAACAATTGTAAGTCGCCCTGGATAAGGGCGTCTGCTAAGAAATAAATAATAATAATAATAGTTTACCAGCTTGCACGTTGGGACAGGTGCTTGTGTTCCTAAGAGCGGGTCTTTGTCTCCACCTAGTGGCGAGTACGCTGAAACTACAGTTCACAATACTACTACCAGTAAGTCTCGAGATTCTGTTCTCTAAAATGGAAACTCCTTGGCAATGAAAAAACAGTAAAAGCAAGGACTGTTGCACATTTGCACCACTAGGCGGACAGCTGTTTGTTAGGACACCGCCGCAGCGAGATGCTAATCTGGAATTTGTAAACCTAATCTAATTAAATAAGAGTTCACAGGATCGTTGTTTTTGTGTACCTGCTTTACATACAATTAGTACAACTCTGAACGGGTTCACACACACCACTCTGCACCTGGCCCTGCTTTCACTCACCATCACCAATGAAGAGGACCAGGTTTTTCGCAGTCTCAGTCGAATCCTGGTGATCGAGACTCCTCTGCAGACGCTCCTTTGACAAATCGTACCAGAACTTGGGCAGTCGCTCTTCATCTGGTCCCAACACACAAACAATACACGTCCTGAATATAGTGACCCGCACAGAGGGCCAGGGCACTGCCCCGCACACTGGAACTCTGGCCATTTGTATGTATATTATAAAACAAAACAAAACAATTCTACTTTAACTTTTAAAATAAAAAGTGGATTTCAAGTTCTCATTTCATGTTTTTTTTTTAAATTTTATTTTTTATTTAACCCAGGATGGAAACTACTTGTCTGTCCACTTCACAAAGTCAGTGCTTATATTGACTTGCATTGTTTGCACACATTGTTAGTATAAACTTAAGACAGCGAATCAAAGCTTTAAAAAGAATAACTAAAAACATACAAAACAAAGCCACTCTCTCGGCTGGCCTGTAGGTTACAGTTTCATAATCAATCAAATTCTTACCATAGTTAAAATGTATTCTACACTTCACCACTGCACATTCCTTATGGGAACAAGCATCCTCCAGAAGACTATCCTTGGACTAACAGCTGATGTTTCAAACAGAGTTACCTGCAAAAGAGCCGACTGGCGTGGCAGAGCTCCTGAGAGCCACGCAGGCAGCACAGACGAGGAGGAGGCGGCTGTGGGAGAGCATGGTGTCTTGCAGGCAGCTAGCAGAGTCCTCTCTTATACCCCTCCGTGGCGTGACAGAGACCACCTCCAGCTCAGCCAGGCTCCAGGGACACAATGAGCTGCACGATCAGGTAGCGTCTCCAGATAATCACATTAACCCAAACAAAGCCCTTCTGAATGGGGCTCATTCCAGTCCCGCTGGGCTGCAGAACTGTGGTAGCAAACCACCCCCAATAACACACTTACACAAGTGGCTTGTTCAATGGGTTGCTGGCACTAATCTAGAATGTGGTTGCCATTAGTTATAGGGTAACTAGGAGTAAGGTTTATATCAACTTTAATTTGATTGCACAACACACTTCAACATCTCCTCAACCCAACACTCTCCCCAAAGAAACACGTCCATGACAGGAGGCACAGCAGTACGTTGATAGTCTTTATTTGCAATTTCTTTATTTTGTCTTTTCCAGTTTCTGACTTGAAAAGAGGCATTAATTTTTTAATTAAATACTTAAAGAAAGCAAAAAAGTATTTACAAATTTCATTTAAATTGTAATCAATGAATTCAGGTGGATAATTACAAGCACCTTCTGGTAACTCAGGAAAACTCTATAAATACAGGAGAATCCGACGAGTTAGTCGGGGGCGGGGGGGCCGGGGGGGGGGAGAAACGCAGCTCAAAAAAAAAAAAAAAATCACATGGCATACATTAGTTTTGAAAAACAAAAAAAGAAAACCAATAAAAACAAAAAAGAAATAACTTCCATATTTACAGGACTGTCCGAAAATATCTTTCTACTAGCAGTGATAGAAGTAGCTCTAGGGGTCGTACTGTTCTTTGTTTTAAAGATGATTTCTATAGATTCTTTAAGTTTTTAAGAATGATTTTTAAAATTCGCTACAGGCTTGTTAAAGGCTTTGAGACCCCTTTAAGTGTAGGAGAGAGAAGAAAAAAAACAGGCAGCAGGGGAGGAGTGGGCTGCATCAAGAGAACACTCCTAAATCATCCTACACCTAAAAAAAGAAAATAAAATCACCTACCCTTATTTCATTTTTATTAGGCCGCCACTTTAAATGCATATTTAAAACAGCAGCCTTTAAAGTTTTATTTGTTTCTCTTCTGAATTTTATCAAACATGAACTGTAGAGGTTTAAAACAGAAAAAAAGATAAAACTTCGAATACTGAGGAATTGCACTCCCACAGTTCTTTTTATTTCATTTTATTTGTTAGACATTTCACCAGAAAAAAAAAAAAAAATCAATGATCGCACACTCAAAGCGTTCCAACTCCCATCCTCCTGTGGAAGGATCGCTTCATCAGTATCTAATGCAAGCCATGTATAGAAACAGTCTAATTGTCCGACTCGTCCTCGGCCTCCCGCAGCCAGGTGAAGAAGGCGGTGACGGATTTCAGGGCCACGCCCTTGCCTTGCAGCTCAGCAGGGTCCTTGCTCAACTCCCACTTGTAAAAGGCCTCCTCTTTGATGACGTCCTCGTCGTACAGCGCGTCGAAGAACATCCTCAGCAAGTCTGTGTACAAACAGGAGAGAGTGAACTGAAATCCTGAACACTGTGCAGGGCTGGGAACGGGCCCCGACATCCCGAACACTGTGCAGGGCTGGGAACGGGACCCGACATCCCGAACACTGTGCAGGGCTGGGAACGGGCCCCGACATCCCGAACACTGTGCAGAGCTGGGAACGGGCCCCGACATCCCGAACACTGTGCAGGGCTGGGAACGGGCCCCGACATCCCGAACACTGTGCAGGGCTGGGAACGGGCCCCGACATCCCGAACACTGTGCAGGGCTGGGAACGGGCCCCGACATCCCGAACACTGTGCAGGGCTGGGAACGGGCCCCGACATCCCGAACACTGTGCAGGGCTGGGAACGGGCCCCGACATCCCGAACACTGTGCAGGGCTGGGAACGGGCCCCGACATCCCGAACACTGTGCAGGGCTGGGACCGGGACCCGACATCCCGAACACTGTGCAGGGCTGGGACCGGGACCCGACATCCCGAACACTGTGCAGGGCTGGGACCGGGACCCGACATCCCGAACACGGTGCAGGGCTGGGAACGGGCCCCGACATCCCGAACACTGTGCAGGGCTGGGAACGGGCCCCGACATCCCGAACACTGTGCAGGGCTGGGAACGGGACCCGACATCCCGAACACTGTGCATGGCTGGGAACGGGACCCGACATCCCGAACACTGTGCAGGGCTGGGAACGGGACCCGACATCCCGAACACTGTGCAGGGCTGGGAACGGGCCCCGACATCCCGAACACTGTGCAGGGCTGGGAATAAGGCTACTGTTACACCCATTCCACGTTTTAATATGAGCTAGATTATCTGCAATGTGTAGGTAATAAGCTCAGGAGTATTATTAAAAATTCATAGTAAAAAAACAGGAATGGATCAAACCGCTATGCAATTTAAGTCTTATTTCCATCCCTGCATGCACACACGTATCATCAAAAGAAGCACACATCTGTCTTCACACACAGGTATGCTAAAGCAATGCATGGCTCGTTACTCATTTAAAAAAAAAAAAAAAAAAAACACACCTGCCAACGACCTCATCACCACCCCAAGTCCCGCACTCACACCCTGAGCCAACGACCCCATCACCACCCCCAGCCCCGCACTCACACCCTGAGCCAACGACCCCATCACCACCCCCAGCACCGCACTCACACCCTGAGCCAACGACCCCATCACCACCCCCAGCCCCGCACTCACACCCTGAGCCAACGACCCCATCACCCCTCCCCGTACACAGAACACTCACTTGGTGGCTGTTCTAATTTGACCAGCAAGGCCTGCAACGCGTAGAGTGCTTGTAACTCCTTCTCTTCATCTATGAGGTACTTCTGCAGGACTTTCGATCTCGACACGATCAGCTTGGTGTCCAGGCGGCACGGGTTCTCAACTGAGCGGAGAAATAAAAAAAGAAACAAAAAAATCCGGTCACACCGACAGATCGGAGCCCAGACTCAAACGAATTGCAATCAAACCCTGGGATTGGTTAACAGATACTAAGGGTCATTTTTTTTCAAAAACCTCAACAGGTATTTTGAGGGCCGATTTTAACCTGCAGTGCTGATCAGCGAGGGTATACATTCGGCTCCAGACCTCGGGATAAACGGATACTCACAGATAATTGCAGACTGGCAGATTGAAGTCATTACTGCCCGAATTACAGTGTTGGAGGCGACCTGCTGCTCATCCAGGTTGGCCTGTTGAAAGAGAAGATTGAGTTTAATACTGCATCTGTCAAGAGCAGGATGACGCATCATCACACAGCTGAGGACTGGGAAGAAATCAAGTCTTCCACAAGCTGCCAATACTGCAGCCACTTGCAAAACAGAAGGAATGAAACAGTCGTAATACTAAACCAAGACGAACCGAACAGCAGTTTTGTAACTGACTTGGTGTGATTGTTTCCAGTTCAGCTGTATGTGTGCCAACACCCCTCCTCATACAAGCAGAGGAGAGGATGCTGAAGTGCAGCCGCTCACCTCCACCCAGTCGTAGATTCTTTGGTTGTCTGCCTTCTCCTTCAGTAGCTTGTCCAGTTGCCTGCACAGCTCTTCTGAAGACAGCTCCTTTTTACTTGTTTTTTCAGAATCGTTTCCCAAGGTAAATTCTACTTTCTATAGCAACAGAGAAGAAAATCTGTGTTAGCCCTGCTCCCAAAAAACATCACCTAGTAAACAGACCATGCAGGCAATACAGATGTGCTGTAATCTTTGAAGGGACAAGTAGGTAGCAGCCTTCGTTGAGCTCACTGCCCAGCCCCTCTGCTCTTCCTCACCTTCTCCGTGACGAACTTGTTGACGTCCTCATCCTCAGGGAGGAAGTCCTTCCAGCTCAGCCCCGCCTCCCTCCACAGGGCTCCTGCTTTCTTGTGGCTCTGGAAGAGAACAGGCAGACAGACCAGCACATTACACAGGGAGGAACACAGATACAGGCACTGTCAGTCGTGACCCTACAACGGGCAATGCTACAGGGACACAGATACAGGCACGCTACACTGTCAGTCCTGACCCTACAACGTAGAATGCTATTGACTCGTTGCACACTAGCAATGGGTACAGGGAGCAAGTCTCCTGGCTGGATTTCTGTTCTATGTCAATTCACCATCATTGTTAGGACTGTTGTGCTGCCCTGAATCTCGTCCATCCCCAATTCAGGCCAGGCACAAGTCACAGACTACAGTGCAAGATTGACAAAACGTTTCAGACTACTGCCTGGCCCATAAACAAATGCATTAGTCTGCATAAAACTCCATTAGAAAAGGTACCATATCCCCTTAACACCATATCCTCCAGTCATGCACTAATCTAGATCAGAAGGAATACAACTGAAGACTGGACTGTACTCACCATTCCTTTGCACAGTATGGACAAGATTTCTACTAACAAGAGGCCAGCTTTCCCCAGTGGCACCAGGGGCTTGGACACTTCCCTGCCAGGAGAGGGGTGGAAGGAAAAGTGTAAGTGTGACTGCAGTGAGAGAGGAGCCAACAGAAGAACATTAATGGTGTGAAAGGGTTTTAAAAGGGTACTTCTAAATCATTTTAAAAAGTGAACCGAATTGGAAGAGGAGATCTTCAAGTTGAATTAAGAGATGGAGTGAACACTGTTTGCATGAAACTCTGTACAGCCTCCTCTTGTGCAAGAAACACAAAAGCAGTTTTGCAATGTAAATGCTTGGGACTCCCATTACAGGAAGCGTTTTGTGCACATAAAACTGGACCTGCCTTTCTATCAGCTACTTTTTAATAACAATCAAACTGAATGAACTAACTTATATCCTTATGAACTCCCTCAGCTCTGACTAACTTGAGACTGGAGAGCGTCCTGCCGGTACGATGGGAGCTCCTTTTCCTAGAGCTGTATACAGTGTGATGTGCCGAGTGTCACTCACTTGAACAGCTCCTCCATTGGGATGCCCCCCTCGTGCAGCATGGGGGCGATGAGCTCTGCCAGGTACAGCCAGATGTGCGGAATATCGATCTCCATGTCCTCTGCAATCTCCAGGATCTCCAGCAGACTGTGGGAGACAGGCATGAGTTCACCGTTCAAACACCCTGCTTACAAAAGAGCTCTTAAACACTGCACAAAAATAAGACAATGCTGCAAAAACAAACACACAGCTTTCAATCAATTGTTACACAATTTCACACTACTGTAACCCACTACGACTACTGCAAACAGGCATTCACACCGCAGCTGAACAAAGCAGTAGCACCAATTAGTCTTGGGTATCAGAGTAATAGCAAGCCCCAGATTGTTAATGGCTCTACTGCAATACACAATGTATTAATAGTGCTGGGCTTGCCAGTGGCCTTATCCTACGGTTTCATGCAATGGCTCCTGTCTGGAGTGTCAAAGTCCAGTGCAGTCACACCTTACCCCTTGTAATACTGCTCCGTGGACAGGGAGCTGCTTACCCCTTGTAATACTGCTCCGTGGACAGGGAGCTGCTTACCCCTTGTAATACTGCTCCGTGGACAGGGAGCTGCTTACCCCTTGTAATACTGCTCCGTGGACAGGGAGCTGCTTACCCCTTGTAATACTGCTCCGTGGACAGGGAGCTGCTTACCCCTTGTAATACTGCTCCGTGGACAGGGAGCTGCTTACCCCTTGTAATACTGCTCCGTGGACAGGGTGCCAGCCTTGACCAGCTGGTGGAGCAGCAGGCCCATGTGTTCCCTGGCTATCATACTCCTCTCCAGCGTGGACTCAATCCCGTTCCGCACGAACACAAAGAGCAGAGACACAGAGTTCATCTCCTGGACACACTGCAGGGCTTCCTGTCAGACCAGGGGGACAGAGTCAGCTCCATGTGAAACGGTGTGTGTTTCTAACCCAAGTGGCAAGCATGCATTAAGTAAGAGAACACCAACTTCATTGGCGACAGCCCCAGGTGGCTTACCTTCATATCGTTGATGTGCAGGTACTCCTCAATAATGGCTTTAGATTTCTTGTCAAATTCATCCTCAGTGAGGGCAGGCTTAGAGGGAGTGGGTGCCGGGGCAGCGGCTGGCTCTCGTTTAACTGAAATAAACCAACAGAAAAAACACACATGAAATACAAGCCGATAGAACACTTCCATAGGGGAAGGGTTATTGAAGAGGGCTATGAAAGTGTTGGAGAGAACTGGAGTTCTATCCAGGTGAAAGAGTAGAGGAGTGAGAAGAGGAAGCAGGAATGTGATGGACACCGTTTCCAGTAGATGGCACAGATTATGGGACATTCACAAGGCAAGTTGCATCATACACACATTTTTAGGTTTTAGGTAAAGGTTTAAGAGCTCCTACACGCATCACAGTGTGCTAGTTCTGTAACATTACATGCTTTACACAAACGGTGTACAGCACGTCGGCAAATGCTTTGTGAGTGAGGTGTCCCTGTGATGGCACTGACCCGTCTCCTTGCTGTGCTCCCTCTCCCTGCTCCCCCTGCGCTCCCTGTCCTCCGTCATGCTGGCCACCCTGCGGACAGGGTCCTGGGGGCCGCGGGGCTCTCTCTCCCGGCTGCGGTCGCCCGTCTCCTTGCTGTAGCTCCTCTTGGTGACGGACGGGCGGTTCTTGTCTGCCCGGTCCTGCTGCCTCTCGAATCTGTCTCCCCTCTCGTAGCGCTCTCGGCTCAAGCTGGTCCTGTGGGGGGGAGGGAGGGAGGGAGGGAGGGAGAGGAGAGTTGTCAGATCAGGACGGGACTGGCTGGCAGGAGGCTCCCCTCGGAGGGCTGCTTGGCTTCGGACTCACCTCTGAACCACTCTCCTGGCGTCACTGTCTGTGGCCGTGGAGGTGGAGGAGGAGGTGGAGGTAGAGGAGGAGGAGGCCTGCTGCAGGGCGGAGAACCTGTTCAAGGTGCTTGTTGCAGGTCTGCCAGACTCTGGAGCTGTGTGGAAACAAAGCATTCATGTTCAGTGGGAAGCAATGGCAAGGGGACTGTCATTACAGTGACTTTGCAATTCAGGTTACTCTTTCTTAGGTGGGAGGGGGGGCTTGGGTAATGCAACATATTCTAGGGAAAGATCATCATGCAGTTCACTGTCACCTGGCTCTGTTTGGTGATAATGGGCATTGGGAAATCCATTGCTTATGCAGGTCCTTCTAGCTGAAACTAGTATATCTGTGAACACCAAGCAAAGTAGACGGACATCAGTCCCAGAAACTAGACTAGCCAACCGGAAAGCTGCAAAGTGAGCTTTAGCCTCCAATTAAGCAACATGCTGTGATACTGGTGAGGGGACGGGCTCCAGCCTGGCGTACTGAACAGGCTGCTGAAGGAGGAGCATGTATCTGCACACTCACCCTGTTCATTAGGTTTGGCATTGGATCCTCCACTGCTGCCTTTCCCCCAGCTCATCAGTCTGCCCCCTGGTGCCAGCAGTTGGTTATTGAAGTCCAGGGCTCCGGGCTGCAGATTCAAAAGCAGAACATTTAGGATCAGGGAGTAAAAACAACCCTGCTTGAACAGTACAGCTGGGGCAAATACACTGCACTGCAGCACCCCACACACTCCAGCTGGGGCAAAGACACTGCACTGCAGCACCCCACACACACCAGCTGGGGCAAAGACACTGCACTGCAGCACCCCACACACACCATCTGAGGCAAAGACACTGCACTGCAGCACACCACACACACCAGCTGGGGCAAAGACACTGCACTGCAGCACCCCACACACACCAGCTGGGGCAAAGACACTGCACTGCAGCACCCCACACACACCAGCTGGGGCAAAGACACTGCACCACCCCACCCCTCCCCCCAGCATATATTTTCCACCCTGCCACAAAGTGCTTTACTATCAGGGTATAAGAGGAGTATTGGGTTCTGATCTCAGAAGGAGAGCCAGCTGAAAGCCTTTGAATTGAGTGGAAAGGGAAGAGTCTGTGCGTACCTTGGTGATCTTGCTGAGTCGGCTGGTGTCGATGGGTCTGTTCTTGGTGCTGATGGGCACGGTGTTCCAGCCTTCATCTTGGGTCTGACTGGGTCGACCCGCTGCGGGACACAATTCTACAGTCAGGTCACGTTAATCTGCAACACTTACTTCATGCAGAGCTCAACTGTTATTCCCATCCCTACAAACATTCCCAATTATACTTAACCGGTTAAATCTTCAGTTTTACATTGAAGAAAATAATCCACTCCCGATTTGGGGATCAAAGGAATTGGATTTTGCAAGCTACCTGGGGCCGGTTTTTCATAACTGGTAATCTGATTTCCGCCTCTGATCTGGATTATATTGTGCAATTGGGTTTTTCAAAACATCGAAATGCGATCAGGATTTCTGTGATCCGGATTTCGTTCTGTTAATCAGATTGCACTTTTAAATCATGATTAAATGTTGCAGTTGGTTTTTTCAGAATTTAAAGAGGAGATCAGGATTACTTTGATCCAAAATACCAGGATTATTGTGATCCTTCTGCGGAGGTGGATTTAGCTTTTAAATGATCACAGAACAGCGATATTTTGTTTGAATTGTCATAGCAAACACACACTATGTCCAAATCGAGAGTTAGAATATATTTATATATACGTTTTTTGTATCCATGCAAGCAAAAAGGAAAACATGTATTTAGTGGTATCGCTTTAATAAAAAAAGCATACGCCTTCATATACGCCTCCTTAAAGCTCGTCAGGGATGCTGGACTCCCGACAGACGAGGAAGAAGATGATGTCTAAAAACAACCTTTTCAAAAGTAATTTTTTTCCAATTTAGATTATTTAATTTCTGCTGAGTAAGCATAAATAAAATAACCATTATTTGCGTGCGTTATATGTGCACGAACATAAAGTGATTTGTGTTATTTTTGTTAAAGAAAATAAAATAAAGTTGTGTATTACTCATTATTACCACAACTTTATTCTTGTTAAATCAGGTTAGATCAAATATAAATAAAAAAAAAAAAAAAACAAAAAACTATAAACTATTAAGAACTACTTAAAACACTGGATTTTGTAATCGTGATTATTTGTTATCTGGATAAATATAATCCAGCAGTGACATTTTCTGAAAAACCGGATCAAGATGATCCAGATAAAAGTAATCTCGATCACAAAATATGAGAGTACAAAATCCGGATCACTGTTATCCAGATTAAAAGTTTTGAAAATCCGGCCACCCATGACAGTTCTGGGATCAGACAGGTAGAGAAAAGGCTTACCTGAGGGGTGCGCTCCGCCCTGCCCGCCACCGCCACCGCCTCCTCTCCTGTTGTCCTTCTTGGACAGGAGCTGCTGCTGGACCTTGATCTGCTCGCGATGCTCCTCTAACTCTGCCTCCTTGTGGATCTGGTCGATGGTCTTGGGGCCCTGATCGCCTCTCCTGGGGACCCAGGTGTTCTGTGAGGTGAGAGCAGGCTTCATGTTAATCCCGAGGGACAAGCTTAAAGAAGCGAGCCGGTGAAGGAACAGGTCTCAAGCGTAGGGCTCAGCTCGCCTTTCTGTAGGCTGCGCTCAGCTGCAGCAGTGACACTGCACCAGCAAGGGCAGGGAAAACTAAACCAAGTGAAAGGGAAGCAGCGATATCCGGGTGCTTCTCAAAACAGAAACTTACTAGGAAAACAAAACTTAAAATAGTTCCTGGAATTCACCACAGGCCAGCCCAGTTTAACCCAATCTGCACCCTTCACATCTCAAGTTCTCCAATCAGACCAGAGTTTAGAAATCTCTCCTTGCTCTGGGCAATCCCACCACTGGGTTATTGAGCGTTTCTCAACCGTTATCCTTTCCTATGCAGTTTTCACAAACACACACAAAGCTGTCTTAATGTTTCAGTTGCTGGCACTCCACATTGGGAAACACTCTGCATTGGAAAGCTGCAGTAGTCTCTCAGCACGGACGAGAGGCACACAAGTCAGGCTTGTACGCTGCTATGGGCTCTATCTGACTGTGAAACTACAGGAACAAAGACACGTGGTAGGAATGCAGCCAGCATTAGACAGGTAACCTCCGACCACACAGTAACCAGACATTTCAAGCAGTAGCACTTGTGGAGCTACCTGGAGATTTCACAGACGAATGAAGGCTTACCCTCCTCAGGTCGATGACATCCTGCAACATGAAGCGGATTCTGGAAGAAGTTTTCTTCTCCTTGATGATCTTCTCCATCTGGTTGAAATACTGGTCCATTCGGGGCTGAGAGACAATGAGACACGTCACAAGAGGGCTCAATATCAACCCAGTTCACTAAACAAACCGCTTGTGATCTCCCCGGCCTCCCACACGCTGATACCGTTTCCTACAGGCTGGTTCCAAGTCTGGTTACACAGACCCCAATTCGCACGGATCTTTGATCTACCTTATCTAAGGTAACATTATGTACCAAATAACATACAAAAAGGTACCATCAAGGGGAGGCCATTCGGCCCATCTAAGCCCACCCGGATCCTAATAAGACCCAATTCGACAAAGTTCGAAGATCAATGGATCCAAGTGTGTCTGCCTCAACATGACTAGGTAGCCCATTCCATACACTTTGTACAAAGTAGTATCTCCTTCCCTCTGTCCTCTAGTCCTGGTTTCTGTACTTAAAGTAGCAGTTTGGGTTAACTAAAGGTAGTCCAAGACTAGTGCTAATCAGGGTCTGTGAAACTAGCTATAGGGAAGATAATCAAGATTTTGGTTACAAAATCGGACCCCTTGAATTCCTCCACCCACTCTCCCAGCAGCCCGCCTCCTCTCCTACCTTGGCCTTCTCAAAGTCCAGGTCCTTGCCGATGGTGGAGAGGAGCCGGCACAAGCACTCCAGGGACTCCTCATCGTGGTTCTTGAGCAGCTTGACGATGCAGTCGTGCATGATGGGCTCCGTCAGCATCTTGAGCTTGAACAGCTCCCCGATGAACTTGATGTTTCCCAGGGAGCGCCGGCGCGCTGTGTCCTTTGCCTCCTCCAGCTCCTCACGGAGCCGCTGCTTTTCATCATCCTGGAAGAGAGGGGACAAGGCAGCAGAGATGAGAGCCACGCAGGCACTCCAGAGCAACAGGAGGGGAGGCGAGAGCCACGCAGGCACTCCAGAGCAACAGGAGGGGAGGGGGCATTGTACAGATTCACATGTACGGATACAATGTTTCACTAAGGCAGGGCTTGAAACTCTCACTAGCCCTACATCCGGTCCTGGCTAGGGGCCAGTAGTTTCACGCCACTAGGGAAGAACTCTATTTAGCAAACTCTACTGGCACCCTGATCATTTAAATATACTTAACTCAAGGTAGCCATGGAACCCAGGGCTGGGTGCAGGGCTAGTAGGAGTTTCAAGCATCGCTAAAAGGGAAGCGTGTTTCATTCTGGGGGTCTAATGACTGACCAATGCTTGCGGTTAAGGTTCATGGGGGCAAGGGAATTTTGCACCAGATTACAACAGTGATTGTATTTTATGGACACATATCTCCAATCTCCTTCAAGAAATCCACAGTCACATCCCCCTTTTGAGGCTCCAACTGCACTCCACCAGCCTCACAAAAGATTGCCATGCGATCCGACACACCAAATTCCAGCCCCAATACTGTACCCAACTGCAGCATAGCCCCACAATGAGATCAATTAGTCACAGCAGCTCAGCCCAACAAAGGCTCATTAGGCAAGGCATCTGATCGTTTTCACAGCAAGCAGCGTGAAATCTTGTTAAGACCTCCAGCGCCTTGCGCAACATCCCTGTGTTTTGAGTTCAGAGAATCACAGCGATCATAGCAACTGTTGTTGGTGATCCCTCCTCTCTATTTACCACTGCAGCTGCGTCCAGCTCCTTCTGTTTCTTCTCGAACACCTCATCGTCGTCCTTGTCCTTCTCAAACTCCTTCTGGCAGCGGTTCAGAAGCAGCTTGCGGAAATTCACAGTCACTCCTGGCTTGTCGGTCGTGGAGACTTTGAGCTGAGGGGCAGAAAAAAAAAACGCGCACTTCACAACTAGATACTGTCTCCTTTCAAGCAAACACAGCCTTAACACTTCAGCTTAGTCGTTTGAATCCTGATCAGTTTTCCTTCTTATGTACAGTACTACACGAAATTGAACACAGGGAAGTTCATTTAATAGTAGCTTTGTGGACTATTGCCAGCTACTTACAAAAACACCACAATTTCCACTGAACTGCAGCTGACTCACTCTCCTGTGAGGAAAACAATAAGCAGCGACACCTATTGGGCACTGGTGTATTGCAACTACCTTAGACTGCAAGAGTGGACAATCCCTAAACGTCTTGCTAAGAGTGTTGCCTCATCTCTACCCGATATAAAAAGCAGATGGAAGAACCCGGCGAGATATGGCAACACTTCAGAAACTGGGACAAAAAATCAACTTCAAATGAAATCAGTCAGTGAGTAAGTGGAAGTCATTTCACCAGAACCTGTTCCATACTGCAATACCCATTACTAGAATCACTCGAAACATGTTGTTTCTGATCTGGTTTCACGGCATGCTGAATGGCTGGACAGACGTACCCCCATAAGGCAGCGGCACATGTTGGCGTAGGCTACGGAGAAGTTTGGCTCGGAGATGGCCTTCTCGAAGATGAGGTCGATGACCCCCTTGAGCCTCTCCTCTGTGTCGATGGTCAGCTCAGTCACCTGCTTCATCAGCTGCTGGAACATCTGGGGCGTGAGCTTGTTCAGGATACCACGCACCCTGCGGAACAGCTCCTAGGACAGGGAGAGGGACAGAGCAGTGCAGAGATGTTAGTACAAGGCTTCAAAAACACAGGTCTTACTAGGTGTCAGTCAGATCCAGCCAGGAGCCTTCCCCCGCGTACCTGTGTCTTGCTGTTGTCAGAGGAGGTGTCTTCCTCTTCCTTGCTGGGTGGCCTCTTGGCACCGGGTTTCCAGGCCTTCTCCGCCTTGTTGAGCTGCACGTCCTCGCCGAGCGACACAGTGGCGATGATCTTCCGTGGCTCCTTCCTCTGGCCCTGCTGGGATCGACGGGGCCCCATTCCAGAGGGCTGGGGAGAGGCGGAGAGAAGGGGCACAGTGAGCAAAGCATCATCGTAGCTGGTAAAAACAGATATTCTCCCTTTGGAAATCCCTTTCCACACTGCCAGTCATAGCGGTTTAGATTGTTTCACAGACCCCAATTAGCACCAGACAACCTCACCCAGGTAAGATCAGGCAGCCCAAGATCTCTGCCGACTGGGGTCTGCTGATCATACCTTCCCTTCTGTGAACTACGTTACCTGCCAGCGCATCGATGCCTTCTATTCATTTATATTCAAGTACATTACTTTCAGCATACAATGACAAGTGCTTCAACTAGAAGTCTTTCAATGTCAAAACATTTGTCATTGCATAGTTCCTGGATGATACTCAGCACACACAGCAGTGCTGTTATCCTCTTACACCCCAGTGAAGGGGAACAGCCCTCAGTGCACTTACCGGGCCCCTGCCTCCCATGGGCTGCCTGCCCAGATTGGCGTAGGAGGGAGTGAAGTCCGGTCCGGCGTTCATACTGGTGAGCCGGCTGGGGTCCAGTGCACGCAGGGGGTTCTTGTTAGCCTGCAGGAGTCAGGGAGCAGTGCAAGAACTTCGATTGATTGCAGGATAGTGAACAGAACTAGTGTCACTTAAACTGGAACCCGTAAAAGGGGCATTAGGAGACATGACTGGGTTTCTTACTTTTATAATTGAGAGCTTAAAGTCTTAAAGTTTTGGCTGAAAACAATAACTGTAACGTAAATGTAACAGAAGAAAACTGGCCAATAATGTGCAAATACAATACAGTGCTGTCTTCACACATTTAAAAACAATGTTAATGAAATGTTCCAGTTAATAAGTATAAATACATACAATCTGTCTACAGGTCCTAACAGTGAATTATGCAAAACATTGAATCCTGAACGAGGCAGTCCAACATCACCAATAATAGTAAAAAAAATATTATAAATAATAATAATAATAATAATAATAATAATAATAATAATAATAATAATAATAATAATAATAATAATAATAATAATAAAAGCAGTACTCCAGCCCTGCAGGGGGAGCTGCTGGTTACCTTGTCCAGCACCACGTCACTGATGTGCGGCAGCCCCTCTGGTTTCTGCATGCTGGCGACGATGAACTGGAAGCCCAGCAGAAACTCACGGTCGTATTGCTTCTTCTCCTCTGGGTTGATGGGTTTCCATTGTTCTGAGAAAGAGAAGCCAAGAAGAGACTCAAGACCTGCAGCACAGCTTCTCAACAGCGCCTCCAGAATCAGGGGTTTGCAGCAAGGCCTCCTCAGAGGGGCTCATACCTTCTTTGTACTTGTATTTCAGGTCTCCAGGTTTCAGCTGGTCCGGCTCGATGTTCTCCGTGTCCAGCTTGTCCTCCTTCTCCTCCCAGGTCTCGTCTGTCTCCTCCGGGGCAGGGGGGCGCGCTGCCTCTGGCTCTGCTGAGATGGGGGCAGCAGGCTGGACTTGCTCCGGCTCGGAGACCTGTGACTGCACAGAGGCCAGGGTTCAGCACACACATCCATTACCAGCGGTGATCCCCAGTGCTCAATAACACACCTTTCCATTCCAGACACTGGGAAACTGCACAGCGCTTCACTTTGAATTGAAGCACTGATTTTAAAATCAGATTGTCAGATCTGAAATTCACTGGTTTCACAATGCTCCAATTTAAATCTCACGCTAATTTTGACCTCTCCTCAGATTAGCATTGTCAAGTCCCTACACATTTAGCTATCCTCATATTGCAGGAGAGAGGAACTGGCGACACACTGCGGAGCTCAGGCAGGAATGACTCTCCTCAACTCTGCAATCTCTGCAGGGATGGAAAGACGACTCCCATTGAACAGCAGTTTGATCCTTTCCCGGTTTATCTAGGAGTTCAACAAGACACACCTGGAGCTTGTTATCTATACACTGTGGCTAATGAAGCTTGTATTAAAACCTGGAATGGGTGAAACGGCTCTGTAATAGAAGTCTTATTTCCATCCCTGTTCTGGATTATTTTAAAAGCACCTACCTCTTTGAAGGCATCCAAAAGGTCTCCCACTGTCTCCTTTTTGTTGAGATCCTTCATTTTCCTCTTTTTCTTTTGTATCGACACAGCAGCAGCTGAAAATAGAAAGCAGTCTGGGTGAGTCGCTGCCAGACTCCACGGATCAAAGCCCAGGCTACAGCATTCACAGAGCCCATGACAAGGCACTGCTAGCAGAACGTGCTGCAGCGCTGGTCCCTGCTTTGTAAAATGGAAATTGTGAGCTTTTAAAACCTCAGTATGCAGAGCCACACACAAGCGCTGTTATGCACTGTCCACGGAAACACGCTGTCCGACAGGCATGCTGAATTAAAAAAAACGATGGAACAGCAAAGTGTATCCACAGGGTGTTGTTCACCATCACATGTGCTGTGGGAGACAGCACTATCCCACAGACTGATTCAATAGTGCGAATCACTCCGTTCAGTTAATCTGAAATAGTTATATTATTTTCCAGTGTAACTATGTTGATGCAGTATGTAAAAATGCAGGTGTTCTGGTTGAAAACGCAGATTTTGAGATGGTATGCTTTTTACAGATGCACATTTTTATTATTATTATTATTATTTATTTCTTAGCAGACGCCCTTATCCAGGGCGACTTACAATTGTTACAAGATATCACATTATTTTTACATACAATTACCCATTTATACAGTTGGGTTTTTACTGGCACAATCTAGGTAAAGTACCTTGCTCAAGGGTACAGCAGCAGT
Organism: Acipenser ruthenus; assembly: GCF_902713425.1. Classification (NCBI taxonomy): domain Eukaryota; kingdom Metazoa; phylum Chordata; class Actinopteri; order Acipenseriformes; family Acipenseridae; genus Acipenser; species Acipenser ruthenus. Next base: position 482,083 of record NC_081200.1, on the reverse strand, counting down.
GTCCCCTACCAGGGATTGAACCCACGACCCTACGGTCAAGAGTCCAGAGCCCTAAACACTACTCCACACTGCTGCCCAAAAGGCTTTAAAAGGCTAGCGCGACCTCTGCATCTCATTAAAACACTATTTTCTTTACTTTTCTTTCTTGAAATCTTACTTTAGAAAGTAAACTGCCAAACATCGGAAGGCATTGTAGCTCGGTCGACACAGTATCTGTCATTCTAGCACAACGCTCTTAACTTGCTCTTTTACTTTGAAGACTCAGCGGCTACATTGTAAAGCCAGTACCTTGCATAGCGTTCTCTCCACCCTGCGCAGCGTTGGCTGTCTGAGGCTCGCTCAGTGTGGGGCTGGCCTCCTCCTCCTCCTCCACCTCTTCCTCCTCCTCCTCAGCAAGCTGGGTAGCAGCAGTGGGTTCAGGGGCTGGGCAGGGTGCTGGCACAGAGACAGGGTCTTCCGGTACCTTGGACACCTCTGGCTCTGCGATGGGGTTGACGTCCGATTCGGGCTGCTCTTCGGAAGGCTCGGGGTCCTGTTTGCCGAGGCCTGCCAGCCCGTTGGGCAGGTTGAGCTCCTCTGGCTGAGCAATAGGAGACTCCAGGGAGGCCTCGCAAGAGGCCTGTGCTGGTGGGGGCTGAGGCTGCGTGGGGGGCAGGGGCTCCTGAATGGGGGCCAGCTCGGGGGCAGGCTCCGGCGTCACGCCGTTGGTCTCGGTTGGAAGCTCCTTCGCAGGCAGGACGGCCTCGACTGGCACAGAGACGACTGCCAGAACAACCTCCTGCTCGACCAGCGGCACCACCACCTCCTCCTCGACCAGCAGCGGCAGCGGTGGCACCTCCTCCTCCTCCTCCTCCTCCTCCTCCTCCCTCTCGGGTGCGGGCTCCTCCGTTCTCATCTCTGCTGCCACTGGCAGAGGCGTCTCCACAGCGGAAGGCTGTTCCACTGCTGCAGGAGGGAGCGCGGGGGCAGCAACAGCCTCCTCTGCTGCCTGCTCCTGGGGGGCAGCGTTCGTGAGCGGCGAGGTGAGGGCTGTCGGAGAGTCCACAGTGTCGCGGAGGACGGCCGCTGGCAGGGAGGTGGCAGTAGTGTTGGCTGGGGCCTCCCCCTGGGGTTCCGGAGCTTTTTCCGAAGGGGCTGGCTTAGTGTCTGTTTCAGTCTCGCCAACAGGGGGCGCTACTGCTGCTGCAAATGTGATCTCGGTCTTGTCTGGCTCCCGGGTCAGCTTAACTGTAGCAGCAGCAGGCTTCTGTCGGTCATCTAAAAGAGGGGAAATAGAGTTAACTACATAATGGGGGCTTATCTATACCTTCCGCAATTGTTTCTTCCAGTCAAGCACTCCTTGCCCTCTGGCTCAACACTGACCTGGCCTGATGATCACAGTGACAGGGTGTGGGTTCTCTCCATTTGCTTGCGCTGTGCTGCTTTCCGCTGGACCTGTAGCCTGGGGTACAGAAATGAGAACTGTGAATACTCCACACCGTTTCCAACAAAAAAACACTTGATAGAAATGCAATCAATTCTACTGTTGCACACAGTGAGGATTTGATTGCTCCACCAGTGCACAAGCTAAGTGTCAATCTGGAGCACAACGCTCAGAACCGTGTCATTATTAATCCTCCGCCACCAGAACTACAGAAACACACGACCTTTCCTTCTAGTCAACTTGCAGGACACCCGCTTTAGGAAGCCGTGTCAGCACTGCATGGGAGTATGCAACTGCAAACTGGAAACCTTGCTCAAGTGTGTGTTGCGTGGGGTCAGTGTGTGTTCTTACCTGTGGAGGGGTGGGAGTGGAGGTCGTCCTGCCCCCAGACATGATCTCCTCCGTGATATCTCTACCCCCTTGGTTAGGGTCTCGTATTCTAATCTGGATACAAAAGCAACACAACACATCACATCATCAGCACCATGCTGGGCTCAATGGCACGTGTATGAGCAGAACAGAACAGAGGGCACAGGGTCTCGAATCCAGGGAGGATACCTAAGAGCAGTACAGTGAGGTTAGAAAGGTTTAGTATGTATATGAGCTGTGGGTATATAAAGGGGTGTTAGTAAAAAGAGCAACACACAGGGTAGGGAACACAGGGCTCGTTTCACAGAAAGACTGTATTTGAGGTACATACAGGAGAACCTACAGCATATAGAAATGCTGGTGAGATCTGACGCTGGCTTACTTTTAGGGTACACATTTGACTCTAGAGCGCTGAAATAGTAATTACATAGGATCTGAAATAACAGTCAAGTACATTAGTAGCAGGACCAGAGTTAACATTACCGGTAGAGAAGGTTGCGCAAACAAAACCTTATAAGCCTGTGTTAAAGTCAGCTTCCTACAGGAGCAAACAGGGGCGGGAGAGAGTAAACAAGCATTATAAAAAATTACAGAAGCTGCTTGAACCCATCACACAACAACGCAAGCTGCAAGAGGCTGTTCCACAGAGAACCCTGGTAATGGAAGAGGAAAGGAGAGATAAAGCTGTCATTCTTGACAGGCAAAAGGCCCAGAGGGTCAAACCTGGGTTAAGGAGATAACACTCCATCTTACAGGGGTAAGAGGATTAACAGAAGAGCTGCAGAAATCCGACTACACTGTGGAGCTCAAAAGAAAGAGGAGCAAACTGCCCTCAGCCTTCCATCTGTAAAAGCAGGTACAAGGAGGCTCTCCTCACAACAGACACTGGGGAGCTCAAGAGAAAGAGGAGCAAACTGCCCTCAGCCTTCAATCTGTAAAAGCAGGTACAAGGAGGCTCTCCTCCCAACAGACACTGGGGAGCTCAAGAGAAACGGGAGCAAACTGCCCTCAGCCTTCCATCTGTAAAAGCAGGTACAAGGAGGCTCTCCTCACAACAGACACTGGGGAGCTCAAGAGAAAGAGGAGCAAACTGCCCTCGGCCTTCCATCTGTAAAAGCAGGTACAAGGAGGAAACAGACACTCAAAGTCTTAATATACTGGGCCCTATCTCTGTGAAGGGTCTGGACTGACGCTTTACAAGACTACCCTGCATATGCAATACAAGCAAGCAAGCAAGCATGTTCCTACGCTACCACAGGCTCACTTCCAAATCACCCATCCAGCATCACAGCAGACCACTGTGCCTTACATGTACATGTAGAAAACTGCTATTACCAATTGGATCTCTAGAAATAGGAAACTAGAGTGCAACTTGCATGCGTGCGATTCATGAGCAGGAGTGAAAACATTGCAGAAGTTTACAGATAGTCATTGCAGAAATTAATGAGGAATAAAACACGTTAATGTTCTTTTTTTTCCGTGATTATAAATTGATTGTGATTCGGAACTCCGTTGTAAATTTCAAAGGTATTTTATTCAATACAGTACAGCATCTGGGTATTCTACTTTCCTTACGCACAAGTCATAACAGAATCAAAGACTGATAGACATGCTTGTAATATAGCCTCCCATATGGCATTACCCCTTTCTTCTTAATCAGAAAAGACAATACTGATGCAAGTTTTACAAGCATCCTATCAACCAATGACTTCATTGACCACGTGGTCCCACTTAAAGGTGTTTCACTCACAAGGCAATCTAAAGCTAAAGGCAAGTTAAAGTTGGAAAGGGAGAAAGAGAGAAAAGCCTTTTGCCTATTTCCTTTGAAGTTTAAACTGGGAAAGAATTTAGCCAAAGGTGTCATTTCCCTAAAAACACAGGATAGAATGGAATAAAATCACCTTTCAAGTTAAAATTTAGAACACTATGAACTTCCCTGCCATCTGGCTGCTTCACTTAATATTAACCCTTTGCGGTCCATTTATTCAGCGCGTCAGGTCCAATTTATTTTCACACAAGCAGTTTAAAAGTATTTTTTTTCACAGTGAAACAGGTTTAAAAGGCACTGCATATCAACAGGACACTCAGTACAGCATCTCCAACCCCGCCCACCCCATGTTCGCTGTATTTTTCACATACCTCTTTATAGTCGTGCATACTGATAAATCATCTCCTGATCACTCGTTTTAATCACCAAACTCCTCAATAATGCGATCCAAGTTATTTTATTACTATAACATCTCAAAAAGCTCTGCAAATGTCTGTGATATTCTTTGAGTGCTGGATGCAGAAGCAGCTATCTTGTTTGTTTATGTCCGTGTTATCTCTGTGGTGCCGGGGGCTAAGTGTATTGCTCAGATCCGCCCCCTTTTTTTTTTGGCTTCTCTCGGCTCCTATCGGTCTCACTCTGCCATTTAGTGTTTTTTTGGCTTTCAAGAGAAAAAACGACTAGACCTGTTTTTTACGTCTTTTTGATGATATCAGACAGGGTCCGACATTGGACCGGATAGGGAAAATTGCAATGTCGGACCAGGTCCGACATAGGACCGCAAAGGGTTAAACCCAAATTGTCTTCAAATTAGCTTAATCTGAAATCTAGCTAATTTTTAAAACTATCCAGTTTCTCTAAAGTATATTTATCCAACAGTCTTCACTAAAGCAACTCACAGTATATTAACCTCTCCAAATCAACTACATCAGCAACCGCCTCGTTCAAAACGAGAGCACAGATAACGGAGGAAACGGGCCCTTAAAAGGAAAAGAATCTCCACTGCGACACAGCAGGCCTCAAAGCTTGCACCCAAAACTAACAAATCTACACACGACTCACTGCACATTGAGAATGAAATCAAAACTAACGTGAAGTGCAAGCCTCCTTCCAACTTTCCTTGCCTGGACGGCTGTGCAGACGCTGCCTTCTCTCTTGTGCTTCCGGTACAAAGGCAGCAATGCTGAGAGAATCAGAGCCACGTGGAGCTTCAGCGGCCGTGTCTCTCTCTCTCTCTCTCTCTCTCTCTCTCTCTCTCTCTCTCTCTCTGCTTCACTCCGCAGCTCGCTGGCAGCCAGCCAAGCACAAGCGAAAAAAATATAACTGTCCCTGCCAGTAACCAATTCATACTGCCAATAACATGCATCAGCTCCACCACAGACGGGTCTCTTTCCAAAGAGTTCTACACTGTATTAGTTAACTCTGAACTGTTACACAATCCAGAGCCAGCCCTCCCTGCCTGCCTGCCTGCATTCCTCTGCCTCTTTCTAAAACTGCAACGCCCATTAACTCGGGCTTCAGGGTCAGAATTCAGACCTCTTCATTATTAAAGGATTAAATCCAATTAATTTCAACACCAGAGGAGGACGTGCGTGTCAGTAACTTGCATCCATGTCATTCTGAATGAGCAGACCTGCTTCCACCATCTGTACATGCAGAACAGTTTTAAAATGGAAGGACAGGCTCCACCCCAGACTCCTCATTTACAGAAGTCTGGCCTCTGAGCTATTGCACAAATTAAGAAATCACCTGCCTGAAGGGCTTGTTAAGCACTCAGCTACTTTGTGTTATTTAAAATGAAACAGGATAATATAAAAGAGAAAACAATTAGAGAAAGCTTTTGCATCAAGCACTTTTGCATCTCTATTAGAGAGATGTCCGGGACTCCAGGACTGAAAGAGAAACTCCTCCACTTCATGCGAGAAACCCATCACTCCCCCAGAGCCCCTGTGCTGGGGCGCTCCCCCAGAGCCCCTGTGCTGGGGCGCTCCCCCAGAGCCCCTGTGCTGGGGCGCTCCCCCAGAGCCCCTGTGCTGGGGCGCTCCCCCAGAGCCCCTGTGCTGGGGCGCTCCCCCAGAGCCCCTGTGCTGGGGCGCTGCCCCAGAGCCCCTGTGCTGGGGCGCTCCCCCAGAGCCCCTGTGCTGGGGCGCTCCCCCAGAGCCCCTGTGCTGGGGCGCTCCCCCAGAGCCCCTGTGCTGGGGCGCTCCCCCAGAGCCCCTGTGCTGGGGCGCTCCCCCAGAGCCCCTGTGCTGGGGCACACAAGGTGTCCGATCATGTGTTTGTACAAGCAATATTTTTTTAAATTAGGCTACCTTGTATGTAAAAACAAATGTCCAGTAATTACAGCGCTTAGATCTGTAAATTACAGATATACTTATGTATTGTTTGTCTCATTTTACTCAAAATAAATGAAGAATTACCATTACAAGCTATGGATTTTCTTTCAAATCTAAGATAGGACAAGTGCCACCTTGTCCTAAATGTTAGAAACGTTCTGTAATACACCATTTCCTATCTTAAGACAGGAAAATGAGTTCAGAATCCTTATTCTGTAATACGAATTCCCCTAAACTGACACTTGGATCTCCAAGATAAGATAGGACTGGCAGTTCGGATGTTTCAGTAATATGCCCCAGAGCTGCAGAGCTCCTGTCAGGACCCTAGCAGTGAGAGAGCCTGGTTAGCTGAAGTGGGAGTACTGAACAGGGGAGAGAATGAAGGATAATTAGCAAGACTGTGAAAGAGAGAGCCGTTCGGAGCAGTGAAAGAGGGCATTCAGTTTGAGGGGCAGGCAGTATGGGGCCGTGCTCAGGATAGACCCAAAATGAAATCACCCAGAAGCACCTGTGGAAGGCAGGAAAACAAACATGTTTCCAATCTAGTGTACAGGTCACTGTCTGCAGTACATGTGGGATCAAAATTACTCAATACATTATGTCTCAATATGGTACCATCTACAGCATGCAGTTAGTATGGAACCAGTCTATTGATAGCTTACAAGCTTCTTTTATAGAAGAGGTCTATTCCATATTTGTAAACTAAGCAAATTTAAAAAAAATAAAAATACCTGCCCAAAATCTTAATTTAATACACAAAAGGCCTTGGTTAATACAAGAGAGTTCCCAAACCCTCCCTCCCACCCGCCCACCTCACACAAACAGCCTGGTAGTGAGGCATGCGTGCGTGCGTGAGCTGGTTAGTACAAACCCAGAAGAAACAGTGCAGCCAGACCTTTGTTTGCAGTACCTGCTTGCGCTCTCTTTTGGGAGGTATTTGCTGCGCAGGGTTCATCATGACAGTAGGAGCGGGGACAGCCGGGGGGTACTGCTGCACACCCTGCGCTGGGTAATAGGCGCCAGCTGGAGAGAGACAAAGAAAGAAAACACACATGGCAGGGTTAGAAATGGGAGTCTAAACCAGGGAACAGCAGTTACTGACCAGGCTGTTATCAAATCCAATTTCATGAAGAGGTCCATCTAAATATGTTCCATAATCAAATATTCATCATCCATGTTACAAAAAAGTGTCAAAGTGAATTAAATCTAAATAAAATAAATGGTTTTTGCCCCGTTCCATTATACAGCAAGTGAACCACTGTGTAACCAAACTGCAGCCGGACACATTCATTTTACTGTCAACCAACGAAGAGAGACTCCAAATTATGAATCAATGGAAAGACAAACTGAAACAACTCAGGGATGCAGGGAAGTCATATATTAACAGAAAGGGGGAGAAGAAAACAGGCACAAAGTTTCCAAAACGTACACGCGAGGCAAGTTTATTAGAAGGCCAGATTATAGGCAGGGTTTTTTTTTTTTTTGCCTTGTTATAATGTAACGTACACAAGCAGCTTTGCTTTGATTATTACTGTGATCTGCATGGACTTATTTTAATTTGACATTCAGATTTTATTACATGTATATATAAATAAATTGATTACAACATTGATTATGGTCGCCAGTACTTTTATTTGAGGGAAAGGTATGCCATGACACCTGATTAGAGACTGCGAAACAATTACAGAAGCAGTACAAGCTAAAAATCGCTAACACTGTTCACGGTGACCATCTGCCGTTTCACAGTGGATTCATTTTGTTTATTGTAATTTATTGTGAATCTAGAAGTAATGTTGTCCTAATGAATTTAATTAAAATTGTAAATGTATTTTGGAAAAATATTACTTGTCACGTGATATATACTGTTCTACAAAATCACACACAGATGGAGATACTCTTCTGCATTACAATTTTTTTTTTTCTTTTTTAAAGTCTGTAAAACCTAAATAAATCCCACTAAAAATTATTTAAGGAAAGATGAAGGCCTACAGAAGGAGAGGTATGATTCAGATAATGCATCTGAGGACACTGTCTTTAGCACTTTAAATAAGACTTAATAGCTCAAAACTACTTGGAGTGCACATATACGGTTCTTTGTCTGAAAGATTCAATTAAACATTTTTTTGAAAATGTAACTAGGATTATCTCAAGCAGGTACAGGAGAGTCAGTAATAATACCCTTAAAACAGACATAAGCGTTTTGTCAGCCAATCTCCTCGACCCACAGCAGGACCAGCCTGAGTGAGGAGGCAGGGGCTGAGAAAGCAAGACAACACAGACGAGTTTGCCACCTGCAAACACGTACCAGAACACAGGACCGCTAACCTCAAGACAACACTGACCGATCTCTCTCTCTCTGAAGAGGTGTTCCAAGATCACTAGACAAGCACTGTTCTACACACGTCTTGCTACATGGTAAGAGCCTCAGATTCAAGTTAAAAGATACCTTCTAGAAATCTCCCTGTCCCACTCCAGAGCCCGTCCCTTCACGCTCAGTAGCAGGTGGATTTGTGCATTTCCTGCAGATTGCGCATTTTCTCCCGAGTCAGAGCTCACTCAGCAATGGCTGCCGAGACATGCATTTCAACTGACTCGCATTACTGTGTCTGCATTGTTGACTTGGAAGATCACAGCCTAAATATAGTCATAACCCTCAGAGTGTAATCAAGCAGCAAGACAGAGCGCCACAGAGACTGGGTAAGAGACAGAGACACTAAAATCAAGGCTCCTGGATTCAAACTTTCCTTTAGACCGATTCACAAAATTTCCACTACCATCTATTATGGGAAACCTTGTCATATGGACTATGCAATGTTAAGTCTTAACACACTTCAGAACACTGCAAAGAATTATCTGTGCACAGAATTCACACTGTCGTGAAGTAATCCAAAAAATACAATGAAACATACTGATTGTTATTGGTCCTAGCAGAGAGCACTAACTGCAGGAGGGGACGGGGGACGGGGGACAGGACGGGACAGAGGTTGCTCACAACTCCAATCCGGTTAAAGTCTAGCCTGTCTAAGAGCACATTGGGGTACAGATTAATGCTGCAATCACATCCGGTATTCCGGTTTGGATTAGACAAGATGCCGTGGATCGACTAGGACACCATCAGCTGTAGTTCACAGAGCAGGGTGCAGTGAATTTCATTTTAATTACTCCAGCAGCTTGCCTTGTAGGTTTAAACAAAGAACCACACAGAAATGAAAGTTTGAGGAAGCGCTCTCTAGGAGATGTGTGTTAAATGTCAATCAAAGAACAGTGTTTAAAGAGCACTTTACAATGTTCCTCAATGTATTACTGAAATGACAAGTCGTACCAAGTAAGAAAACAGACTGCGGAACACAACGAAGGCCCTGTGCATAGCATACCAGTAAACTTACTGTGCGGTGCGGGGGGGGGGGGGGGGGGGGCGAGCGAGCCTTCAGTTAATTCATTAACTGTACAGTACAGAGAAACATTCAACTGCCACAGCAACTACACAGTGAATCGCAACACCCTCATCTAAAAACTATCAAACCTGTCAAGGCAGGACCCTTACAAAAGAAAGTGCTGAGTAACTCAACTATGAAATTACCCTTAACATGTGAATCGCCATCAGGATTGTAAACCTGGCAGAGCTGGTATTGGATCCTGAACTCTGTGTGTGAGTGAGAGAGAGACAGACAGACAGAGGAGGGAGGGATACAGCTTGCCCTCTCTGCTCCAGTCCCAAACTAGTCTCTTCAAATCCAACAGTCTCCAGCTCAGGAATGCCAACTGTTCCAGCTCACAAGCAACGCTGTGAAGCCACATCCAGCACAAACACTGGGAGAGAAAGAAACCTTTCCATCACAATCTAGACCAAACAAAACTCTGATGAACAGCTAAAGGATGAAACTTTCTGATGCAACTCCTTAAGAGTTTTTGAATTGAGGCTGCAGACATGTTGAAGTGAGGGTGCTTTAAGCAGCCTGTACTGTGGGTCCTGAGAAGCACAGGCCTCCACATGAATGTCACTTACTGCACCTCTCTGGCTTGTTTAAAATGTGCTGTATTTTGTGCAGTTCAGACACCTTCACATGCCTGTGCTGTCCAAGTCTGTATTCACTTTACTGTATACCAAGTCTTCCATTCTGTTTATACTGTAGACAGAACTGAAAGAAATACTCCAACACCACAAAGTAAAGCCTAGTCCCATTTGAGAATGGAAGTCATTTAACAGAGTCCTAACAGGAAAAGGCTTTACTTACAACCCTTTAAAAAAAATACACAGTGTACAATCACTGAGGAAACCTCACCTGTGACTCGAGTCGTGTTAACCTTACAGCACCATCCTCACAACTCCCCATCAGCAATACAGTCTTGAAACTTGCACAAGGCAGCAAGACTTACACACCCTGGTGCAAGAGGGTTTAAAACAGGAGTGAGCACATCACACACGTCATGGAAAACTGCCATCCAAACACTAGGAGGAGTGGAATCAGGGATATGTATTGCTTTATTAGCGTCAAACAGATTCTCGATGGCTGGATATTAAAAGGATTTCACTTCCCTTTGTTTCTCAAGGTTAGCCTTTTAGGCCCAGAACCGTATCCCAGGGTGATCGGTCATGTTTAAGTCAGCTGGAGTGTTTTGGGGCTCACCGTACTCTAACCTGGTATTAACAGCAAGCAGACTGTATTGCTAGGGAGAAACCAGAGAGGCAAAAAAAAAAAAAAAAAAGGTTGACATGCTCCAATATCCCCTCCCTCCATTAAAGAATTGAAAGCCAGCTCCGTGCCTCACCTTACTAAGACCTGCGCTAGGTAAGAGAAGAGCAGAAGCAGGGTGAGGGTGTGCACTAGCAAGGAAACCTGGCCACTGAAGGGCTGAGAACTGGCAAATCCCTGGGTTACTATACAAGCCAAAAGTGTGCGTTTTAAACACGAATACAAATATTAAACCTGGTTTCTCTCTCATTACCGTGATGTTGGACCACGAAGGACGCAATACAAAACGAAACAGCGTGGCTTTACTTTCATGTACAGTCAGTTCTGAACCCTTCAGCTCTAATCCTCTTTGAGGCGCGGAGAGACCCTCTTACCGTAAGTACCGTATTCTGCAGGGCTGGTGCCTGGGTAAAAGCTGGGCGTCCCGGTGGGAACGGGATACTGTTGGGTAGGCGCTACGTATGTATTGCGGTACTGTAGAGACAAGCAGAGAAGGAACACAGTTACACAGGAGATCTGTTTTACAAGAATAGCATCAGACCCTGAATCAGATTACCAGTAGGATATGAAGCCTTTCTATTCTCCCTGTTGGGTGGTTTAGAGGTAGTAGCGACCAGCAAGGCTACACGGCTACTGTTCACCCCTTTAGCCAGAAGCCTCCAGGGCAGAGGCACCAACCTTGGCAATGCTGTCACCTGTGCCAAGAACATCACCCCAGCACCCTTCACAAGCAATGGCAGATCACACCAGCGAAGACCGGAAAGGCGTATCAGTGGCACCGGTAGTCTGACAGCTGGCTGCAGTATATAAAAGTGCTTGTGTCACAGTATATGCATTCTGCTGGTTGGTCAGAATTTGGTGTTTTTCAAAATGGGTGGCATTTAAAATGAAATAAAAGGAGCCCAGTTTAAGAATGAGAACCTGGAAGAGAAATCCCTAGACAGGTCCACGCTGTGGCAGGCTCCATTGTGGTGTAATACAAAGAGTCTATTGAAAGGAAGCTAGCATCAGCAAAAAGGACACAAGCACTCTATTAGTGCAATTCAATCCCAACAGGCTGTCAGGTGGACTAGTCATTCCTAAAACAGGAATACATTTAATTCCCCAACCCTCACACCCACCAGTGCGACTTAAGACAGGTCAGGGTTAATCACGACAGCACTGGTTAACCAGATGGCATTTTGCATGACTTTGCATTCACACAGGAATAGGGAGTGGTGAGTTGAGGGTATGGAATGGGTCCAAGCCACACTGTGAATGCTGAATCATTGGGATCTCTGAACAGACTAGATAAAAGATCTGGGGTAACAACGAGAGGAACCATATGAGCCTTGATGGACTTGATGGACCTTGATGCATGTTCTGTGACACCAGCCCCCTTGTGTCTAGATTCTTGTACTGCATATATATTGACCTCCTCCAGCTTTACCTGTCCTCCTGGGATGTAATAGGGGCCCTGCGAGGTGGGGAAGGGGAGCTGCTGCGGGATCATCATCATCTGGGAGCCGGGCTGGTAGACGTGTGTCGGGGCCACGGGCCGGGGCGCCGTGCTGGCCTGCACTCTGCTAGTGCTGCTCGGCGGCTGCGGCCTGTTCGCATAGTACTGCTGTGAGAGGGGCGAGACGAGCAGGGAGTTAGCCAGCACGATGAGCAGAGAATACTGCAGAACTGAGTGCAGAGAGCAGGCAGGCCACAGAAGCCCTGCAGCATGGGCAAGATGTGCAGAGAGTTAGCAAGCCTGACCACGCAACCACACAGGCTCAGTCATGGGCACTGCGCTCTGTGCCCCGTGACACCCTGAAGAGCACGTGCTGCAAGAGGCTCTCGTTCACCACCACTCAATATGCGCTTCATATTGCATGTAAACGAGCCCAATCTGATCACATGACACTTCCACTAGAGCCTGTAGAGAACAGGGTTCAACGCCTACAATTCAGGAACCTATCAGATTAAGATTCTCCCAACAGACTAAACAAGGGCTTGCAGTGGTGTGTGTGTGTCGGCATATATATAATAAAAAAAAAAAAAAAAACCCTTTTCTTGCAATTGTCAAAAGCATCTTCACACCTACGTATTTTAAGACTACCAGCGGTACCATCAGCACCCCTTTTCAAATGAAGACAGTCATGCTGCCAGAGAAGCCTTGCCCTGTCTGTAGGTACAGAAGCCGCGGCGGCTCTGTAAAAGCTACCTGTCAACCTGATAAAGACGGAAGAGGTGATTTACCTGCAGAGATCTGAATCCTCCCTTCAGCAGCACATGCACACACAAGAGGAAGCAATGAAAGGCAGAGAGAGAGAGAAAGCAGGAGAAAGAACATTACCCATCACCAATCAGAGCACATCAAAAGCAGCCCAGTGTTTTATATTAGCACATGCAACATGCAGAGAACTATGCCCCATTCTAAATGTACAGACAGACCCCTAAAAAACACACACTACAGCATCACCAACTGAAGTACGGTTTAATATATAGAACATGATGTGAAGTAATCCCACTGTAAAGTAATCTGAAAAACTAGCGAAGCTTCTGGAACACAACATGCTTCTGTTAGTGTTCGTTTAACCTCATTCGAAGCACATGAAATCTTGCTACAGTCCCACTATCAAAGTTTGTAGTTACTGTACAAGTAAAAAGCAGAGTAAACTGGAAATTGACTACTTTGGCTAATGTGCATGTCTTAAAGCTTTATTGTAGCAAAATTGTTATTAGGTCGATATACATCATTTCTAATATCTCTTTATACAGGAGAAAAGGGTACAGTGCGCTCTGTCCTGCAGAACTCCTCACTGGATCCAGCACCTCAGTCTCTGCTTTTCAAGTCTTAACTCTTTCCATATGTTCTGTCTGATCGCTGGCATGGAGGTATTTCATGTAGGCTGACAACGCAAAGCTGTTATCTACATGCAAGACAAACCTAGCATTTCCAAAAGGAAAAAACCAACTCATGCAGACATGAAAAAAATGTAATAAATCTTAAAGATCTGACCAAGCCAGAGATATTCAGCACCCACAGAAAATGGACTTGAAGCAGTTAAATAAGAGGTTACACTAGAGTCCAAGTGAACTAGTAGAGAAAGGTTTCCTAGAACGTCTTCATCAGTGTAGTGTGGTGATCAGAGTGTGAAAAGTGTACACCTCTCCCCAAGACTGATTCACTGGGCATGTGCCACCCCCTTGAGGTGCTTTCACAATCTCAGCTCCTTGTTGCATTGCTGGCAGGGGGCTGTAAGACTTGGCATGCATTTGTTTTCAGAGTGACCAGCAGTTTCCAAGTAAAACAGTTGGTGTTTGAACACTTAGCATTTTCAAAGTGTTTAATAAAATAGTGATCAGAAAGTTGCCCGGATAACTTTGTGAAGATGATATGCAGGAGACAAACAAGACAGGCTTACTTGGTGCTGTGCCCCCCCCAACCCAGGATGTGCGAGCCCCCCCCCCTGCCCAAGCCCGAGGCCCGCCCCCCCCCCCCCCCCCCCCACCCTACCCAGGATGTGCAAGGTCCCCACCCCCCCTACCCAGGATGTGCGAGCCCCCCCCCCCCCCCCCCCGGATTAATGTTAGTACCTGCTGGTGTAAAGCACGAGGACCTGCTGCAAACTAGAGGGACAGCGAGAGAAACAGTCAGAAACACAGAGGGTTAAACAAACCTGTTAATCACCACACACAACAGCAGAAGCACAAGACAGAGCTGAGACTGCACAGCAAGGGCAGCGATTCTTAGAACACACACAGCTCTCTGGGAGGATTCAGAGGACACAGCGGACCAACTGAACAAGCCACAACCCAAAACCTGAAGCTCTTACCAGCTTGAGACATTCAGGGGTTTAAAAAGGGCAGAGTACCAGAGGCCAGTTTCACACAATAGATTAGCACTTTAAAGATTCTAGCCTGAATACTTTTCACATTACAAGTCAAGTTCTTAAATCTAGTTATTGACAGTATACAGAACTCCAGTGGGAGAAAAGTAAGATGGTGTAATCTGGCCACATTGTAAGTAAGCTGCATTTGCCTCTTACCCCCTCCCTGGAAAGTTTGTTGCTACAAAGACCCTGGTGCTGCTCCATACCTGCCGAGGCTGTGGAGGCGTGTTCATTTGTGACGGCTGTGGGGTGGCGAAGACTACGGGGGCTGGCTGACCAGGTGGAAACGTGGGCTAGAAAGAGAGAAGACAACCGAATCATCAGAAACACACACATTGTCACTGAACAACCAGGAAGCAAGACGCAGCAAAACCCAATATGTGAGAGTTTCTCAGTTGAAGGGGGGTGAGTAGAGCTCACAGTTCTGTAAGGCCGTGAGGTGTGCAGGTGTCCAGGAGAAGGGGAGGGGTGAGGGGCGGTTGGGGGTCCTGTTAGAGGCTGTGTGTGTGTGTGTGTGTGAGAATGTGTGTGTAGGTGTGGAGCAGCGGTTACCTGTGAGAGTCCAGGAGAAGGGGAGGGGTGAGGGGCGGTTGGGGGTCCTGTTAGAGGCTGTGTGTGTGTGTGTGTGTAGGTGTGTGTGTGGAGCAGCGGTTACCTGTGAGAGTCCAGGAGAAGGGGAGGGGTGAGGGGCGGTTGGGGGTCCTGTTAGAGGCTGCGTGTGTGTGTGTGTGTGTAGGTGTGTGTGTGGAGCAGCGGTTACCTGTGAGAGTCCAGGAGAAGGGGAGGGGTGAGGGGCGGTTGGGGGTCCTGTTAGAGGCTGTGGTGCTTTATTCATTTCATGTGGTGCTGCATAGGGAGGCCCGGACCGTCTTGGAAACCTGAAAAAGAAAACAGAAGCATTTAGATTCCATTAAAACAACCACCGATTTACTTTCTAAAAAAAGGAGCCATTTTATAAAAGCTCACCAAGAAAAAAAAAAGTGGAGCTTGTTAGCTCCTGGAAGATCAGCCATCATGTTCACATTAGAGTCATGACATCACAGATGACATCGGCGACAGTGTGAGAATCTTGATTAAATACCAACCCCTTCCAAACAGACAAAACACAGGGCTGGTGGTTCACAGCCTCAAATTAAACCCCACAGCTGCAACACCTGAATGTGAAAGCAGTGCATCCTCACCATACAAATCTCATTTCTTTCTATCGTGCTGAAGCATAACTAGTGTTCCGCGTTTCCGGTTTATTCCGAATTTTACCAAACAGGATTTTTTTTTTTTTTTTTTTTTTTTTAAACTGGATGTCTGTTTCTACTGATTTCTACCTGATTTCTGCCTATTATTCAATATTATCCGACATTGTAATAAGCAGCCCTACACTGTATCCTAGGATACAGCAGATGTTTAGACATCAGAGGAATAAAGAACGTTCAACTGTGATTCTCAAATACTGCTGCATTGAGGTTCACGTGGACAATACAAAACACACTGAAAAATAAGACACATTGAAACCAAAACAAGAAAGTGAACTGAGAGACACGCAATCCATTTATGCAGCTTTTACACATCCTTTAATAAAGAGAGTGCAGAATGACTTGAGTTTGTCAGAGCGCTGTGCTTTGCTGGACAATCACTGTTTGCTGCAGAGAGGTATGTATCAGTGAATTTGTGCGCCAGTACTGTCTGTCCATCAGCTAAAACACTGCCTAACGCAGACAATCTTAATCATAAATGACAGAAAATGGTGACGCTTTAGTTGGTAAACTTGCATGGAACGCATTGATGGAAATGTCCAGTGTGATTTTTGACGCGTGTCAGTTGTCAATTTTTTTTTATTTTTTTTTTATAAAAGATAAAAAACGAAAAACGCGGAACACAAAAGTATAACGGACACTGCTGAAAAGTTTCCTCTTCAGTCCTCTTAAAGCAGTCCTGAAGTCAGACAAAAGCAGCCAATACAAGTGGCCATGGTGGATACAGCACCGGTCTCGTGCCCTCTTCCTGCAGTTAGAGGGGACTAGTACCAACAAGCCTGCGAGGGTAGCCTGCCCACGAGCCAGACTGAAGCAATGCCTGCAGTCTGGATAAAGTGCCCAAGCTCAATCCCAGCCAAACACAATGTACTGGAATTGGGTGGAGAGCTCTAGCATTGAGGACCCAGCACTTAGTGGGGATCACAGGTAGTTAGTCACACAACTCCTATTCCAACTCTCCTGGCTCTTGACCACTGAAACAGACCGAGGGCAGGTCTGGGGACCAGGGCAGTTTCTAATGCTTTAAAGAACTAAACTAATGTTCCTACCTTGCAGCAACTGTGGAACTCTTTCCTACTTCCTTAGGTATGGACAGAACGGCTCTCTTCTACAACTAGTCCAAACACCAACACTGCTGCTGCTTTTGGGTACAATCTGATAGGCTGAACTCTGGGGGGGGGGGGGGGGGGGGGGGGCGTGACTCCCACATAGGGGGAGGAGTGCAGGCGGTCAGCCAGCGGGGGCTCTCCTCTCTACCTTGAAAGACACAAAGCCAGGAGACACGTCAGCCTCCACAAAGCTGCTCCTTCCACTCCTGGTCTTAATTGTTTAATTGAACCAATTAAATAAACCTCCACCCAGGTCCCAGGTTAGTTGGTGTCATTTACCTGTTAAACCTGGCATGGAATGGCCCTGTGGGACTGTGACTGGACACACATGCATGTTATTTTTAAATCTGGCTCACCTAGCTAGGGTCTCTTACAAGATCTGGACTTCTAAAAACAGCAAAATACTCAAAACCATATTTCTATCCCAACAGCAGACAGTGAACTACACAAATCGCAACAAGCAAAGACTTAGTTCAGTCAATAAACTCCACCGGTAATAATAGAGCATATTCAGTCTTGAGCGACAGTTTTAAAACAGATATAGATTTAACAACCATAGCCCTAAAAATAAACCTCAAAAAACACCCTCTGACCCAAACCAAACACACGTACAAAGTACAAGGAACTAAATAAACAATGACAAACACTTGGTCTATAAGTCTTTCAATATCCAAGTTGAAAACTCTCATTTCATTTATTAACTCTTACATATACATACGGTTTACCTTTCTTTCAAAGTTTCCAGCACCATTAATCAGGGAAGTTATTGTACCCAGAGTGCGATCTGCAACAGCTGCTATTCTTAAGCTTTCAACGAGAAAAAAAGTAAGGCAGCAGCCAGCTGAAGTGAAATCACTGCAACAGCATGCAAACCACTCACTGTGCAAAAACCACGCACTGTCCCAGCCCAGACATCCAGCACACCTGGGCTGAAACCTGCCTTCATCCCAGATCCTGACAGGCAGTTTGGAAAGTCAGACCAGCGCATGGGCACAAGGACCCCAGGAGGATGCAGCTCAGAATCAGTAAAAACAGGTTTACACTCGCCAGACACAGCTGCTTTCAGCCCTTGTAAAGAAGGGAAATGGCACTAAATCCAAAACGATCTTTGTGGTGAAATTTATGCAGGACTGGGGGATCTTAAATTTATGAATATGATACACTGCGCTTTCAACAGCCTGGAGGCACCTGTTCAAAGCACCATCCCAGCTGTATCAAAAGCTGGAAGGAAAGGTGAAGTCAGGAGAGCATTAAAGTACCCAACCATCCATTGTGTTTTAAACCAGGATCAATGCACAGGACTTGCAAAGCATGCTCCAAAAAGAGATCCCTTTCACATCTCTGAACACAGGGGGGGTTTACTGGAGGTGATCAATTACTTTGTGATACAGACTGAGATACAGTTTTTACATCAGCTCACTGGTAGATAACTGGATGATGGGATTCCTAGTTTAATAACCTGAACTAGTATCTATTACACAAGACACACACACTTTTAGTGTATGAGCTGGTATAATAAAGCTTCTGCTTTCCTTTTCATCTCTCCTGACATCATGCTGCCCCCAGTATCTGAGGCTCATTCATTCCCAGCCGCTGTGCAGTCACATGCTCTGCAGCACTCCCCATGATTCAGCAGCTGCTCGGTGCGTGTCCAGTCAATGAGGGTGGGGTAGGGGCGCCCCCCATGTGTTTAAAACCTGATAAGAGCATAAAGCCTGGCCTCCTGCAGACAGAACCATGCCCATCTACTTCAACCCCCATTACAAAGAATCCACATCATTTCAAAGCATGTTGCGTTTGGATTATGTGGCAATATTATAGAAAAAGAGGCTGAATTTAGTATGATAGCTACATTAGTCTGGGTTTGTGAGTAATTCAAATGCTTTGCTTTTGGACATAAAATGTAAACAGTATTGAACAACCATAGTTCAGAAATGACTTCTGTTAAAATATAGTATTCATTATTATTATTATAATGCTAATCGGATGCACGCATATTCAAGTTGTTAAACGGAAGTCCGTTTTGTATTTCTTTTTTATAAATCTGAAGTGTTCTAATTTGAATGCAAGTCGTGCCTTTTTGTTTAACTCTTATGCACAACAGCGTTTTTAGTTATTAGATTTAATGTTAAACGTTTATCTAACGTTTATTTTGAAAAATAAAACATCAATGCATCGATTATCGCTGATAACTGTCTATACGATAATCGAATACGAAATCAGGGTGACAACTGCCTGTGGTCTGCTCCTAACATGGAAAACAAGAGCACGTACTGAAGAAAGCACCCAGGCGGTGAAATGAAAGGGTCAAGTTCTGGTTTCTAGTCACAGGAAGCCATAGGAAAGCAAAACGCACAAAGAAAAAAAATCAATCCGTAACCACTTCATGAAGGATGCACTACAGGGAGAAGCCAGGGAGCAGAACGACTGCACATGGTCTTGTAGAGATGGGGAGAGATTACAACTTTAAGGAAACACACATGGGAGAGACCGACAGTAGGGTTTTATAAGGTTAGGCAGCTCTCCATATACTTCGTATCCAACGAGAGGTAACAGTAATTCTGTCAAGTAATTATGCAGGCCTGTCAGATTATTCTGCAGCAAGACTTCAAGGAACCAGGCAGTATGAAAGACTTCTTCCCAAGCACAGTCAGCGATGCCTTCACCCCTGAATGGAGTCTCCCCCAGTCCGGCAGCAGGTGATCCGGAGGTCTCTCTGAATGGAGTCTCTCCCAGTCCTGCAGCAGGTGATCTGGAGGTCTCTCTGAATGGAGTCTCTCCCAGTCCGGCAGCAGGTGATCTGGAGGTGTCTCTGAATGGAGTCTTCCCCAGTCCTGCAACAGGTGATCCGGAGGTCTCACACACATAGATGCCCTTTCCCCTGAATGGAGTCTCCCCCAGTCCTGCAGCAGGTGATCCGGAGGTCTCTCTGAATGGAGTCTCCCCCAGTCCTGCAGCAGGTGATCCGGAGGTCTCTCTGAATGGAGTCTCCACCAGTCCTGCAGCAGGTGCTCCGGAGGTCTCTCTGAATGGAGTCTCCACCAGTCCTGCAGCAGGTGCTCCGGAGGTCTCTCTGAATGGAGTCTCCCCCAGTCCTGCAGCAGGTGATCCGGAGGTCTCACACACACGGTATTTCAACGCTGCTTAGTCACATCCTGACTTACACTTGCCACTGAGATACAGATCACTGCACCAACTCCACATTTGCATCTAATAAATGACGAGCTATCCAACAGTAAATACCCTCACATGACATTTAGCACTTTGTTTCACAGGGCAGGATTCAACAGCGTTACTGAATTTGTCTAATACAGAACTATGGAGGCGATCGTGAAACAGTTTTCTGAAGGGAAATGGGTACAGCCTTAAAAAGTACCGGCACAGACCGATACGATACAGCACTGCAGACTATGGGAGCGACTCCACAGGCTGAGTTAATAAGTGACGTTTAGACATAGTCTACTGCATCCACCTAGAGGACTAAATCAAACTGCACCATTGCACCAGCTGCTTACTGCAGCGGCACGAAGGGACGGACCATCGCGGCCTGCAGAAACATGAGGGCCAGTTTAACAGCAGTTAGGTGTTGGCTGGGATGTGTGTCACTGGATATACAGGGCGTTCATTTGCGTTTCATTTTCAGCACTTAACTGGATATGGAAAAAAAAAAAAAAACAGTGAAGCAATATTCGATATGAAATAGACTGGCTTAGACTGCACACTTACTACTATACAAACACTGAGGCCAACGCCTGCATTTGTTAACAGTTAAAACACTTAAGCAGAACTCAAACCTTTCACCACTTGGCACACCTTTAAGACCAAGCTATTTACCTCCCTGCTGGGGCTGCAGTGGCCCTGCTGCTGGTTCACATGGCTTAACCGGCCAGGACAGGGGGTGGGTCCAGCCAGCTGGAACAGTAAACAAACACCCAGGGTCATCAGCTGATCTGCTAGCTGATCAGCCCAACAGAAGGTTTCCAGGGGCCCAACCCCCTTCCCTGCACAGCACAGGCCAAAGTAATCAATGGCAGATGGGTCACTGACCCTCAGTGGGCTTGTGGCTCCATAGAGGACAATGGACACACTTCTGCCACAGGGTGAAAGGTTGCTGTGTCTGAAGCTTATGAGCATTGCTGTTTAAAGGGGTGGGAGGGATGATGCTTTGGGAAGTGGATTCTTATCTGATGCACGATCACAGAAAGGACCCTCTGTGCTCAATGAAAACGTGCTTGTAGGAAAATGGCTGCTGTCCCTTTAACCCACCCGCCCTCCTGCTGCTTGTGCAGTCGGTGCCTGTGCTGGTTCAGGAGCTCAAAGCCCTCAGTGTAACTGCCGAGAGTGTGGGGGCGCGCGCACACACACACACACACTGGGGGAGGGGACGAGGCAGCATGCCATTTAACCCTGATCCACACACAACCCATTTAAGCATGGATTACAAATGAATAGAGAGGGTGGGGGGGCTCGGTGAATTAAGATGCAAAATCTCCCAACAGCTGTCCTTTATGTCTCCCTCTCCTGATCCCCACCAACACACACACACACACACACACACACACACTTGCATGAGCAAAGACATGAAACAGGCAATTCTACAAACTCATGCAAATCAGCAAGCTCTCAATAGAAGATGCATACAAAGCAGACCCAGGCTTGCACAGCTCTCTGGTCTCTGCCAGAGAAAGTTAGGATGCAGGGCTGTCACGCCACTGTCCATCTGGACTAACTGTTACACGTTTAAGGTAACTGGAAGACACAATGAGGTTAGCTCCTTTTATAAGGTATACTGGCTGATGGGAGCACAGGATACAGCTACACTTTCACACAGCAAGGACATTACTCTTGATTGTCAATCTATCACCAGACACTTTAATACAGCCATTAACCCTCATAGCAACATATGTGGAATCATGCGACTGGCTCAATTAAAAAAGGCAAGGAAAGCCAAGTCTAAATACTCAAAAGCAGTAAACAATCACAGACAATCGAAAGCAAGTCGTGCTAAACATTGGTCTATATGTATTTTTAACCAGTCAGGATCTTTGGTACGATGGTGCCACACACACAGACTGACGAAACAGCCAGAACACACACACACACACACAAAACCCGGCTTCGATTCAGAAGGGACATACAATTGATGTGCATTTCTCTTAATGGCTGGTGAACAAAGGCAGCCGGGTATGGAAAGTGCAGTGAGGGTGCAGCGAGACCAAGGCACGGGCACAGAAAGCTGTCACACCACGTTCTCCAAGATGACGCAGTCGGGACTCAATGAAAACTCTTCATCGTTCTAACACAGGAGGGCCAGCAGCCCACAAGCAAGGCAGGAGGCAGAAACAACTCAAGCCTGCCGACTGTCCTTCCAAACCGCTCCCTGGGTTACATACCTGATATCTGCACAACCCTGTTCCGAGAAGCAATGGGAAGGGAGACGCTTCAGACAGAATGACAAGTAGATTGAAGCGATTAACAGGCACTAATGAGACAGTAACACCCCTCACACTCGCTGTGTGCTAGAAGAGACGCTCCATATTAACCTCTGTTCCTCTCGCCAATTCAGAGTCCAGTCGCGTTTCCTCAGCGCTGCATCACACCCCCAGAATACCAGGTGCCCCACTCAGGGATCAATCTCTAGTCACTCCTCACCATCCAAGTGCCACCTCATTGGCACTGCAGCCCGGACGTGACGAGACGCAGCCTTCTGCACTGCAGCCCAGCCTCTCACACCTGCAGGCAGGAGCAGGGCGAGAATGAACGCCATCCCACTGGACCCCTCCCAGTCACAGGGCGAGAATGAACGCCATCCCACTGGACCCCTCCCAGTCACAGGACGAGAATGAACTCCATCCCACTGGACCCCTCCCAGTCACAGGGTGAGAATGAACTCCATCCCACTGGACTCCTCCCAGTCACAGGGCGAGAATGAACTCCATCCCACTGGACCCCTCCCAGTCACAGGGCGAGAATGAACTCCATCCCACTGGACTCCTCCCAGTCACAGGGTGAGAATGAACTCCATCCCACTGGACTCCTCCCAGTCACAGGGCGAGAATGAACTCCATCCCACTGGACCCCTCCCAGTCACAGGGCGAGAATGAACTCCATCCCACTGGACTCCTCCCAGTCACAGGGCGAGAATGAACGCCATCCCACTGGACTCCTCCCAGTCACAGGGCGAGAATGAACTCCATCCCACTGGACTCCTCCCAGTCACAGGGTGAGAATGAACGCCATCCCACTGGACTCCTCCCAGTCACAGGGCGAGAATGAACTCCATCCCACTGGACCCCTCCCAGTCACAGGACGAGAATGAACTCCATCCCACTGGACTCCTCCCAGTCACAGGGTGAGAATGAACTCCATCCCACTGGACCCCTCCCAGTCACAGGGCGAGAATGAACTCCATCCCACTGGACCCCTCCCAGTCACAGGGCGAGAATGAACTCCATCCCACTGGACCCCTCCCAGTCACAGGGTGAGAATGAACTCCATCCCACTGGACCCCTCCCAGTCACAGGGCGAGAATAAACTCCATCCCACTGGACCCCTCCCAGTCACAGGGTGAGAATGAACTCCATCCCACTGGACCCCTCCCAGTCACAGGGCGAGAATGAACTCCATCCCACTGGACCCCTCCCAGTCACAGGGTGAGAATGAACTCCATCCCACTGGACCCCTCCCAGTCACAGGGCGAGAATGAACGCCATCCCACTGGACCCCTCCCAGTCACAGGGCGAGAATGAACGCCATCCCACTGGACCCCTCCCAGTCACAGGACGAGAATGAACGCCATCCCACTGGACCCCTCCCAGTCACAGGGCGAGAATGAACGCCATCCCACTGGACCCCTCCCAGTCACAGGGCGAGAATGAACGCCATCCCACTGGACCCCTCCCAGTCACAGGACGAGAATGAACGCCATCCCACTGGACCCCTCCCAGTCACAGGGCGAGAATGAACTCCATCCCACTGGACTCCTCCCAGTCACAGGGCAACATGGACTAATTACGCTACTGTAACACAGGCCAGGGGTTCAACCAAGAAGGCTGTCATTAAAACAGTTAAACTTGCCAGAGGCGTCGCACCAAAAAAATGAACATCCTTGCCAGGGCAGAGCAGCAGTTCCACTTTGAAACACAAACCGAACACAGCACATTACTATACATAATGTAGCCAGAAATGAAGTACGAATGCATCAGGTGCAGCTGACAGCAGCACTGCATGACTGAATCTCGTCCATCCCCCCAACACACACAGTCAGATAGACTTGCACACACAAGCCGAATTTCTGCTTAAGATTTGAGACTAGGCTGTGACTACTGATCCACTCCCACCACTACACCCTTTTTAATATTCATTTTAGTTCCAGCCCAGCCCTGCCCCACCCCACTACTGAACAATGGTTTTATTTACACATTCATATGTAGCACCACACACACGAGGGACAAGAGAGAATTCAAATAAAAAAATTAAAAAAAAAAAACAAAAAACACTTACCCCGCCAATTACTCTGCAACTTGATGCATGCTCGGCTGCAAAGCCCACAGCGCTGCAGCTGTTGAAGGGTATTCACTGCACGTTAGTGCACCCTGCCCTGGAAAATGCCACAGGAGATCTGTGTGCCCTTTCAGGCTCAGAGCATTGCCCAAACATAGCCAGGCCCTACTGTAGTACAGTAAGCAAGCGAGGGGCTGGAGGAGCAGGAGCAGCCGTCCCTCCTCCCTGGCTGGCTGAGAGAAGGGTGCACACGTGGAAGGAAGGCACGGATATCAGATCGCAGGCTCTCTGCTGCACTGCAGAGGCAAGAGCAGAAACCACACCCACCAGCATCAGAGAGCAGAGACCCTTTCAGAGCACGCACACAGACACGCCTGCACACACACAGCTCTCCACAGGTTGAGTTTTCCTAGATCCAGGGGCTGGTTTCTAAGAGCTGCACTGTACTTTTGGAGTGGTGGTGGTGATGGTGCTGTACAAACATTAAGGGTAAGATTGTCAGGCTGCTGGACAGAGCAGACTATAACCCATATTATCCAGTCACACAGCAGATCATGAAGTACACCACCAGGTGAATGCCCTCTTCAGCACCGACTTGTTTTGCTGAAATCTGTAGTAGAGCCGCCTGCTGCTTTACAAGCAGTTCAGCGAGGAACTGCCCAACCCCATCAAAGCCTCAATTTCAGGCCAACAGCACTTTCCCAGGAGACCACATGCAGGTGCTACACCTTCACAACGCTGGATTATCAAAGCAACACTGTCAATATTCACTTTCTCCTCTCAAAGGCTCAAAGCCACCCATCTGAAAACTGCACAAGAGCCTGCACTCTCACAGGACTCTGCACTAAATCTGAAAGACGACTTCATACCACGGCTAGGTTAGTTACACTGTCATTCCAAGACTATGCAGGCATGATGCATCACTGAAAGACCGGGACCTTGCCATTTAAAGAACGTCTTAAGCATCTGAAATCCAAGACAGTTAGGAAAACATTCTGTTCAAGTAGGTTATGCCTTCTATCAGCTATACTCAAAGGCCTACGTCACACACAAGTGATCCAATTCAAGCATGAATGTGCAAATACCAACACTCTGTTAATCACCAGGTAGTGCACACAGTGCACGTGATTCGTCTGCTGTAACCTGTTATGAGGTGTACTGCCATGAAAAACAAAACGGAGTGTGCACACAACAGTAAACAAGCCAACTGAACACTGACAGCTGTCATGTTCAAACAGGCCAGTATGAGTCCACCATCACATCTCATTGCAACACAACTACATTCCTTCAGGCACGGTTTAGTTACTGCTTTTAGGCACTGAAGAGTCTAGACGTTTTACCAACTGGGAGAACTCACAATAAGCTTGGCTGGCTGCTCCACATCAAGACAGGGATGGAAATAAGACTCCTATTGCAAAGCAGCTTCATTAGGCACAGTGTATAGGGATCAAGCTTGGGTGTGTTAAACTTGTAAAACCAGGAATGGCTCAAAGTGCTCTGCAATGGGAGTCTTATTTCCATCCCAGAGGCACTGTATCAAACATGGCCTTATTCCAATACATTATTCCAAACTCAGGGAGCACACTGTAATGGGGAAGGCACACAAATGTATTGGAAGTCGTGTATCAAATAAGACTGTAAAGAAAGCTATACATCACGTTTACTATTCAGTGTGTATATACCCTGCGAATCTACAATCCCTGCGCCTGGGATGAGGCTGTGATCCAGGTAGCAGCTTTCTAGACAGGAAAGGGTTCACAGAATGACTCCTGTGTAGAGTACGAAGAAATCCCCAAGCATGAACTGCTTGAAATGACGCCAAGCCAACCTAATTACAATGCAAGGCTGCATCTCCCACCACACCAACAAATACAATACCAGTGTGCTAAACCGCTGTCTAAATAAAAGTACCATATCCACGTGTCTGATGCAAAATAAATAAATGAAGTTATCAGCACCGAGGTACGGAGCATGACGGGTAAACAGATACATCTCACCGGTATACAGTGCTTTTTGTATTACAGTGGAATGCACCGCGATGCAGAGATCTAGGCGGCTCGCAGTATTGAGTAATCTGCGCCATGCTTGCTTCAGATCCCAGAGCTCCAGGCACACCACGTGGTTCCTGCTCAGCTTGTGCGCACCCGGCTTCTGTCCCCGGCTCGCTGTCTCAGACACACACGTGTCATTCAAACCACCATTAGTCCTAACGCATTAAAACACAAACGCAGCAACCGCCACCAGTCAAACCTAAAGCACGTTATGGCGACTGGACAGCACGGATTCGCCTCGAATTTTCTTTTTTTTTTTCTTTTTTATTTAATGGATCGAGATTTCTCGTCTCCTTGCGCTCGCTGAGGCCTCCATTACGCTAGTACCATACAACGTGTCATTCTACACCAGCAGACAAGTGCCTTACACAATTAAGTATGCAAACACGGGTTAACTGCTAAATGGCAGATTCTGCAATATCTAGAATATACTTTGTTTTATTTATTTATTTTTAATTTTGTGGATATAAAATGTATTTCACAGCAACGGTGTATTTAATTTTACAACATGTGCTATTTTTAAACAATCGATGGCAAGCTAACATTCTGGAGTTTGAACCTAATAATGGTCCCATTCTGTCCGATTACTAAGGGTAATAATGTTACTGTAAAAGGGGGCTCTACGCACACGTCAGTCCAAGGGCACGCCACTGCTTTCTTTCTACTTTCTAGAAAACCAAGTGAACAGAAACAAGGCGTGCTGAATAAATTAAATACAACGAAGATCCACTTATGAAAGCAGGTCGTTCACTTTTTATACAACGTGTCATTACAGCAGGGGAAGTGACGACGGTTCGTGAATATGATGACTCCAGATTTATGAGGAGTAACCTTTCACACTATCAGCAACAATGACAAATCATTCTCATAATTCACAGTCAACAGTTTAACCGTGTCAAACTATTAATAGTGTAGGACATTAACCCGCAATAAAAATCAAAAACATGTTTAAATATATTTATAAAACAAAATACCACCACCGCTGTAAAAACAGGGCTTGCAAAACCAGACAAACCTCCACTACAAAGAAAAATCAAATCAATTACATGTGTCTTGATATGAAATTTGATCAGGAATTATAACTTTGCATATATCTCAATACCTTACTGTGTTCAACTGGCCACTACAAACTGTGTTCGAGACGACATAGAAAACTGGTCAGACCTCCACCAAAATTCAATTTCGATGCTTTCAAGGTATCAAAACCAAAAACACAAGTCAGAACTTTTTATAAACAGTATTTTAAAACGTGCTATAACGTAACATGGATGTGTAGAAGGCTAGTATTTTTTTTTTTTTTTAATGACAGTTTATAATTCCCCTTTAGCAGTGCGTCTGTCGACCAAAACAATGACATACCGTAAACAAAGCAAACCAATATGAATTCTAAAATATATAGTACTGGGAGGAAGAGTGTGCCATATCATAAAAGCGAGATTAACACACAAGTACAACAACTCCAACTCTTTCTGTTATTAATTTGTTAATTACACAGCTGTACCGTCAGGGTAGCATGCATTTAAACGGGCTGGTCACCAATGACAGACTCGGATTACTCCCTGTTAGGTTAACGGCAATTTTCATACAGCCGAAGCAGATTCATACATTCTCACGGCATGTGTTTGAAATATACGTGTCAAAACGGAAGGAGTGGAAAATAAAAACATTGACTGTTTAAAATAATAAATACATCAAATAAAAAGGTTATTTTTTAAAAAAAAAAAAGCACATGGAAACTCGGTCCTTGCTGACTAGAACTACTACCCTGACCCTGCCAGCGCCATACTTCAGAACCAAATTCAAAATGTTTGCCTATCTTAAATAAAGGGGGAACTTGACATTGAAGCACCTGTTAAATGCGTCTCGCCTGGCGCACCTACTCGCACGGCAGCCAGTACATTAAACCACAGAAATAAGCAGCAACAAACTACACTGCAATCCTCAACAAAGAGGGCCTGGATCCTGAGGGGGGCCTAGCACCCTCCATCTGTGTCAACCTGGCTTTAAAACACTTAAATCATCACAACGCAGCCGAAACGATCCACTTTTTTTAAACGTAAATATTCTCTCTCGGTTCCTTAAAGTTGCTAAAAACTAACCGTAAATAGTTTGTTTTTTTTTTTTTTTTAAAGCACGGGGCCTACTAAACTGATCTCTCGCCTCACTCGCTGTGCCACCGAAACCAGCTTGCGTTTCAATGATACGAGTCACACGCTGACACGAGAAACAGCTTCATTACACAGCATTATCAAAAACAGACGTTTTCAACATTACAATACTAATATATATATATAAACACCTGCGCATGGCATTTCTCAATCTTACTCCACGCCTTCTCAATGGGAAACACAACGCGAGTTAAACGCAGGACTCGGGCTGTACGGCAAAAACACTCATTTTAACCGATCGATAAAACACCTCGCAGTAAAGGGTGAAAAAAACACACACCGGCTTACAAACAGAGCAGAGCTTACATCTAGCTCAACATAACATGCAATCAAATAAATCTAACCGGGAATACAAAACACAAAATCGACAAAAACTCACAATGTCACACCGTTCACGTAAAATTAATTAATTAAGCAGGAGTTCCTTACCAAAAAAAACGAGAGAGACGGGAGAGGACTCGCACAGAAAGGACCGCTTTTCTTCAGTTTCTTTAAATGCACTTTTTGCGTGTTACAATTCCTTCTCTACTCAAATCCGGGGAGAGGGTTTTCCTATCCCTGGGTGGGTGATGGTGGAGAGTAGTGTGTGTGTGATTTTTAAATCCCTAGAAACATACAAAAAAGAAGAAATCAAACATAACAATACAGCGCTGGGAACCTCTTATAAACAGTGCGTTTGCTGCCCGTGCGAGCCGGCGAGCTCGATCTCCATGTTTAAAGTGCGGATGGAGACGGATTAGCAGCGATCTTTCCACGGGGTTCAGTTTTTCGCACAGATTGAAGAGCGGCGCCACTGCGTTACCTTTCTCTCCTTCAGTCCGCAGAGCCGGACGGAGCCGAACGCAACCCGCGCGGCGTTTCCGGGATAATCACAATGGGGATGCCTTCACCTTCGTCACGTGACGGCGGGGAAGAGAAACTGACGTATCCGCGTCGATCACAATGTGAGTTAGGGGTGGGGTTTCCTCACCCCCGTCATGTGATGCAGGAGCAAGCGAACGGATTGGCTACACGTTATGCCAGTCCGTGAAGTCAGTCGTTTACCCGAGCCCGCCCTCTGCTTTGAGACTAACGGTGACTCACCGGCTGCGTGAGCAGTGCGTGGCACCAGGATTGTCACCTCAGCGTCATAGTTGCACGTAGTTTTTTGTTAGTATAATTGTTTCTGTTTATATATTTGTCTGTTAATGTTAGTCTAATGAACTACACGTTTATTCTCACACATGTCAAGTCCCGTTTTTGGAACTATTTTGGCCTCAGTTTTATCAGTCATACTCCCAAAGAAAGGAACTGACAATGCTCCCGTTTATTTTTTTCAGATCTCAGGCAAAGATTCTCCCCATTGTAAAGCATTCTTGCTTATGAGGAACCATGAAGTAGGACCCGTGTATGTACCTTCTTACCTTCCCCACCCTGCTGGAAACGCCTGCGCAGCAGCAGTGCGGGTCTGCTGGAAACGCCTGCGCAGCAGCAGTGCGGGTCTGCTGGAAACGCCTGCGCAGCAGCAGTGCGGGTCTCTGCTGGAAACGCCTGCGCAGCAGCAGTGCGGGTCTCTGCTGGAAACGCCTGCGCAGCAGCAGTGCGGGTCTGCTGGAAACACCTGAGCAGCAGCAGTGCCGGTCTCTGCTGGAAACGCCTGCGCAGCAGCAGTGCGGGTCTCTGCTGGAAACGCCTGCGCAGCAGCAGTGTGGGTCTCTGCTGGAAACGCCTGCGCAGCAGCAGTGCGGGTCTCTGCTGGAAACGCCTGCACAGCAGCAGTGCGGGTCTGCTGGAAACGCCTGCGCAGCAGCAGTGCGGGTCTGCTGGAAACGCCTGCGCAGCAGCAGTGCGGGTCTCTGCTGGAAACGCCTGCGCAGCAGCAGTGTGGGTCTGCTGGAAACGCCTGCGCAGCAGCAGTGCGGGTCTGCTGGAAACGCCTGCACAGCAGCAGTGTGGGTCTGCTGGAAACGCCTGCGCAGCAGCAGTGCGGGTCTGCTGGAAACGCCTGCGCAGCAGCAGTGCGGGTCTCTGCTGGAAACGCCTGCGCAGCAGCAGTGCGGGTCTGCTGGAAACGCCTGCGCAGCAGCAGTGCGGGTCTCTGCTGGAAACGCCTGAGCAGCAGCAGTGCGGGTCTCTGCTGGAAACGCCTGAGCAGCAGCAGTGCGGGTCTCTGCTGGAAACGCCTGCGCAGCAGCAGTGCGGGTCTCTGCTGGAAACGCCTGCGCAGCAGCAGTGCGGGTCTCTGCTGGAAACGCCTGCGCAGCAGCAGTGCGGGTCTGCTGGAAACACCTGAGCAGCAGCAGTGCCGGTCTCTGCTGGAAACGCCTGCGCAGCAGCAGTGCGGGTCTCTGCTGGAAACGCCTGCGCAGCAGCAGTGCGTGTCTCTGCTGGAAACGCCTGCGCAGCAGCAGTGCGGGTCTCTGCTGGAAACGCCTGCGCAGCAGCAGTGTGGGTCTGCTGGAAACGCCTGCGCAGCAGCAGTGTGGGTCTGCTGGAAACGCCTGCGCAGCAGCAGTGCGGGTCTGCTGGAAACGCCTGCGCAGGAGCAGTGCGGGTCTCTGCTGGAAACGCCTGCACAGCAGCAGTGCGGGTCTGCTGGAAACGCCTGCGCAGCAGCAGTGCGGGTCTCTGCTGGAAACGCCTGCGCAGCAGCAGTGTGGGTCTGCTGGAAACGCCTGCGCAGCAGCAGTGCGGGTCTGCTGGAAACGCCTGCGCAGCAGCAGTGCGGGTCTCTGCTGGAAACGCCTGCGCAGCAGCAGTGTGGGTCTGCTGGAAACGCCTGCGCAGCAGCAGTGCGGGTCTGCTGGAAACGCCTGCGCAGCAGCAGTGCGGGTCTGCTGGAAACGCCTGCGCAGCAGCAGTGCGGGTCTGCTGGAAACGCCTGCGCAGCAGCAGTGTGGGTCTCTGCTGGAAACGCCTGCGCAGCAGCAGTGTGGGTCTCTGCTGGAAACGCCTGCGCAGCAGCAGTGCGGGTCTGCTGGAAACGCCTGCGCAGCAGCAGTGCGGGTCTGCTGGAAACGCCTGCGCAGCAGCAGTGCGGGTCTCTGCTGGAAACGCCTGCGCAGCAGCAGTGCGGGTCTCTGCTGGAAACGCCTGCGCAGCAGCAGTGCGGGTCTGCTGGAAACGCCTGCGCAGCAGCAGTGCGGGTCTGCTGGAAACGCCTGCGCAGCAGCAGTGTGCACCACTGCACTGCTGCCCTGGGCATCCCAGTCTAGTCTCAGGTTGGAAACACACAGGTATACCTATCAATTTATAGAGAACCATATTCTTCATCTTGAGGTGTCATACAATAATCATCATGCCAGGGGAAAAAACATACAGCAAGGTACATTTGGAGAAAATAACTATATTCCATTTTTTGTCACAAATTACATTTTCTGAAATTTTAAAATGGTTTGTGTGAATTCCATGGAGTGCAAGAAGTTGCCCTGCCATACCTATAAAAAAAAATACAGTACAATTGTGTACACGATGACTGAAGGGGATCTAAAATCACACATGTTCAATATTCGTATCAATGTTATTGCCTGAGACAGCGGTCCTTACTTAAATTAATAAGATGCTGTTTCCCGTATTTTAAAAGCATTGTCAGATGTACTGCTAATGCTCAGTGTCACTCTTTGTAAGTGAATTGGATCTAATACTTCTTCTGACACAACAACATAGCAGTCCAACCTTGGTACATATGCAATGTGCACACGAGAACTGTATAGCAATACAAACACCACCTTGTTATTTATAGCAAACATTAAGCATGAGGATTAAGGATCAGAGTGGTTCTGTTTAGTCCAAGATTAATGTTACTTTAGGTAAGGTTAGGTACCCACGTGTGTTGGATTTAGGTTCAAGTAAGGATTAAAAACACAAATGCACATTAGACACAATACCAAGAGCAATGTTTTCACCGTCATCATTTGGAACAGGCAACCATACATAAAACAGGCAGATTACCGTAGTCTGGCATTTCAGACACACTTGTCCTCAGTATTTGCATTTTCTTTCCCCTTGTGGTATTTGTATGAATGTGAAGAGATACCTCTTTATATTTATTCCCACTTTCCGGCCATTGCCAAACACTTGAGTTGCATTTCTTAATAGCCAGGTCATTTCCCAAGCCCATGCTTCCTTTATTAAAAAAAAATACCCGAGGGCCATATTCACATCGCATTCTTCACCCTGCAAAGCTTGTGAAGCAAAAATCAAACTACTAGTTTTACAGAACTAGCAAAAAACAACTAAAGTGAATCCTGGAGACAGTTCTTCATAACATCAACTTTTTTTCTGTATAGAAAAAAAGACGTGTATTTAGCACAGCAGAAATTGCTTACTAAATACCCCCCCCTCAAACATATTTAAAAGAAAAAAAAAAGTCATATTAGTAAGTGGAGTTTTGAAAATAGTGCTAATAATGCTTTGGAGTAAAAAACAATCTTGCACATTGTGCTCAAACAAGTGTTCAGGGTCTGCTGGTTTAAAACAGATGTTTAATGGTGCTGGTGGAAAACTGCTCATGGGTGAAGGACCTGCCATCTACTTTGAAAAGCATTTCGATTCTCATTAATGTGTGTTGGGTTAAGTGCTCTTTCGGTATGAAGTATGCCTTTGAAATAGAAATAGATGTTGGATAAGATCTCTAGAAATGCTGGGAACGAATTCCTTTCAAATCGTAGACGCATCCAGGGTGTGGAAAAGGAGGAGAGGCTGAAGTGCAGACCAGGCTCGTCTAGAAACTGGTACAACCTCCAGCATTAGCGCGGCTGTGAAATGCAATGTAAACACTATACTGCAGGGGGCAACCT
Source organism: Acipenser ruthenus (assembly GCF_902713425.1). NCBI lineage: Eukaryota > Metazoa > Chordata > Actinopteri > Acipenseriformes > Acipenseridae > Acipenser > Acipenser ruthenus. The sequence goes on along the minus strand of NC_081200.1, from coordinate 448,771 downwards.
TTGTAAACATGTACTCAAACTTTGAGACTGTCTATCAAAAGATAGCACCAGTCCCACCCTTAAACTGTACAGTATTAATGGTACCGCCTTCCCACAAACCATTGCCAAAAGGTAAGAGCGCTATAGCTCACAAACAAATGTCTAGCCAAAGCTTTATTAAAAAAAAAAAACAACCTAGCTAGTTGATTTCATATATCAACTGCACCGTGTCCTCATATGATTCTGCTCACAGATCCACTGCTGTGGGGGGTGGGGTATTTATTTTTACCATGGAGACACCTTGATCCAAGGCGAATACTTTGTTATACCAGGGCAACCCCTGTGGACCAGAAAAAAGAACCTTTATTTAATAACCTTGTACAGTACTGTAACAAAAACAAAACTTGTGTAGATATTTCATGCCCTTATTACAAAAAACAAATAACAAAGCCACCTTCAGCAACACCTGGCAGACAGTCACATTTTCTTTTGGCTTATTCTAATTTCTTTTGCATGTGGTAGCACATTGCTTGTTTTTTGTTGGTTACTGAGATAACGGTGTTGTTATGCCCTCCCTGAATGGGGAGGCAGAGAGTTCACACACTGTAAAAGCTGTGTTGGGGGGGGGGGGGGGGGCTCAGGCGTCGTAGTTGGGGTTCTTGCGCAGGATGACGAACCCCTCCAGGATGGGCGTGACAGGCAGGTACTCCTCTGTGGCGAGCTCTGCCCGCTCTCCGTGCGCCAGCAACACCGGCGTGGTGTGGGTCTGGAATCCTGTGATGGCCTTGGGTTTACCAGCCTGGCCCACAACATCTACAGCCTACAAGGAGGGAAGGAGCACAGACAGTGAATCACTTCAACAGTCTTCTCTCAGCCAAAGCAGGAAGAGTCGCGAGCATTGCACTGTCTTCAACACACTACAATAAAGCCATACCATTTTCATTGCAGGTGTGCGACTTGACAATTCTAGTAGTGTAAATAAAACAATAAATAAAACACTTTATATATAATTTTTTTTAAATCAGATAATCTTCTGCGGTAAGGTTGGCTTCTGGCTGGCATTCTGGCGTGATATTCACCATTTCACTTATGCACTGATTTTCATATTTTATTGCAGAAGTCTACAGTGCTGGATTTTTAAATGACATTACACAAGGTGCGGCATCCTGGTCTGGGATGTGCTATATTAAATAAATGAATGCATGATTTAATCCAGTAAAAAGGTACTGGAGCAGAGTGCGGAATAACAGCTACAGAATCATCAATAGCTTCAGTGTTTTGACTCCTCACCTGTCCCACTCTCACAGACACCGGCAGGGGCCGCAGCTCCTCATCGAATGTGACTAGCATGCGGGGCTGCATAGCTGCCACCAGCCCATACAGGACGTAGTGCGACTTTCCAAGGATTACTGAGAAAAAACAAAGAAAGAGGAGAGACAAGTCATCAAATCAATCCACAAAGTCCCCTGGGACAGATTAAAAACATGTTTAAAAAGGCTTTTAATGAGCAACCAATCCCACATGTGCAGTGGTACCCTATACACATGGTCACGTACAGGCTGGGTACGAAGCCTCACTCAATGAAAGCACTCACTGTTCTTGACGTCGAGGAAGGAGACGAGGACAGTAAGCAGTCCGGCTACAGCTACCTGGCTCATCAGCTGCCTGTCGCTGTGGTAGGGGCAGAGTGTCAGCGTTCCCTTCCCCAGGTGTGTCAGACCCTGCAAACCAACACAAACACACAGAGCATGATCACAAAACACACCCTGCAAACCAACACAAACACACTGAGCCTGATCACAAAACAGAGCCTGCAAACCAACACAAACACACTGAGCCTGATCACAAAATACACCCTGCAAACCAACACAAACACACAGAGCCTGATCACAAAACAAGCATGAAACACACCCTCCAATGGAGGATACAAGCCAGGTTAAAACCAATTCAAGTCCTCTACTCTCAGGGGTTTATGCAGATACAGGTCCATCATTGCAAGATCACAAACTTTACACCATGTTAGACATGATGTGCACACCGGTGCCTCTCTATGTAACCTCATCTCTAGGGTCCAGTAAACCGGGCTCTCTGCCTGCATTTTCGTGAGCCATCACTGATATGACAGAAGGTGTTGTAGGGGCTCACCTGTGCCAGCCTAACCATGAAGAGGTTATTGGGGTCCTTGGCGTGATACTGTGCTAACTGCCTCAGCATGGCTGCCAGACGGGCATTGTTTGTTCCTGCAAATGAAACATACAGGACTGTTACTTAGTTTTACACTAATTTATTTCTTTAACAATAAAACTACAGTAAAATCACATGTTCTATGCAAGTAAACGAGTGAATTCAGAGATTTTCCTGCAGCTCTGCTTAGCTTCTGACAAGCAATTACAGGAGACGTAAGTGATTTGATTCCTCCCTTTGTGCAAATAGCACACACTGAAGCAGATCTGGTTCAGGAAGTGTTTTTTGCTGGACTCACCGCTGCCCACCATGCCCATGGCGAAGATGGAGTTGTAGGAGACTTCGGGGTCAGCATCGTGAGAGAACTTGCTGAGTGTGTCCAGGATGTTGAGACGTGGGTTCGAGACGGAGATGAGAGCGAGCGCCAGGGGGACGGCTCTGCGAAGGGTGGGCTCTCCGTACCGCAGCTGAACAGGCAGGGAGAGAGAGAGGGGAGAGGAGTGAGGAACCTGGGGCAACACAACCTCTGTGTGTGTTTCAGGAACTGTAGCGCCATAGAGTATCAGTGTAAAAACTATGCATGTAGAAGTTCATTTAAAAAAAAAAAAAAAAAACCCAACACCAACACCACCACACTCTTATTGAGAGATAACAGCCCCCAAAAACACAATGTCCTGTATGGGGAGGGGAGTTACAGTTAATTAAGCAGGGTAGGAGGTACTTTTTCACCAGGATTCAGCCAGGACTGTCATTCTTCCAATGGTCTTTAGTGTGCAATTAAAACCAACTGATGCATTAGCATAACTTCCTGCAGAGCCCGAGGTCTCCCATTGCAGCTCTGCTTCGCTTCTGGGAACTAATTACAGGAGAAGCAAATGATTCCTCCCTTTGTTCAAATACCCAACGCACTGAAACACACCTGGTACAGGAAGAGCTAAATACAGATGTGCTGCAGCACAAAAAACGAGTAGCACTCTGCCCGAGCACACACACTAGACATGTAAGGAGTAAGGAAACACTGACCAGATGCCCGAACGTTCGCAGAGCCATCTCCGCTCCGATTTCCTCACCCATTGCAATCAGAGCGATGCCCAACACTGCAACACCCTACAGGAGAGACAGAGGGGGCAGTCAAGGATAGCAATCATTCAGCTACCATCAATTAGACTCATTCTCTTTCCTCGCTGCAGCTGCTTCTCATCAGATTACAGTACTTCAATGGCTGCTGGTATTATTAGCAGTAGTAGTTTCACAATTAAGGGCTATAGCCTAGCAAGCCCGGCTGTACCTGGTGGGAGCCCATGTCTGCAGAGCTCTCCTTTTTCTCTTTATCTTTCTTGTCCTTTTTGTCCTTGTCGTCCTCCTTCTCCTTGGCTTCGTAGTGCTCGCTGCAGATGTGGAGCAGCTGCTGGACCTTCAGCACGTTGCCTGAACCTGAGCAGAGGGTATATTATATATATATATATATATATATATATATATATATATATATATATATATATATACACATATATACATACACACAGGGGTCAGCAGGGACTGGCGCTCCCAGCACGGGCACTACCAGGGAAGTGCCAGACAATACACGGCAATTTCCATTCAAATAATTATATACACCAGCCTGAGAGATGACACAAGCCTCTTCTTCAGGTGAGAAGTGGAAATTGAAAACTAAGAATATTTCTCACCCAGACCCAGAAAACAATCATATATCTTGTATGCAATATTATTCACACTTTACATTGACTGAAAACCTCCTCTGCTTAGTATAGAACAGTATGGAAGTCGAGGTACCGACCTGCGTAGGCACAGATATCCACCAGTGTGTTGGCAAAGCTGCGGAAGGGTTCTGGGACCACCTGCAGCGCAGCCAGCGTGGTTTCAATCGCCTCTCCTTTACCTGAAAAAGAAGATCCAAGAGCCACGGTCATCCACAGCAACAACCGCCACAACTGTACAGCTCCTCCTTTTAGAACGACACCGAGTGGACTTTCACATTGCCCAAACCAGCTAGAAGACTTCAAGCCAAACACACACAGCAATCGCTAGTCAACTGCTACCTGCGTTTGAGTTTGTATGTCATAAATAACACAGATGCTCTGCAGCATATCATAAATGTTGGCCACGCGTTGATGAACTGGAATGTCAGCGGGTTTTGTTCACGCTAGTGCAAGCACACTGTGCCAGAATGCGTGCAGTCTCTCCTTACCCAGGTGGTTGAGGCCCAGTCCGAGAGGAAGCCACCTGGCGTAGGTGTCCTTCAGCTCCTGCTCAGATTTCTCCATGAGGGTCTGTACGATGGTGGAGGTGACGTCCCCGTTACAGGAACCCACGGCAATCATACCACAGGCCAGCGCAGTCACGCCAACCACCTAGAGGGAGAGCAGGAGGAGGACAAGGGGAGAGACAACGTTAACCAGCCGGTGTCCAAGAGGACATGCGCTCCACACAACACTTGAATCTCCAAAGATGCCCGGCTGGAATGACAAATTGTTTGAAGAGGTAGGAATGTAGTAACCTGTGAGTAACAGACAGCTTTACTGAATTCAAAAGACATGAGCTTTAATAGCACAGATATAGGAGGCTGTGTGATCCAGTGGTTAAAGAAACAGGCTTGTAACCAGGAGGTCCCCGGTTCAAATCCCAGCTCAGCCACTGACTCATTGTGTGACCCTGAGCAAGTCACTTAACCTCCTTGTGCTCTGTCTTTCGGGTGAGACATTGTTGTAAGTGACTCTGCAGCTGATGCATAGTTCACACACCCTTGGATAAAGGTGTCTGCTAAATAAACTAATAATACAGGGATGGAAATAAAGACTCCTATTGCATAGAAATTTCTTAAACTTTAAAATACTAAAACCAGGAATGGATCAAACTGCTATGCAATGGGAATCTTATCGCCATCCCTGCTCAGATACATGCAAAAGCAGTTACTCGGACACAGTTCTGTGCTTACTTACCTCCATGCTGGATTTAGAGTCTCCCATCACTGGCAGCAGCAGAGACAAGACGTCTTCTCGATTGGACCCTGCATAGGCCAGTCCCAGTCTGGAGGGGGGGGGGGGGGGGGGAGAGAGGGAGAGAGAGAGAGAGAGAGAGAGAGAGAGAGAGAGAGAGAGAGAGAGAGAGAGAGAGAGAGAGAGAGAGAGAGAGAGAGACAGACAGAGAGAGAGAGAGAGAGAGAGAGAGAGAGAGAGAGAGATTTACAGGTTAAAAACGACTTGAATGTGACATGCAAATGGCTAAAATGTGTTAAACCAAGCGTCTATGTTAAAGTTAAATAAAAGCAAGTTCATTTAACAATATGTACCACATACATGTGTTCTAGTATACTATCAAATTCAAACTGCTTTATTGGCATGACCAATACATCGTACTGCCAAAGCAACGATAACAAATTTTCATCTTTTTACACTAAACAATTAACATTAAGTAAATATAACAATAAAAGCAAGTAAAACAAAAATAACAAAAACCACAACGACAATTATAATAATGCTGATAGTATTTTATACTATTCTCCCCTCCCTCTCTGTGTGAGGAGCCTCAGTGTTCACTCTCTGTCCCTCAGGCTGTGACAGGCGCTTGTGTGCTGGGCTGCCTCTTCTATACAGCTTGTCTGCTCTCCTAAGAGGATAGGGAGTTCTGGGTCTGGCAGGTCTGGGAATTCTGTGCAGGGGTGTTTTATTTTCGGGAAGAAGGCTTCCTTTATTTTATTATATTTTGTGCACTGCAGTAAAAAGTGTATCTCTGTCTCGACCTGATTGAGCTGACAGTGATCACACACCCTGTCCTCTTTGGGCAGCCAGGTCTGCCTGTGTCAGCCGGTATCGATGGCCAGGCTGTGCTCACTGAGCCTGTACTTTGTTAAGGTCTGTCTCAGTTTACTGTTTTTCACCCTGGTCAAGTATTCTAATATATCAATGCATGTTTGAGTTTATTTCGGTGCATATTTGTGTCAGTCTAAAACACATCACAGTAAGCAAATGGGAACTCCCCCAGGCTGCAGTTGCATGAAGACACAGAGACTTGATATATTCTTTGTCCTTTTTGCCCCTTACCCAAATATAGCACCAATCCTCATGACATTGCTGTTGTGCAGCACATAGTCTGAGAGCAGAGCCAGAGCCGGGTCGCACTCGTTCCTCACTCCCGAGTTCACAATTCCACAGGCCAGCAGAGCACCAGACTGTAGAGAGAGACAGTGAGACTCATGAAACTGCAATATATCACCCACTGCTGTGAGCCCTACCCACTGCTGTGAGCCCTACCCACTGCCCTGTGTCGAGACTGCAATATATCACCCACTGCTGTGAGCCCTGCCAGCTGCACTGTGCCGAGACTGCAATATATCACCCACTGCTGTGAGCCATGCCCGCTGCACTGTGCCGAGACTGCAATATATCACCCACTGCTGTGAGCCCTGCCAGCTGCACTGTGCAGAGACTGCAATATATCACCCACTGCTGTGAGCCATGCCCGCTGCACTGTGCCGAGACTGCAATATATCACCCACTGCTGTGAGCCATGCCCGCTGCACTGTGCCGAGACTGCAATATATCACCCACTGCTGTGAGCCCTGCCAGCTGCACTGTGCAGAGACTGCAATATATCACCCACTGCTGTGAGCCATGCCCGCTGCACTGTGCCGAGACTGCAATATATCACCCACTGCTGTGAGCCCTACCCACTGCCCTGTGTCAAGACTGCAATATATCACCCACTGCTGTGAGCCCTGCCAGCTGCACTGTGCAGAGACTGCAATATATCACCCACTGCTGTGAGCCATGCCCGCTGCACTGTGCCGAGACTGCAATATATCACCCACTGCTGTGAGCCATGCCCGCTGCACTGTGCCGAGACTGCAATATATCACCCACTGCTGTGAGCCATGCCCGCTGCACTGTGCAGAGACTGCAATATACCACCCACTGCTGTGAGCCATGCCCGCTGCACTGTGCCGAGACTGCAATATATCACCCACTGCTGTGAGCCATGCCCGCTGCACTGTGCCGAGACTGCAATATATCACCCACTGCTGTGAGCCATGCCCGCTGCACTGTGCAGAGACTGCAATATATCACCCACTGCTGTGAGCCCTGCCCGCTGTCCAGTGCAGAGACTGCAATATATCACCCACTGCTGTGAGCCCTGCCTGCTGCACTGTGCCGAGACTGCAATATATCACCCACTGCTGTGAGCCATGCCCGCTGCACTGTGCAGAGACTGCAATATATCACCCACTGCTGTGAGCCCTGCCAGCTGCACTGTGCCGAGACTGCAATATATCACCCACTGCTGTGAGCCATGCCCGCTGCACTGTGCAGAGACTGCAATATATCACCCACTGCTGTGAGCCATGCCCGCTGCACTGTGCCGAGACTGCAATATATCACCCACTGCTGTGAGCCCTGCCAGCTGCACTGTGCAGAGACTGCAATATATCACCCACTGCTGTGAGCCCTGCCCGCTGCACTGTGCCGAGACTGCAATATATCACCCACTGCTGTGAGCCCTGCCAGCTGCACTGTGCCGAGACTGCAATATATCACCCACTGCTGTGAGCCATGCCAGCTGCACTGTGCAGAGACTGCAATATATCACCCACTGCTGTGAGCCATGCCCGCTGCACTGTGCAGAGACTGCAATATATCACCCACTGCTGTGAGCCATGCCCACTGCACTGTGCCGAGACTGCAATATATCACCCACTGCTGTGAGCCATGCCAGCTGAATACAGACAGACAGCATACAAATAATTTGTTTACGTTGCCATTTCACAAATCTGCACTTCTGGATGTAAACTGGTGTATGTGACAGCATGCAAATTTGATTAACATAAAAATCAACACTTCTTGAATCAAGATAATAAAACACTTTTTACACAGCTAATGAAAAACAACATTTTGAGCAAGACACCTAATTGAATTGGGCCCTCACTGTCTGCCACAGTTAACCTGCCTCACCTTGATGTAGTCCTCTGATGAATACAGGTACTTGTCTATCTGTGTCAGCCCTCCGTCAACATCCCAGAGCAGGATCATTCCCAGTGAAGCTGCGGCACTCAGCATCCCTGCAATACAGGAACACAGCAGCACACCAGTGAATTAGCAGCAGGCATCCGGACTCACACACAAACACAAAAACATTTACATACGTGAATACTAAGACAAGCCACTGAATAGAGTGAGAAAAAGCAGCCTTCCCACATTTCAAAGCAGCTGACAAGGAGAAAGTTTGTCTTTAATTTAATTTAATTATATATATATATATATATATATATATATATATATATATATATATATATATATATATATATATATATATATATATATATATATGGAACCGATATCCTTATAGAAGCTTTAAAAAGTACCAAATAACAAAACTACATGTAACTGATGTTCGGCACGTCTCACTAAAAGCCCTATAGACATCAGCGTCATGATTTCACAGTCCTAGGGTTGCACAACTACACCCACAGGAAAGGCACACACTGGCACTCCTGTGCCTGTCTCACCGTGATCTTTGTTCTTGTACAGCCACTTGTTCCCATCGTCTGTCAGCAGCTTGTCCTGCCCGAAGGCTGCGTTCACAAAGCCATTGACGAAGGAGGAGGCCAGGTTCATCCGGGCAGAGTCCACCTGAGATCCACTCCCCCCAAACCCTGCAGAGACAGACAGGGTCAGGGGACATGGCACTACTAGTGAGGGACCAACCAACTATCCACTGGGGAGAAAACTAACTTCAGTATCACTCGTCACTTTCTAATGAAGCAGATTGTGCTCTTGGTTGTAGCTTTATTGTAGTACCAATTTAGAGTTTCTGGTTTAAATCTTTAAATTAAACTATGATGTCATACAGACTGCACAACTAAGCACAGGTAAAGTAATGAGGTTTTTTTCTGAAGAACCAAAGAGCTGAAGTCTGACTTACTGTTGTTTTCTAAATGTGTTTTGTAGATGTCATCTGGCACTTTGGGCTCCATGATATCCAACTGAAAAGAGAAGACCAACATTTAACATGACAAGGCAAAGAAGGACATCTTTAACAAACAACTGACTAACTGATCACAGAACTGAGAATTATCAACACAAATCTGGAGATGCCTTTTGGTTTTTTTAATCTTATTTCCACTCCATCCCCCCTCCCAAAGAGCCAATTAAACTTATTTGGCATAAAAAATAAATCCTTTAGTTGCAGGGAATCAGTGTGGTCTAGTCAGTGTATCTTGTACACTTTCTTTGTATTCAGTAGGACAGCAGATGCACCTCTCTAGCCAGGGCAAGGAAGTTGCTGTTGAGCTGGACATTGGACATGATTTCCGTCAGGTCCTCGTAGTCCTCCACGTCCTCACTGAGCTCCAGGAACACGCCGTGCCGGCCCAGCATGTACGCCATCTGCTTCTGAGTAACTCTAGAGAACACAGCGGGGGTGGAGCGATAGCAGACTTAGAATTTCTTTTTTTTCTTAACGTGTAATCTGCAGAAATCTGACAACACCACAGGCTCTGAAAACGCAACAGACAACCCTTGAGCTCACTCACATTTCCTTACAGGAGGTGAAGATGTTCTCCACCAGCTCCATATCATTCAGCATCAACGCCAGACGCAGCGCCTCTGGATAGCGGCTAAACTTGCGGAAGATATTCAGGGCGCATTTCAGCAGGGCAGAGTTCTCTGGCTCCGGGACATAGCTCACACAGCTGAGAGGGCAGGAGGGAGGGAGGCAGGCAGGCAAACAAACAGGGTTTCAGGCATGCATTCATTTAGAACAACTGTAATATATGCACTACAAGCAAAATAAAATGTGCAATTCCCTGTAAACCAGACACAGTAACTGTTAACAATATTCAATATATACTGGATTCAGTATTTATATACAGCTTTACAGTATGTTCTTTGTTATCAATTACAGTGGTTTACAATTCAGCAAGAATCTACAGAATTAAAAACCAATGCAAGATCTTCATGTAGCATTTACAGTTAAACGATCAGTAAAACTCTTTGCTGTTCACCCACCCCCTGCCTTGTCCCTGGGTAATGAGCACAGTATTACCTTGTGAGGTACAGGCAGACCTTGGAGTAGGCGTTCTCGTCGATGTAGAGCTCCAGCATGTCCAGCCTCTCGATCTCCATGAGCAGGTCGCAGGCCTCGTGCTCCGCGTTGTGCCCCATGTTGTACGGGACGATCTCGTTCACCAGCTTGAGCAGAGTGTCCTGCTGGCTCTTATCACTCTCATCAACCTCCTGCCACTCCTTCGCCACCTCCCCAGCCAGGTGCCTGCAAGCACGAGCCAATTTAGAACCGGGCGTACGGATAGATTCATTGAAACCGATTATAAAGCCTGAACTACTATCTATTCCTAAGCTAAATGAACCTGCTGCTTTAGCAGAAGTCTCTATCAAACGTTGGCATGCATACTGCTATGAAATGTGTAATGGTGTGCTGTTTGAGTTGCTCAACCTTTGCCCCTCCCCAAGCCCCAGACCGTGTTCCCTACCTGACGTATTCATGTCCCCACGAAGCCAGCTCCTCCTGGGACCCCAACAGCCTGTACTTCAGACACTCCCTGTCCCCGCTCATCGTCATGGCCAGCACAGACACGACGTCTGCACAGAAATGCTGCAGAAAGAGAACAATAATTACTACATACATCCATACACAACTGTATGGAACAGATATATTCCTTGGTCTCACTGAGCTTTAACCTGAGCCTTTCAAAAACCTAATGGCACAACAAATCCAGTTTTAAAAACATTAAAAACCTGCTTGTGCTTACAGAGCCTTCGAAAGCCCTGCACTGCAAGGAGGACAGGCTGAAGTTCTGCATGCCCAGCACAGCCTCACCTTGTTGTCTCCAGAGGCCATTCCCTCGTAGATCTCCTTCAGCTTGGCGTAGTGTGGCCGCAGGAACTTGAGTGGCTTGGGGACGGAGGTCATGGAGGTGGTGGAGGAGCGGATCAGCCGGCGGAGCTCCTCCAGAGCGGGGCGGTACAGAGAGCTGTCCTCCTCCTGGGGGAACACAAACAAGGGGTGAGCACCGGGACACAGTGGCCTTTACCCTTGTGTGTAACTGGGAATGCTTCTCATCACAGGCTACAAACTGACAACTGGTTTCTGTTTTATTTATCTCAGATCATATATAAGCTTGTTGCATCTCTCTTCCTGAACAACTCGGGAGAAAGCAAGTACCGTATGAGAATTTAACAAGAGAAAATCAGAACAAATATTCAAAGGCTTTAGTGGTAAGTAGAGGGAACCTACTTCTATAAATACAAAGATGATGTCCACTCACAGTACTGAAGTCAGGCCCCAAGTATTGCTATATCTAATTACTGGACATGCATTGTTCGTATGCATTTCATGTGAACATAGGATATGGAAACATGCATACTGTTACAAAGGACCCAGATTAAAATCCAACTGGAGGCTCAATGAATCCATACTTACACCGAGTCTCTCCACCATCATCTCCAGCTCCTCCTGAAGCTGTTTATCCTCTTCAGACTGGAAGAACACAACACAGTTAAAATACCCCTACAAGCACAGTGTTTTCATCAGTTTACATGGCACTCGCAGGAACAGTACACAATTCTTCAGTGAATGGGAGTTTCACAAGCAATAGATGTGTGGTGTGCGTGCCAGGGAACTTGCAAACAAACAAAATATTAAAATAGAGAACAAAGAGAAACATAAATAATAAACATCTTCAGATTTGTTCATAAACATGTTTTTATTCATTTATTTTTATTTAATAGTTAACAAATGTAACCACACATAAAATACATAAACAGTGTGTAACATTAAAGTTGATCAGTCAACAGCAGTCAGGTCCCCGGGCTGGGTAGTCTAAAGAAAGATATCGTTGGTCTAACCATCCCTCCTGAGCCCAACACTGAAGTTCATGTAAACAGCAACATGCATGTCACTCAGTTCCAGGCACTACACGGTTTCTACCTGATACACCACTTAATATAATACATGTGTGCGGTCAATACTAGAGCTACCAATAGCGGTTTTCAGAAGACATGCACCTGACTTTAAAAAATACGATAGCAGCACAGTAACGTTTAGTTACCGTACCAGTGTGTTCTTTTTACTTAATAACAAACATGCTATTTGTTTCTTTAAAATATTAAGTTAAAACAACAACGTTCATAACTGGTAGCAGCAGGTCATGACTAATTCTCTTAACGTCCTTACTGTAGTTCATATTATTCCGTGTCATCCATGTATGTTTGGTTTGAATGCTCGGCCAGACTATACATCGCCTGTCGTAATTCTCTTTATTTTCTTTATTTTTATAAGCGGCGGTATCTCTTTATCTCCCGTGGGTCAGTGTATGAGAAACACACGAACAGTTACATTGTACTGTACTGCACTGCACAGTTTAGTTAGCCCGGCCTGCGCCTCCACCACCATGTTGTCAGCGGCAGTGACTCAGTATAATGTGAAGCCTGTTCACCCAAGCTCCCCGCTCTCACTAATAAAAACGCGTGTAAAGTTAGGAAGAGCGCGCCCTCACCAGCTCCAGCTCCTCCTTCTCCTTCTCCTTTTTGTCCTTGTCCTTGTCCTTGTCCTTGCTGGCCGGTTGCTGGCCCTTCTCCTCGGTCTTTTCGGGCTGACTTTTCTCTTTGTTTTTGCCCTCCTCCATGTTTGCAGTCTCACTGTCCCTCAGCGACTCCGGATACTGGCAGCTGGGCCGCGGAGCAGGCTGGGAAACGCAAAGCACTCCGAATGGACGGCGTCTCAGCAGGGACAAGCCGGCTACGGTGTGTGCGCAGCACAATCCCGAGAAACTGTCAATTGTCTCAAACTCTACAACACAGCTCTTTTTTTTTTTTTAAATAAATTACTTTAGTCTTTGTTATATCAGAATCATTCATTCTTAATCATTAAAAGAAATCTATTCCAAAGCACGTCTGCTTTGAATGTAGTGGCCTTGTCATTCTGGCATTCCTTGAACCTGCTAAAGTCTTACATTACCGCTGCCCCCTGGCGGTTTGTTTAAATGTGTGTTTTTAATTAATACAACCACAGAAAGCTACTGGTTGGATTTATAGTGTGTAATAATAGTTTTCTGAGAGGAATGTTTCCCTCTACACTGTACAATGTAATGCCTACACTAGTGTTTATTCTCCTTCTGTGCACTGATGTTTCTTTTGACTATTATTTTATTTAGTGTTTAGTGTTTGAAACAATTGTGAGGATGCATCAGTTTAGCATCTTGTCCAATTGTGATGAAACTTGCTCTGGACCTTTTAGCACCAGTTTGAATGTATCTTATTATCTCGTGATATACGGAGACTCTTGTCAAAGACCTTCTTCAGCACAAGTTATTGGTAGCATCGGAATCTGGAGGCAAATAGAGACCATCTATCTGTCAGTCCGTCTGTATGTTACACCATTTTGAAATATTGTTTTAACTTGTCAAGGGCATGTTTTAATACACGTTTTCAGCGTCTCACAATCTGGGTGCATATGGATGGAGTCTGTCTGTCTCTCTCTGTCACACATAGCTCTCAACACGTATCTAGGGAAGCGCTTGCACAGCTGTGATGAAACGTGAAAGGGAATTATTAAGAGCATCACAGTATGGGGGTGTATGGAGGCACTCTGTCGGGCTGCCTCTCTGAATGTTGATACACAAACTGAGACAGTGAAAGACCCTCATCAGTGTAATATTCTAGTGCTGATGCGCCAGCCTTTTGATGGATCTCAGATGTACTGCTAGAACAGATTGGAATATTCTGATGCAGGCACTCAGTGTGCTGTATCTGTGTGACAGACAGCCTCACCATGAGAAAGACGAGAGAGTCGCTTCAAACCAGAGCCCAGGGATGAAGAGAATTACTGTGCAGGCTTTCATATGAGACAAGAGAGGCATTCACAAAGGCAGCTGCAAAAAGGAGGGCAGGCAGGCTAGTGTGGTTAATAACCCTCAGTCAAGGTTAGCTTTAGAAAACAGAGAGAGAGGCAAACAATGAGTGAGATTCACTTCATGCTCCTTTTACAGACAGAGCAAAGGAAGGGGAATACGTCTAGCATGCTGTGTTATAAAATACATTTAAAAAGCTAAACGTTAATGTTAAACTAATATACTGCATTAGTGATGTTTTGGATCGGCCAGGCTGGTGACAGTCTCCCTCTAGTGGTCAATGTGTAATGCTGTAGGAATAAACAAATGCTATAGCTTCAAGGAGAATTACTGTATAAAGAGTGGAGGAGCCGGATATGAAGCACTGGCCAAGCAATATGGGTGGAAGCAGCCTTAGACAGAATATATTTAGAGCACATATACATACACCATGTTACCATTGCATTATATACCATGTTACAAGGGTTCAAATAACAAATAACTATCGGCTCTGAATGAAAGCGCAGGCAGGCTGCTGTTTGAAATGAGCTCTGGGCTGACAGAGGGAATGAAAGCGCAGGCAGGCTGCTGTTTGAAATTAGCTCTGGGCTCAGTGTGCTTGTCCAGTATTCACATGATCATACTGTATTATTATCATTGATGGAGGCCTTCGTCTTTGAAGCCACAGACTGGAGATGCTTGGAGGCTGAGTTGCCTTCTCAAAGAGAAAGGGTGTAGTTGAGACCCATCAACAGCAGGGGGCAGTGTGGGGCAGCTCTATACCTCACAGAATGCAGCGGATTAGCACTGTATGTGTCTTGAAGGGGTTAACCTCCCACCCAATCCATTGGAGACAGTTACTCACTGAGACCTGATCACACGGTCAGCAGCAGGCACGGGCTATACTGGGATTTGGATGTGTTTATTCTCAAGAATAGCTCCCCGAGATATACATCTACATCTCATTGGACACAAATCTCGTTTCACGGTTTTATTCATTGTTCTAATATTTGAGTGCTCCCTCGATATTTCAGGATTGTACCGTATAAAGGCATTTTCATTTATTATAGAATGGCTACACAGTATCAAAGTCTATTTTATTGATCTAAAATTTAATTTTACTGTCATCCCAAAATGTATAAACCAGAGACCAGAGAATTATCAGAGACCTCATATACTGCATAGAAGATATACAAAGATATACAATACAATCAGAATA
The DNA here is from genome assembly GCF_902713425.1 of Acipenser ruthenus. Classification (NCBI taxonomy): domain Eukaryota; kingdom Metazoa; phylum Chordata; class Actinopteri; order Acipenseriformes; family Acipenseridae; genus Acipenser; species Acipenser ruthenus. Next base: position 433,529 of record NC_081200.1, on the reverse strand, counting down.
TTATTCATTAAATTGCTTACATGTTATTTCTTTTTTCATGCAAAGCATGAATGTCTAAAGTTGTAATTGCTGTTCGTTTTAAATGGGATTATTGTGTAGCACACAGCACCACCAGGTGGTCAGATGCTTTGTAACCGTGGCGTCATGGATTAGAGCCCTCGTCTCCGAGCGTTGGTTCTGTTCTTGTTTAATGAAAGCAGATTTATAAAATGAACTCTCTAATTCCTGTATGATAATAGTCCTGTTGGGAAATGCTGGATAATGTCACAGTATATTTCACAGCACCGAAACGGCTATTATTTGTGAGGTTGTATTTAAAGTGATTAAAAGGGTCACAAGCGCATTCAGAGAGCTCTCACCCCGAGCACAGAACAGACCTTGTGTCTGATGAAGCTCCAGAGTGTGACCTGGCCTGTCCAGCAGTAATCATGGGCACGTCATTACATTTTCATGAAGGTCTTATTTGTGTTTTGCTTTAGTTTATTTTGAGAGTTTTCAGGGGCGCCGCACTGATACGTGAAGGACAGCCGATCAAGCTGTGAATGAGCGCCAGGCTGAAGCTTTGCTGCCAAGCAGTTCTGATTCCATCACAGGTGCACTTTGCTGAAAAGACTTTGAGAATGCTGTCCCCATATTCTGTATTGTTTTAATCCAGAACATGCCAGGAGGCAGCACCTAGAAATGGAGCAGTGTGGAGCCCAGTGGTTATTTCTTTACTTTTTGTACTTGTTTGAATGCATTGTGTGCAGCATGTAGACACAGCACAGCACAGCACAGTACAGCACAGCACAGCACAGCACAGCACAGCACAGCACATGATCAGCACAGGACAGCACAGCACAGTACTTTACTGTACACACACATCTGACGAATATAAGAAAATAGGAGGCACTTTTTTCCACAGTGAATTGTGAGGGTCTGGAATCAACTCCCCAGTAATGTTGTTGAATCTGACACCCTAGGATCCTTCAAGAAGCTGCTTGATGAGATTCTGGGATCAATAAACTATTAACAACCAAACGAGCAAGATGGGCTGAATGGGGGCTCCTCTCGTTTGTAAACTTTCTTATGTTCTTATGTCCTTCTTATAGATAGACAGATGTATACAGATGTAGATATACAGTAGCGATATAGACATGGTGTTTCATGCGTATCTCTTATCAAGCTACTCATCCATGCTGCTTGTGCTGTACAATACAAATATAAACCTGACACTCACACGGCCCTGTCTTTAACCGTGCCATTGCCAGCTGTACTGTATATTTCCACTACCATCCGCTTCCCCATTATCCACATGACGCAATCACACTCACTGTCGAGGTATGACACAGGCCAGGTTTTTGGGATGGAACCGCATAACAGTCTCGCGTTTTGATTGGTCCATGTCTGTCACATGAATATGTCGTCCCACGAGTGGAAAAGCTTGCAGGCATTTTTAACATTGTGATCAGAGAGAGAGAGAGATCTGGTTTCCACAACCTTACCATTAAAATATAATTTGGTATTACGCTGTACTGATATAACAAACTATGGGTAATTACTTTATATGAATTATGATGTTATGCACGAATGTAAGAATTGGCTTTCTGTGGTGGTGTACTTTTTTCTTTCAAGTAGCATATATCTATAATCGTGTTTGCGATATATTTTAATATAAAATGTATACTCTATTGCAGTTTTGTTAGAGGATACATTAGTTTATCTCCAATGTAATCACAGTTTTACATATAGACTGCCCCTGTTTTCATTTACGTCGCAAATTCTGGGCTGCTTTGCTTTTCAGATAATGTCCCAAATTCTGGGCCGATTTGGTTTGCAGATAACGTCCCAAATTCTGGGCCGCTTTGGTTTTTAGATAACGTCCCAAATTCTGGGCCGCTTTGGTTTTTAGATAACGTCCCAAATTCTGGGCCGATTTGGTTTGCAGATAACGTCCCAAATTCTGGGCCGCCTTGGTTTTTAGATAGCGTCCCAAATTCTGGGCCGCTTTGCATTTTCGAATTCAGCTCAGTTTTGGGGACTCAGTTGACAGCCGAGTTTACCATAAACTGGATCGTGAATTCATTTGAGAGTAACCCATAGTACATGAATCAAAGTTAATGTATTTTTTACTCTTTCCAGAAATCTTTTTTTTTTATTTTTTTATTTTTTTTTTTATGAAAAAACAGAAATAAAATGTAAATGTTAAAAAAAAACGTATTTCTTATTACATGAAGAAACTACATTGCACTGAAATAGATACGTGAAAATTAATTAAAGCAGTCGTTTTCCTTTATTAAAGACTAATAGTGAAAATAAATGATTGTAGTAATTTTTCTTTTACTCTACCCTTCCCAGTCTTTTCCCCGCCCCTCTTTTGCGCAAAACCTGCACTCAAATTCCCCTCCACACACGTGTACCACCACCATTGCAAAATATATTTTCGGGTATTCAGCCCCATTCATGTCTATGCCAGTGTTAAAAAACACATTTTCAGTCATATCTCTCGAACTAGAGTACCTATAACCACCGTTCGAAGGGTACTAGAACAGCATGAATGTAATTTGCTCAGTTTCGTAGCAATTCTTTGCAGAAAATATTTTCAGGGCGTTCAGGGTGTTCAGCCTCATTCATGTCTATAGCAGGGTTGAAAAACATATTTCAGGCATATCTCTCGAACCCGAGCACGTAGAACCACCATTCAAAGTGATATAGACTCAGGGGAGCACCCCAAACCACCCCCTAAAACGGTGTGGTGGTTCACCCAAAAACTCATGTCATGACGAAAAAATTCACTTTGCCAAGCCGTCCTGGCATCTGAACCATGAAAATGGTGACTCCTTGTGTGGGGCCCCACGGGGCCCGGCCACAAAAAAAAAATCAAGTTCCTAACCCCCACAGAACCCGAGATACGCCCTGTCAAAAATGTCCAAAAACTATCCTTTTCGGGGTCATATCTCCATGACCCTGGGGCCTAGAAACCGGGTTGAACTTCCTAGGGTCATGTCTGGGGGCCCTCTTTCACAAGGAGCCACCCGTTTTCAAATGCTACATTTTCAACAAATTTACACATTTTCAGCATGATGGAATGTCAAGGTTGCATTTCCAATAGCTTTTGAGCTCCAGGTTGTCAAAAAAAGTCTAAACTGGTGTCCTTTCTAGCTGGGGACACGTCGCTTGGAGGGATCGACAGGGGCCCCGAGGTGGACCTCCGTACCGATTTTCAAGTCTCGGGGACCCCCGGAACCCGAGATATAGCACCCTGAAAAATGTCTATGGGAAATCCCATTATAAAACCCCTTTGGGGCAACGCCCACCATCTGGCGGTGGGGTGGCGTATGAACCCATGGCCGATATCTTTCTTTAGCTAAGACTCTTGTGCACACAAAGAGTGCCCTTCTGAGTTCGCTGGCCCAGGGGTCGTGGAGATACGGGTACGATAAGAGACCACCCCCTTCCCTATGGCAAATCCCATTATAAAAACACCACTGGGGTAAGGCTCGGCCAATGGCGGTCGTGGGTCGTACGAACTCGAAGGAACCAATTTTCTTTAGCTAAGACTGTTGTGCATCTAAAGAGAGTACTAGCGAGTTTGTTGGCCCAGGATATGTGGACTCATGGGGTACGATAGGAGGACCCCCCCCCCGACCGCGATTTCCTATAGCAAAATACATACAAAAAATGTCCATTATATATAAGACCTGAAGTGTGCACATTTTGTAGTGTATTTATGCAACAGAAGCACCAATTTAAGTCTATTCCTAGTGTTTTGTGATCACAGTATCAGCTTGAGTGTATCGGAGCATAGTTTTGCACCAAAAGCGAGCAGAGGCGAAACAAAGCACTATATACCCTATTCTTTAAAATATCTCTTTGCAGTGCAAATTTGAGGAACGCAACCACTTAGCAACTTGCAAATTGGTACTGCAATTTAAAGGCCTGTAGTGTCAGACTGGTAGTCCCTAACTGATTCAAGTGTTTTTGGAATGATTCCTGCAAAGACTGATTTATAAGAAAAAACAGAGATTGACAAACAGCATTTTGCTTTATATGCAGAAACGGGCAACTACAAGAGGGTGTCAAACAAGCTGTGAATGTCCTAGGAGGCTACAGAGTACCTCTGGGTATGAATCCAGATGCTCGCAGTACCTGTTCTTAGATGTCCGAAACCACTGTATAACCTGTATAACCTATAAATATCACTTTTTATTGTGTATTTGAGGAACACACCAATTACAAACTTCAATTGAATTGCTGTGCTATCAGAATATCAGTGTATAACTTTGCTGGGTATTGCAATGTATGCTGGGTATCAAAAGGCCTTCACTTTCACAAAAGGCTGTCAATTTAAAAAAGGCCGTCAAAGTTACAAAAAAATAGGTATGCTCCTAACCCAATACTTGTCTTTTTAATTCTGTGCATCCAAATACTTGTAGTTAAAAGTTTTAAGAATTAAGCCTACTGTTTGTTGTTCTGTCCTAAACCAGCAGTTTGTCACCCAAATTTATTAAATAAACAGAGGGGGGGGGGGGGGGGGGGGTCATCAGATTATTCTCCATTTTATTGTAACTGAGGTACCGTTCAGTTGAGCGAAAATTGTAAAGGGGTACTCGAGCTGAAACCTCCAGATAGAAGGGGTACAATTTCAAAAAAAGGTTGAAAACCCCTGACCTGCAGTATAAATGATCAGGAATAAATAAGGGAAATGCTGACTAATACAATACAATAGGATTTATTTGAAGTTGTTGAAGGGCACTGGTCTCTTAAACCCAGAAGTTCTGATAAACCCCTATGCCTCACTATATATTGATGGACATTACATAAGCAAATGAGATGACCTTTTTTTTTTTGGTATACCATGTTCCTAAATGTTTTCTGAGGAGAGTAAAAAATAATTAACTTTGATTCATGTACTCTTAAATGAATTAACGGTCCAGTTTATGGTAAACTGTGCATGCATGACTTAGAAACTCGGCTGTCAGCTAAGCAGAATATCTCAAAAACTGGCCTGAATTTGAAAATGCAGAATTCTGAACGTTATCTGAAAACCAGAGCAGCCCAGAAATTGGGATGTTATCAAAGTGGCCCAGAATTTGGGACGTTATCTAAAAACCAAAGCGACCCAGAATTTGGGACGTTATCTAAAAACCAAAGCGGCCCAGAATTTGGGACGTTATCTAAAAACCAAAGCGGCCCAGAATTTGGGACGTTATCTAAAAACCAAAGCGGTCCAGAATTTGGGATGTTATCTGCAAACCAAATCGGCCAAGAATTTGGGACATTACCTGAAAAGTAAAGCGGCCCAGAATTTGCGACGTAAATGAAAACAGGGACAGTCTATATGTAAAACTGTGATTACATTAGAGATAAACTAATGTATCCTGTAAGAAAACTGCAATAGCGTATATGTTTTATATTAAAATATATCGCAAACACGATTATAGATATATGCTACTTGAAAGAAAAAAGTACACCACCACAGAAAGCCAATTCTTACATTCGTGCATAACATGATAATTTATATAAAGTAATTACCCATAGTTTGTTATATCAGTACAGCATAATACCACATTATATTTTAATGGTAAGGTTGTGGAAAGCAGATCACTCTCTCTCTCTCTGATCACAATGTTAAAAATGCCTGCAAGCTTTATCCTCATGTGATGACATATTCATGTGACAGACATGGACCAATCAAAACGCGAGACTGTTATGCGGTTCCATCCCAAAAACCTGGCCTGTGTCATACCTCCACTGTCGGTCTCCCTCTCCATCTCTCTCGCTACCCTCATCTTAATTGCTATTGCTCCCCACAGCCACACCTGATGCTACATGCAGCCTGATGGCTCGCAGCTACAATAGATGTTGTTGTCATAATGACCATCTCGCGAGGAGAAAGAACAGAGAACAAAGAGAGAGAGAGAGAGAGAGAGAGAGAGAGAGAGAGAAAGAGAGAGAGAGAGAGAGAGAGAGAGAGAGAGAGAGAGAGAGAGAGAGAGAGCGAGAGAGAGAGAGAGAGAGAGAGAGAGAGGAGAGAGAGAGAGAGAGAGAGAGAGAGAGAGAGAGAGAGAGAGAGAGAGCGAGAGCGAGAGCGAGCTCCTAATGCAATAGAAAAGCTCTGTGCTAGTGTTAAGCATCGTGTTAGAAAATGTGATTTCAGTTGTTAACGTCAGTAGCGGGCTGTAGTAAAAAGGCAGTTGTCTTTGTACATTATAATATAATAAATAGCCAGTGAGTAGCGCGTACTGGTCCGTCTCTACGCATCTTTCTGATGGCGATTCTGATGACCCGCTGCAGCTGAGACATGGCAAAGAATCGCAGCGGCAAATCCTATCAGCTTTCATCTCAGCATCTAAAGAGGTAGAGACCATAGCCACTCTCCGCCAATGCCGCTTTCCACTGCACGATGAGCGTAGCTTTGCAAGACCTCAGGAACAATGTAAGTGCCGATCAGCATGTTTGTTTTCATTCATATATATATTCCCTGTATAATATTGCTAGCATTGAATAATATTATTATCAGTAACATATGTCAGCTGCTGCTGCTGCTGCGTACTCTGTATCTCGGATACAGTCAGAGCTTTATTATAAGAGGATACTATTATATTATGATAAGTCACAAATCCAGGGGCTTTGTTTGCCCTTTCGTATGAGAATGTAATACATAGCATTGTTTCGTTGATTCTTTTTTTTTTTTTTTTTTTAATTATTATATTCAAACGATTGAACTGAGAAGTAACACATAGGCACCTCACTATATAAAAGTGTAGTACCTATCTATGCTCATGCTGGTCTTGCTGTGTGTTCGGGTGATAATGAATGATTCTGCATTCGACGGGATTAACTGTTGCAGAATTGATTTATGTGTAATAATGTTTAATAAACACATGCTTTTGCGGTTTTAAACGCGCATTAAATAATAAACACATGCTTTGCGGTTGTAAACATGTTTTCTTATAACAGAGTGAAAGCGCGTCGAAAAAGAAAACGCATTTATCTCTTTGTTTTTACATTCGACAGCTCTCATGCCAAAGCGTTTTAAATTATTCGATAGTGGTGCGGTTGCTAATGAAATCAGATTAATCGATTTTAGTATCGATTTTAAAGCCCGACGCGCTGGGAACAGCGCGAATTGCGGACCGGTCTACAGGTGGTTGTTACTAAGCAAACTCTGCTTCCTGTCGCGGTTCAACAGCTGCAGCGTTTTCTGTTCAAGGACCGTCTTATACTGAACCTGTCAAACCTGTTACACAACATATAGGCTATAGTACAACCTGCAGCACACGCCTCATTTAAAATGTGTTATAATGCATATCATTTTTTTTTTTTTAATTTAGTAGTGGGCAATTATTTGTTATTATTTTCTCCCAATTTAGAATATCCAATTATTATTTAAGCTCGGCTCACCGCTATCACCCCTCCACTGACTCAGGAGTGGTGAAGACAAACACACGCTGTCCTCCGAAGCTGACCGCTTCTTTTCACGCTGCAGACTCACCGTGCAGCCACCTCGTAGGAGGACAACGCAGCTGCAGGCAGTTTACAGGCAAGCCCGCAGGCGCCCGGCCAGACTACAGGGGTCGCTGGTGCGCGGTGAGCCGAGGACACCCTGGCCGACCTAAACCCTCTCCCGCCCCGGGCGGCGCTCAGGCAATTGTGCGCCGCCCCCTGGGAGCTCCCGTCCTAGGTCGGCAGTGGAATAGTCTGGACTCGAACCGGCGACCTCCAGGCTATAGGGTGCATCCTGCACTCCATGCGGAGAGCCTTTACCGGATGCGCCACTCGGGAGCCCTCAATGCATATCATTTACACTTCATTGTGGATGCTACTGTACCTGCTATAGGACTAAATAAGAAGGCTGTGTTGTGCTGGGTAAGACCTTCCCCACAGGCAAAGCCCTTACAGTATCTTCTCTTTGACTTTGTATGTATTAATTGAAGCGTCTGTTAAAAAGCACAGTGTTTTTGTTGCCAGTATTACAGCAAGCGTTTCTACAGCTTGACGTGTCACTGAATGAATGGGATTGAGCTGCATGTGTCTCTACAGCTTCACGTGTCACTGAATGAATGGGATTGAGCTGCGTGTGTCTCTACAGCTTCACGTGTCACTGAATGAATGGGATTGAGCTGCATGTGTCTCTACAGCTTCACGTGTCACTGAATGAATGGGATTGAGCTGCGTGTGTTTCTACAGCTTCACGTGTCACTGAATGAATGGGATTGAGCTGCGTGTGTTTCTACAGCTTCACGTGTCACTGAATGAATGGGATTGAGCTGCGTGTGTCTCTACATCTTCACGTGTCACTGTGAATGAATGGGATTGAGCTGCGTGTGTTTCTACAGCTTCACGTGTCACTGAATGAATGGGATTGAGCTGCGTGTGTTTCTACAGCTTCACAGGTGAACAGGCTTCCTTTCTAATCCTCAGTGATACTTTGCATCATGCTTCCTCAATCCTGATTACATTCAACATCTTAACAAAGTCATTGAAAAGCCCATCTTTCATTGTAGCCTGCAAGAAAGAAAGAAAAAAAAATTCACCGAACTGCTCCAAAGCAATAGCAAAGTCTGCCAAAGCGCATGAACGTCCCGCTGCTTATGCAGTGTGCTTGTCACCAGCCCTGCAGTGGTTAAGCAGGCAGATTTGCTGCTGTTTGCAAACAGTACTTCACAGATGAAGCACTCTTACATTTAGTTTTGTATCTGAAAGCAAGAATTTGACATAAGGGGTTGGTGGGTGGGTGTGATTAAGCACCTGGTGCTAATTGAATAACATTTTTTTTAAAAAAGCCCTGAATATCAGGAGAGCCATAAGTGACCCCAGGGATCCCTGTCTGAGCTGCTTGTGGGGGGACATCAGACCACTTGAAGTGGATTGTGCTGTTCCTACTTCATACAGGACCACCACAGGGGCAGTGGTACACTTTCATCAGTTCCATTAAAGCATTGAAGTGAAGGAGCTGCCGCTGCTGACAGCTGCTAGTATGGAGGCTCCTGCAGGTCCAGCTGGGAAACCACTGCTAATGAACTGGGAGCACAAAACAAGAACCAGGTGCAAGGGGTCGTTGCTCTGCTACGCTTGCTTGGAACGGGATCTCATCAGTTCAACAAGTTGGGCAAGGCTGGGTCTTCATTTCTCCAAGTTGGGCAAGGCTGGGTCTTCATTTCTCCAACCTGGTCAAGGCTGGGTCTTCATTTCTCCAACCTGGTCAAGGCTGGGTCTTCATTTCTCCAACCTGGTCAAGGCTGGGTCTTCATTTCTTCAACCTGGTCAAGGCTGGGTCTTCATTTCTCCAACCTGGTCAAGGCTGGGTCTTCATTTCTCCAACCTGGTCAAGGCTGGGTCTTCATTTCTCCAACCTGGTCAAGGCTGGGTCTTCATTTCTCCAACCTGGTCAAGGCTAGGTCTTCATTTCTCCAAGCTGGGAAAGGCTGGGTCTTCATTTCTCCAAGCTGGGAAAGGCTGGGTCTTCTCAGCAGTACTTTGGTGGTTGAGTGCATATGGCACTGAAGCTCTGTGGTGCTAGGGGGCATTGTGCTGTAAAGAACCCATGTCTAGTCTGCTCCTTGGATATTAAATATCATTGAAGTAGAAGAACAAGGGTGTTAATCCTGGTGTCCAGGCTAAACCTCTTCAGTGTTCAGTCCCCCTCCCCCTGCCCATACAGTGCTAGCAATTTATGATCTTCTTTAGTCCATGCATTTATTACAGTGTTATTGCATTACTGCCGGAGGGTTGTGGGTTCAATCCCCAGTGGGGGACACTGCTGCTGTACCCTTGAGCAAGGTACTTTACCTAGATTGCTCCAGTAAAAACCCAACTGTATAAATGGGCAATTGTATGTAAAAAAAAAATAATGTGATAACTGTATAATGTGAAATAATGTATAATGTGATATCTTGTAACAATTGTAAGTCGCCCTGGATAAGGGCGTCTGCTAAGAAATGAATAATAATAATAATAATAATAATAATAATACTGTGTCTCTATAGGCAGGGCATTGCAGGTCAGTTTCATGGCAAGCTGAGGTATACATATGGGAAATGTGAGCCATCTAAGCAACCCTGAGCAAGTCACTTAACCTCCTTGTGCTCCGTCTTTCGGGTGAGACGTAGTTGTAAGTGACTCTGCAGCTGATGCATAGTTCACACACCCTAGTCTCTGTAAGTCGTCTTGGATAAAGGCGTCTGCTAAATAAACAAATAATCTAAAGGTTAATAATATGCAGTACTGTGGAGCTGGAGCATCACGTGATTCCTGTCCCCAGAGGTAGGGGTGACACTCCCAGTCCCCATTTCACCCTGAGCCTCCTTAATTCCTGCTGGATCTCCGGATCAGGGTGTGCGGAAGATGATTCTGCTGTCATGTAGATAAGGAGGGACAGAGCCTCATAGTGCACAGGGGGGCCACACAAACCCAGGCCCTGCATAAAGCCCCCCTGCAGAGGGAGGCCAGACGGAGCAGAATGTGCAGCCAGCTACTGTAGCCCCCTAATCTCCACTAGAGCAGCCGAGCACTCGAGGATTCCAAGGCCACCCTGCCAGCTGCATTGCACTGCAGTACATTTTAATTGGAATGTTCTGGAGTTAGCTAGCCAGACACTATTGCAATGTGTTCTCAGGGCTAACGAAGAGGCGTCTGAATGTGAAATAGAAAACAGAATGTACTTAAACACACCATTTCCACCCCATACTTTGTATTTAATTCAGGTCTATTCAAGACCAATTCAATTAACCTTTAGCTGGGAAAGATGGTTTGAGGAGAATTCAAGCAGCAAACATTCAAGCAGCAAACATTCAAGCAACAAACAAGGGTGCAAGTGGATCAGATCCATTTTTATTTGGACTCATCAGTGATTCAATGTTAACAGAATCAAAATAAAAAATTGCTCCCTGTGCTCTAATTTAATTAATTAATATTTAATGTTTTTTTCTTTCCTAGTTAAAGTTAATGGAATCAGGCCCTAACTGTGTCACAGAGCTTTCAGAGCACACAGTGATGCCTGCTGATTAAGCTGCTGGATCTCAGCCCAGAATCCAGGGGGGCTGGTGTGAGAGTTAGACAGGTGCAAGGCTGAGCTCAGAAACCAGGGAGGCTGGTGTGAGAGTTAGACAGGTGCAAGGCTGAGCTCAGAAACCAGGGAGGCTGGTGTGAGAGTTAGACAGGTGCAAGGCTGAGCTCAGAAACCAGGGAGGCTGGTGTGAGAGTTAGACAGGTGCAAGGCTGAGCTCAGAAACCAGGGAGGCTGGTGTGAGAGTTAGACAGGTGCAAGGCTGAGCTCAGAAACCAGGGAGGCTGGTGTGAGAGTTAGACAGGTGCAAGGCTGAACTCAGAAACCAGGGATGCTGGTGTGAGAGTTAGACAGGTGCAAGGCTGAGCTCAGAAACCAGGGATGCTGGTGTGAGAGTTAGACAGGTGCAAGGCTGAGCTCAGAAACCAGGGATGCTGGTGTGAGAGTTAGACAGGTGCAAGGCTGTGCTCAGAAACCAGGGATGCTGGTGTGAGAGTTAGACAGGTGCAAGGCTGAGCTCAGAAACCAGGGAGGCTGGTGTGAGAGTTAGACAGGTGCAAGGCTGAGCTCAGAAACCAGGGAGGTTGGTGTGAGAGTTAGACAGGTGCAAGGCTGAGCTCAGAAACCAGGGAGGCTGGTGTGAGAGTTAGACAGGTGCAAGGCTGAACTCAGAAACCAGGGAGGCTGGTGTGAGAGTTAGACAGGTGCAAGGCTGAGCTCAGAAACCAGGGAGGCTGGTGTGAGAGTTAGACAGGTGCAAGGCTGTGCTCAGAAACCAGGGATGCTGGTGTGAGAGTTAGACAGGTGCAAGGCTGAGCTCAGAAACCAGGGAGGCTGGTGTGAGAGTTAGACAGGTGCAAGGCTGAGCTCAGAAACCAGGGAGGCTGGTGTGAGAGTTAGACAGGTGCAAGGCTGAGCTCAGAAACCAGGGAGGCTGGTGTGAGAGTTAGACAGGTGCAAGGCTGAGCTCAAACAGCAGGGCCCTGCCTCCGATCCAGAGCAGAGGTCAGTCAGGATGGATTGTTGTGGGTTAAATATTTTTCATATGAATTCACTTACTGTTTGAAATGTGTTTTGAAATGCATTTCCAATATGTGAGGAGGTGCTAAATCTGATCAGGTAGGTCAATGTCAATGTGCCTTATCATATTTTGTGAGCCAAATAATATGTTAAAGGACAAGATGGAATGAAACTGCCTGATCCAAACTTGAGTTGAGTTTTTTTGTGGAGCTCTGTAATGATCCTGCAGTGACTCTGAACATGACACACTCGTACTCAATCACACACTGAAACACACACACTCACACTCAATCACACACTCACACTCACACTCAAACAAACACTCACACTCAAACACACACACACTCACACTCAAACACACACACACGTTTCTTCAGATAGAAAGCAACACCCCCAGCCCCTGAGGGACAGCGCTCAAGACTGCTGTGCGGAGAGCAGCTGAGGCTTGAGGACACTGATCTGCTCTCCAGGAATCACCTGTTCTCTTTACCTGAGGAGCGCTGGTCTCCAAATCTGCTCAGCCCTATTTATTAATTAGTCATTTAGCAGACAGATTTATCCAAAGTGACTTTCAGAGACTTGGGGGTGAACTATGCATCACCTTACAATAGGACCTCAGTTTTACATTTCATCTGAAGGCAAATTTGAAAAGAAATAAAATAATCGTGATGGAATTAACTCCAACAATAAAGTAACTGCTGCGTACTTGCTAATTATATTTGTATTCCTCTCTGAAAACGTGACTTTGCCTTTTCGCTGGCTTTGAAATAGGACCCTGAATTTGTCCATGTTACAGCAAAGCTCATATTCAGAATGCTAGGCTAGCCCAATGCTCTTAGGTGATGCTCAAACTTCTTGAAAATCTGTCAAATCGTTGGCAATGCTTTGTGAGCTTTGTCCGTAACATTAGCACTGATGAAGGCATGAGACAAAATATTTCTCTACTTATTGAAAACAGAACCAAAGCTTACTGAAAGAGACTGTTACTGTTACTGTCTGCAAAGATCCTCAGTTTTGGACTAGAGTGACAGCCTTCTCAGTGCAGGCTTTACCCTAAATCCCACCATTACAGTGAACAGCATGTATCTGGAGAGTAATTCAAGCAATATGTAATGCCAGAGGACAGCTCCTCACATTTACACTGTAGGACACAATCCTAACGAATTCACAACACTTCTTCTCATCTGTTGCAGCACCGTCTCTAACTTTTTGATTTGCCTTGGCCACCTGAGTCCTGATATAGACTTTTGTATTGGATTAGTGTCTAGACCCCCTCACCATGGGCACCGCGGGGCAGTCTCTTAAAGATGTCAGATTGGCTGGGCGTGCTTCGGAGATCAAGTGGATAGATGATATCGATCAGGGAAGGTGTTGATTGATGACTGCAGTTGGTCAGCAGTGACTTCCAGCTGCACACGGGTCTGTAAAGCTGTAGGAGCTTCCAGAAGCGAGGGCCATTCAATCTCAGCACTAACACTCCTTCATCATTCTCAGTAAAAGAGCTGCAGCTGAAAGGAAGCCCGCCAGTGTATGAATGATAAACGGGGGAAGGGTTTGGGGTCAGTGCTCAATGCTTTATTGTCTGCCAGCACAGAGACACATTCACCACTCATTAGAATCCATTTGAAATCAGCTGTGCCCATGGACACCGTGTGACAGCCCCCTCCTCCCTCTAGTAGTTGGTAAGTATAACGGCGGGGAATTATGGCCGGAAAACAAATTGAATACGTTCTTTTTTGTGTGGATATTGTAGCCGTCTGGACAGGACTGCAAAGTGACACCATTGTGCACTGCTTTAGTATCAGACTGGCACACAGAGATGTAACGCGCAATGATTTACTATTATTTAAAACAACCAGAAGGAGAGAGAGAGACAGGGAGGGAGAGAGAGGGGGAGAGAGAGAGAACAAGAGGGAGAGAGAAGGAGAGGGAGATAGAGAGATATATAGAGAGATAGAGAGAGCTGCCTCTGGGTAGTTAGTGATGTGTGTGTGCGTTCAGGAGGAAAAAGGTTCATTAAAATGTAAAGCGCGTTGCCATCAATACTCCGTTAACAAGAGTGCAAGTCAATACCGGGAAGCTCTGAAACTCTATGACTGCTATTCTTGCTCTCACCACTCCACTGCCCCCGGGGTGTGGCTCTGTACATGACTGCTATCCTGACTCTCACCACTCCACTGCCCCCGGAGTGTGGCTCTGTACATGACTGCTATCCTGACTCTCACCACTCCACTGCCCCCGGGGTGTGGCTCTGTACATGACTGCTATCCTGACTCTCACCACTCCACTGTCCCCGGGGTGTGGCTCTGTACATGACTGCTATCCTGACTCTCACCACTCCACTGTCCCCGGGGTGTGGCTCTGTACATGACTGCTATCCTGACTCTCACCACTCCACTGTCCCCGGGGTGTGGCTCTGTACATGACTGCTATCCTGACTCTCACCACTCCACTGCCCCCGGGGTGTGGCTCTGTACATGACTGCTATCCTGACTCTCACCACTCCACTGCCCCCGGGGCGTGGCTCTGTACATGACTGCTATCCTGTCTCTCACCACTCCACTGCCCCCGGGGCGTGGCTCTGTACATGACTGCTATCCTGACTCTCACCACTCCACTGCCCCCGGGGTGTGGCTCTGTACATGACTGCTATCCTGACTCTCACCACTCCACTGCCCCCGGAGTGTGGCTCTGTACATGACTGCTATCCTGACTCTCACCACTCCACTGCCCCCGGGGCGTGGCTCTGTACATGACTGCTATCCTGACTCTCACCACTCCACTGCCCCCGGGGTGTGGCTCTGTACATGCTTGCCTGTGTGCTTTGTGCTTTTATTACAGCACCCCCTATCCCCTCCTGTGGAAACTAGCATTTGTTTTTCCTGTTGCTACACACCGTTAATTCTTCACATACTACAGCTGAACTGCCCGGCCCTGCTTAATTCAATCACCCTGTATGAAGTAAGCAGGCATCTATTTATTTATTGATTCATTCATTTATTTCTTGTCTCTGGTTTCCCAGTGCAGAATGTTAAGGCCGACTTGTTCAGAGAGTTAATCACAAACAGACAGAGGTTTTGATATCCTGTGCAGCGCAATGCACAGTGTGGGCTCAGTGTGCTAGCTAGACACAGTCCACTGCTCCATTCTGTATCCACACACTCCACTGATTCAGAGGCGCTCAGGAACTGGGAAAGGGATGGGGGTGTTTCCTCTTTTTCTTTCAGAACTTTCTGTTCTTTATTAAAGCGAGAAAAAAAGAGTCCTGCCAACAAAAAAAACCCAGCTTACCCTCTCCTCTCTGCCCTGTCACCCCCTCCCTCTCCTTCCTGCCCGCCTCCTTTCTGAGAGTCACAGCAGAGCCGTTTATCTGTGTGTGTGGTCTGTGAGTCTTGAAGGCTGTGTGTGTGTGTCTGTGGTCTGTGAGTCTTGAAGGCTGTGTGTGTGTGTCTGTGGTCTCTGAGTCTTGAAGGCTGTGTGTGTGTGTCTGTGGTCTGTGAGTCTTGAAGGCTGTGTGTGTGTGTCTGTGGTCTGTGAGTATTGAAGGCTGTGTGTGTGTTTGTATGTTTTTATATTATTAAAGAGACAGACCTGAGAGCAGGACAGAGCCTTTTCTTTCCTCTGGATTTACCACAGAGGAGCTTGAGATCCTTGTGAAGGTAGGTGCCAGACGCTGCTTTCGCTTTCTTTCAGGTTTCTTCAAGTTTCTTTCAGGAGGGATTCAGTTACCAAGGTACCGCTACTCGTAAAGTTGCTCAAGCTGGGGGCTTGTGATTATGAGACCAGCACAGGCAGCATTACCAGTCAGAGCCTGCCCTTCAAACCTGTTCAAGATGTAGATGAAGAAAGCATCTTCTTTTTAGGGAGGGCCTCTCTCCGTTTATAGGGTTAGGAGGAACTGCTGGAGCTGAGAACTGGAGAGCTCCACAAGAGGGAAGGAGTGACACAGACACACCTGTCCACTGTACTGTCTTAGTGAGGATATTGCATTGACTCCCATTAGTTTCCTAACTACAATTATTTTATAACCCTATTATTTTATAACTTATGTTTCCCAAAAGTCAGGGCAAGAGTAAAAGGGGAACTCTTTCGCACATGAGTTTTGCCCTCACTTTGTTGGTGTATGTACTTCTCTAGCAGAGTGAGGTGGACAGTGTTTTCACATTTCACTCTGCGTGTGTTTGTGGAGAGAGAGCAGCACGGTAACACTTAACCTAACTGCCTTTGTAACATTATTGCAACACAGATGACTTTTCTTGTCTACTTTTGTAGCTTTGTTTTACAGAAGCTGTGTTGAGACAGGAATAGCATGTTTTGCACTGGTCTCAGATGCTCTCAGATAGCAGCATGTTTCTTGAATTAGGCACATCCTGTGAGTGTTTTCAATACCCCAGTCACTTCTTTCTGTGTGCAGCCTGTGAAAGTGTGTCTTGTACCTCGGTTTCCTGTGTTTCTCTGCCCAGGGCCCTTGTGAATGACATCAGCAAGTTCTGGGGGTGGAGGAGTGAGTGGGGCACACGCAGCTCCTGTGTGCTGGGGACGGGGGAGTGAGTGGGGGTACACGCAGCTCCTGTGTGCTGGGGGATGGGGAGTGAGTGGGGGTACACGCAGCTCCTGTGTGCTGGGGACGGGGGAGTGAGTGGGGGTTCACGCAGTTTCTGTGTGCTGGGAGATGGGGAGTGAGTGGGGGTACACGCAGCTCCTGTGTCCTGGGGACAGGGGAGTGAGTGGGGGTACAGGGATGGCAGTTTTATGACTTTTTCTCTGAGACTGTGTTGAGCCAGAGTGAATCCCAGTTCCCCGTTCCTTATTGGGGTGACCACAGATACTGGGCTAGCTGCAGGCTTCCAGCTGGCCAGATGGAACGCTGTGTAAAACAGCATGGCAGCTGGGATTGTATCCATTTGAGTCTGGAATCATATTGTTAATGTTAATCTCATAACGTGATAACAAAGTACAAATTCTGAATGTTTTTAAATAGTTCACATTTCAGTTTTATTGTTTTAGTGCTAAATAAAAGTTCTGGAATCTGAAATATGGTATCCAATTTAACCCAAGAGAAGTTATAGCAAGGAAAGCAGTAAATCAAACCTCCCCACACTGCCCCCTGCCCTCCCACTACCCCAATGTGGAGAGACCTGTCCCTGCCCTCCCACTACCCCAGCGTGGAGAGATCTGTCCCTGCCCTCCCCCTCCCCCTACCCCAACGTGGAGAGATCTGTCCCTGCCCTCCCCACTACCCCAATGTGGAGAGATCTGTCCCTGCCCTCCCCACTACCCCAATGTGGAGAGATCTGTCCCTGCCCTCCCACTACCCCAACGTGGAGAGATCTGTCCCTGCCCTCCCCACTACCCCAACGTGGACAGATCTGTCCCTGCCCTCCCCCTCCCCCTACCCCAACGTGGAGAGATCTGTCCCTGCCCTCCCCACTACCCCAATGTGGAGAGATCTGTCCCTGTCCTCCCACTACCCCAACGTGGAGAGATCTGTCCCTGCCCTCCCCACTACCCCAACGTGGAGAGATCTGTCCCTGTCCTCCCACTACCCCAACGTGGAGAGATCTGTCCCTGCCCTCCCACTACCCCAATGTGGAGAGATCTGTCCCTGAGGGGGATGGCAGACTATGTGCCCTCAAGGCGCCCTGCTGTAGTTCAGTGTGCGGAGAGTCTGGCACTCAGCACCCTGTCCAAGGTAGATACCACCCGCTTCACAGAGCTGTCAGGTACAATACATATACCTTCAATACCAGGCAGCTTTACCCTGGCTAACAACAACATCACATCCAATTCATATCCTTTTGATCATACCATGCAGAGCTCCAGGGCTCTGTCATTGCAGAAGAATGCTGGAGCTGTATTGGGGAGGGGAGTCTGTGTTGAGAAATCAGTTGAATGTACAATTCCCATGGTGAGAGCTGTCTGAACCACAATAGAGACCACATTTTGACTTTTGGCTTACGTAGGTTCCATGCAAACATTTAAATTGGCAATAGTTGTTCTTATGCGGCCATTTAAAAAAATGTTTTTGCATTTTTCTTTTATCATTTTCTGTAAAATCTCGACAGAAGAAACTGGAAGGAATTGCAAACAAAAGCAATATAAACCCATAAAGGTGGTATTTCGAGCTCAAAGTATATTCAATGACTTCTGTGTTTGCTCTTTAGCTGATTGGGTAGCATACACTAAGTCATGTCATTGCAACAGCTCCCTTATAAAAGTTATGAACAGTAAAAGCATAGTAAAGCATAGTGAAAGCATAGCATAGTCAAGCAATGTAAAGAACAGTGAGGTATGGTAAAGTGTATTAATTAACATGGTAAACCAGGGTAATGTATGGTTAATACATGGTATTACCATGGAAAAAGCAGGTAAAAGTGCAAAAATACTGTGCAAAAACACCACGGTAAACTTGTGTTGGGCTGGTTTGGTACTTTTGGCATATTCGACACCATTTGTTTTTCTGGAGAAACTTATTTTATACATGGATTTATACCACGTTGAACTCATTAAATTAAATTTTCCCCAAAACAAGCATTTACTTTCTGACTTGAAATTTTACTAAAACGAGATCTAGTTTCGATTCTGCTTATTGCATTGAATCATGACTGTCTTAAATTGCCGTCCACTGTGTGTTAGCTTGCTTTAGCCCGTACTGCTACGGGGAAAGAAAACATGTTTAGGAACCTGCTGATGGGATAACATTAAAGGCTGGTAGTCCTAGAATCTACCAAAGGTGATAGCCCTGCATGAAACAAATGCTGAGGTCATGGAGTAGTCGTGCATTAGCACATGCAGGTGTTGGCTATTGCATCCCCACTGACCCATGGTGATGGACACTTGTTGTCCACGAGGCAAGCTTCATTCACTGATGCACATTTTAAACACACAGGTTCAGCCCAGAAACACGCTGTACAAAATGATCCCACTTCCCATGCGTACACAAGGAACTTCACACATGAGTCACATGGAGTCACATCCCCAATCTGAAACAGCTACTGTTTCTGGGGCTGAGAAGGTTAGCCTCTTTCCACATACCCAGAATGAGCTTCTGCACACTTTGTCACCACAACAAGAACACACACTACTGCTCTGTTGTAGGGTGAGTTCCTGTTTCAAGTGATTTTGTTGTGATCTGAATGTGAATGTGAAAGCTCAGAACAACATGTCAGCTGGGTTTCTGGATGTGCAAAATAAAAGAAACTCTGCGGGTGCCTTTTGCACCCACGTGGAAAAGACTGCAAGGAGCAGAAACAGTCTAGCTTGGTTATTTCTTAACCTGGGGCCCTCACTTCACTGCTGTGTAAGCATTCTGTGTAGCAAGACCTAAGAGGGTAAAACCTGACTGTTGGTTTATGAAGAGCATCTTGAGGTGCATCACATTGTCAAGACTTTTCATGAAGAATATGTCTGCACTCTAATCTCCTCAAAGAGGTTTAATGTGCACTTTTGTACACGTTTGAGTTGCTCACACTGGCACTGACAACTAGCCACTTCACCCTGTTTGTAAGTATAAAGCACACATTATACATACAGTGCACATAGTCTGCCATCACCGACTTGTGAGTTCAAAGTGGCAGTGTTGTTCCATCATTCAAACCACACACAGCACAATATTGGTAGTTTTTCTCATACCACTGTTCAGACCAGTGATCGATTGTCTGTGGTTTGACATCATCACCACCCCCTGCCTGCTGGCAACATTAGCCTGCATGTCAATTTGCAGGAAAAGCAGCCTTTATAGTGCTGCGATGGAATACACAAGCAAACTGGTCAATAGCAGTGGGAGAGATAAATGAAAGCACTTTGGGGAGATGATGGATAGAGTGATGCTACAGTGAGTTAGGGAGTGGAGGGGAGCAGACATCTGAGGTGGGACAGACAGGTAGTTCAAAGCCTTTAATGGACACTGGCATGCAAGCTTTCTTTAACAGGATAGGATTTTAGTACAGTGGGTGCGGGGGAAACAAGCACAAGAGCAAATGAAAAAGCTGCCTCCTATGTTAGTCATAAGCACATGCTGGGTATGGTTCACTTGTGTGCTTGCATTCTATAGAAACCATTCCTACTGAGAACTAGTCACTACACCCTGTTAATAATCTTTCTGCTTCCACTGCACACCCACCTGTGTGATCACAAGCCTGTAGTATGTGATATGCCAACCTTCAAACCACACACAACACAATGCCTTTTGTTTTTGTCATACCACTGTTCACGGAGAGGTGATTGGTCTGTGTTCTGGAATCGTCACCAAACCCCACACTACATGTATGTGTTGCCGTTAGAGCTGTTTTGAGTGTCCAGTGCATTCATATTTGTGTTGACTCATGGCTAATGATCACTCAGCGCATGATGGCTTAATGATCTTCAGCAGGGTTCATTGTTCCATTTTGAACTTGTTTTCCTGTGGTGCGTTTTTAGAAGTGTATTAGGGTTAGGGTTTAGAGGTATTAGGGTTAGGGTTAGGGTTAGGGTTGGATTAAGGTTGGGTTGGGTTAGAACCTCTGGTTTAGAGGTGTTAGGGTTAGGGTTGGGTTAGGACCTCTGGTTTAGAGGTGTTAGGGTTAGGGTTGGGTTAGGACCTCTGGTTTAGAGGTGTTAGGGTTAGGGCTGGGTTGGGTTAGGACCTCTGGTTTAGAGGTATTAGGGTTAGGGTTGGGTTAGGGTTAGGACCTCTGGTTTAGAGGTGTTAGGGTTAGGGTTGGGTTAGGGTTAGGACCTCTGGTTTAGAGGTGTTAGGGTTAGGGTTAGGGTTGGGTTAGGATCTCTGGTTTAGAGGTGTTAGGGTTAGGGTTGGGTTGGATTAGGACCTCTGGTTTAGCGGTGTTAGGGTTAGGGTTGTGTTAGGGTTGTTGTTATGGTTGGGTTAGGGTTGTGTTTGGGTTAGGGTTAGGGTTAGGGTTAGGAGCTCTTCTTTAGAGGTGTTATGTTTCAGCAGCTAGTTCACACCTCCACACAGGTCAATAGTTTGGCAAGACAGAGTTTATTTCTCCTCCTCCAGCAGTGGCAGTGAATGACAGTAACTCTGACCTCATTTTTCCAGTTCATGATGTTTCTTTGCCTTAGAATGAGACTGATGAGCTTTGAAAATAACTAAATAAACCTTTCCGTTCAGACACTGCCATGCAATACTGTGCAGAACCTGTGTGACTGCAGTTTGAACGCCAGACAAAAAACATGCCAACAAAACTGTTACTAATATATACGGTAATGAAAATCTGTTTTCTATTTCTGTAACTTTATAGTGCTGTCTGAATGCAGCATTTTTCTGTGTTTTTGCCCCACTGAGCTGCCCTCCTCTGCAGTTAAGCCACAGCAGTGTGTCTCACACCGCTGTGTGTGCTGAAGACAGTGGAAGCAGGTGCTGATAAATGAGACAGTTTTAAAGGCAAGGAGTCATTCTCTAGTGCAGATTTACAGCATCTGCTAATTAATTCTGAGCTTTAGGAGAAGCAGACCGTGTTGGATTTTAAGCTCTCTGGTTCAGTTCCAGAAGCGGGATGTGGTAGGATGAAATATTCCCAGCAGAGGTTGAATTCACTTCATGCCTGCTGTCGTATTGAGAAGAGGAACTACCAGAACTGCAGGCAAGGAATCAGTTTTATTAACTCTGCAAAGACAACAGTGTTTCAATTAGTGCCGCAGTGTGTTGAAGGACAACGCAGCTGGTATTAAATGTAACACAACATGTGTTGTTCCGTAACACAGACTGTGTGTTTTCTGCAATCAAACACAATTTGTTTCCAATGTAAGAATCACGTTAGTCAATGTTAGTTAGTCCTCCTGTGATTGTTTGTATCCAAGCATAGCTACACAGTATCTCAGCACACTTTGATTTTGGGATGAAAAGAACCATGCCAATTCTCCTGTTGCTTACTATACATGTATACATTGAGACAGAGATAGAAAATGTGTAAGTGACTGCATATGGAAAGTAGCGTCATGAAACAAAAACGACCAAGGAAAGTGTGCTGTGCTGGAATAGCTTTATGTGAATTCCTGTCAGAGGGGAATGTGGTGATCCTGCCAGGTCACATTGCTTGAGACCACCAGACCATGGGGAGTGTGGGATTTCAATGAGAACAACAGATATAATGGAACACAATCCCACTCCTTTTGAAAGAGGGCCAAACTAGCATTCAGTCATTTAAATCAACATTTCATACTGTATGCTCTTGAGTATTCCCAGCCCAGTCATTTAAATGAGCATTTCATACTGTATGCTCTTGGAGTAGTTTGAATAGGGGGGTATTTACAGATACTGTATGCAAAGGCAGAAGTTCACAAACCCTCAGCAGTTCTCTGCGTGCACCCACCCTAATCTTTCTGGATCAACCTGGCAGCTCCTGGGTTCTCTTTATCAGCAACCCAATCTGGGTTAAACCATCCCCAGCACAGGCCCTGTGCTGTTTGAACTGCCTGTTCACCTTCTAACAACAGCTCGGGTTTCAGCTGTGTAACATGAACTAATTCCTATTGACAATTATCAGGAAAGCAAAACCTTCCTGTGCCGTTCATGTGGTTCAGTTACTGCTGTTAATGTGAGTGCTGTAAATAACTTTGAGGCTTCACATTGCAGATGTGGTTCTCAATTAGGCTGACAGTTAGTGGTAAGCACTTCCACCTGGGGCAGCAGCATTACATCAAGATCATTGACTGCAGAGAGGAGTTAAGTGCTCTTGGATAAAAGGCAACTCCGCCATACGAAAAACAAGCTCAATTATTTGGCGTGATGCAGCCTGAACAGTGTAGTATAGCTTTTAAAAACCTTCCCTTCCCAGCCTCGCAGCATGCTCAGGGTTCAAGGTTCAATGCAGGGTCTTCAGATGGTTGCTTGTCTCTATAGTGACGTGTTCTCACGTCCATGCTTGAAGTTCCAGGCTAGTTAGTTTGCTCTCCCTCATCAGCATTTGAATGCCGAGGACTGGAGCCAGCAGGAGTCAAATTCTTCAAGCAGCAAACTGTCACGGTCCTAAAACAACATCTTTGGATATTCGTCCAATTCCATTGGTGTCCTGCTCCTGACCTTGGTAATTGTTTACTTTGGTTTCAATTCCCAATGCGTGCATGAGGGCTTGGCTCAGTCGACTCCAAACAGCACACAGGTGGTCTGTACAGCCCGGAGCCAAGGGGTTGTTTTTACAGAACCAGAATCTCTGAAAATAATCTGCGCGCGTTTGTGTTAGCCAGGTTGTACCGTGCTTCACATGAATCAGTTTCAATGATAATCAGAATCCTTTGTGCAATTATCTGTTATCTTGCTTTTTCTACGTTTCTAATTTCTTATTCATTTGCATGAAATCGTCAGTAACGTTAATCAAGGGAGCTTGTTATTGCCATGAACAATTGAAGTGACATTTTTGGCCAAGATAAACCGTCTCTTTAAAAAAATGAATTGGAGAAATAGTTTCCAGAACACCCAACATTGTTTTAAGTCTTTTATTTGGTCAGCTTGTTGGTTATACTGATTTTGAGTGGAAGTATTACTGTGCTCAACACATTTTTATAGCTGGTCTTCGTCCTTATAAAAGTGTACCAGTGTAAGTGGGCACAGTATTCTTGCAGTTTTCCATGCTTTTACCTTATATTAACATGGTTTGACATGGGTTTCTTTTGGTATGTTTTACTATGAGCTTTACCATTCCCAGAGGGCGATGGTCAGGATTTGAAAATGTACTCCCTGGCCTTCAGTGGAGAAGCCTTTGATGTGAACATCTGTGGAGATATGATGGTGAGAATCCTTCTGGATCACTGGCAGGAAGGCAGGGCTGAGGCACACTGAGAGTCAGTTTCCTTTACTGACATTACTGGAGACAAACAAACACAGAGCTACACAAATACAGTTTTTACACATGTTGTTGGTTTGAGAGTTGGTTTGGTTTAAAGGAGTTTTTGGGGGAATCAAAACTCATTTTTACTAGTCTGCCTTCTTTACTGACTTGTTAATGAGTTCTTTCCCTGCCATAACCATAGTATTGTGTAACTACACTACTGTAACATTGATAATGTTTGTCTTGGACACATAATGTGATCTGCAGATACTTAAGACAGGAAACATGTGGTGTAAGACTTGGATCACAGAATTTGACAATTTTAATCACCAATGCAGTCAGCATACTCCTTGCTAAGCGTTGCACACACAGCTTGTGGAATGATGTGATATCTGTGGTGGCCGCGGTTCTGTCAGTTGCGCTACCATTGCTTGCAAAGTGAAGTTTCTTGCACACGAGTAGTATAGTACGGTATCATAGTGTGTGCTTTCCCTGAGTCAGGAGCTACTGATACTGTTGACTTGTACATTTTGTTTCATTCATAGCTCGCACTGAGTATCTGCTACTTGCTATCACAGTGACACACCTACTGTACCCTCGCGTTCCACACTCTCCTAAGAACACATTCCTACTCTAGGTTATGTAAAACTGTTTCTTGCGGTTTCTTTTTTTTCCCAATGAGAATTCCTGTGCCGGTGCCAGTGCACCTCAGCCTGTGCGGTTTGTGTGTTGAGGAAACTCTAGAAGGTTGACATGAGAGTGGCCAGCTGTGTGCTTGTTTCTCTCCCCGTGTCTCAGCCTCTCTCCCTCTCTGAACCGCACTCCTCTCTCACACCATGGAAACCCTAAGAGACTCTCTGTTGCTCCTCACTTTGCAGATGTCGAACTACAAGCGTGCAACTTTCGAGGACGACGATGTCCCTGATATCCCTGCCGATGGTGCCGCTTCCCCGGACTGTGTGGAGGTGAGTGGGGGTGCGGGGCGAGGGGGGGGGGTGATGTAGTGGGGGGTGGGAGTGGCGGGGCGGGGTGAGGGGTTACAGATTCCTAGTTATCTAGCTGTCCAGCCAGCTATCCAGTTTAATAACTCGGTATACAATTCTATTTACTCTCTGGCTCGAGGCTGCAGATCAGGAGTGTTTCAGAGGACTTGATCAGTCATGTATCTTTTCACAAGGTATATTGAGGAGGGCACAATTCTGCCTTTAAATGTGCCACTAGTGCCCTCTACAGTACTGGCTGCCTGTTCTCAGCAGCGCTTTCTGACCATGCCTTCCATTAGTGTTGACTATATACTCACCTGGGTAGTCATGTGGTATTAATAATCTGAATCTAGATGTTACTGGATTGGATTGCACCAGCTCCTGTGTGAATGTTCTGTTCCTCGACAGTCAAGTCTAGGAGTCTGGCTTCCTCTCATTGTCCGCAGCGAATGACGGCTCTGTGCCAGAGACTGCTGCTGTTGTGCAGGCCTTCTTGAGCTGATCCAATCACTCTGCTGGAACAATACAAGCAACACAACCGCAATCACCCCCCTGCCTGGCATTGCTAGCGGTCCCCTGTCTGCTCCATGTTTGTTTAAATTGTTGACAGGAGAAGTGGGCGCTATTGAGAGTCTCAGTCACCAACATTCCTCAGGGCCATTGCAGAGCTGGAGAATGGAAGGTTTTTTGTTAACAAAAAGGTCATGTATTGCAATAACATTCTTACTCTTTTTAACAGCCGATGGGTGGCTCTTGTACTGCAGGGCTCAGAGCTTTTCTTTTCATTGGCTGTCAGTTAACTCTCTCCAGAGCGCTCATTAATTGAATGACTGATGAGTTGGCTACAGTTGCTCCTGAAAGCTGGCTGGACAGCACTTAGGCAGGCTCCTCTACGGTTCAGTGTTATTCAGATATACAGACTTGCATGTAGGGTTGCTGTCCAGAGCACCTCACTCAGTATGCAAACACATCCAATAGTAATTACTTGTTTTGTTCTAAAAAAATTAATTGATCAAACTGATAATCCGTTTTTTTAATCAGCTACATTAAGTATATGAAGTTTTAATGAAGTAGCTGATAACTATCAAATCTCCTGTCTCTAATGACTCTTGGGCTGCAGTGTACAGCTGCTTCTCTCTGCCTTAGCTGTGGGTTACACAAGACTGATGGGTGGCGGGGAGGCAGAAAGGCATAGGAGCTCAGCGGTGCCAGTAACCACAGGAGGAGAGAAGTAAACATGTACTTAAGCACATAATCTGTTGGGACTGGCTTCCCCTTCCTATTCTGCATCGATTCAATAAACCACCACTGGCTACCGTGGGAGGATGTTGAAGATTGTCAGTAGTTCTGTGGCTTTCTGGCTCTGTGACATGCACTGTTCAGATGTGTGGTGAGGGTTTTGAATTACTCATAAGGACAAAAAACACAAAAGCCACAAAAAGCATTCAGGGTTCTTTTTCGGATTGGAACAGGGTGCTGTGCAGATTACTGCCACCTTCATCTTTGATGTCCTTTGATTGGGAGGCCTTGGTGTGAATAGGACTCTGAAGGTACATTTTACCACGCTGGTTAGCTGTCACTACCGTGCAATCAAAGCCACTGCAGTATGGTGGAGGAGACATTAGACTCTAAAAGACTGATCTGTACTGATTCACACATTGACACTATTACCTTGCTAAGGGGATTAGTGCTTCAGCTTTCAGTACTTTTTGTTTCCAGTTTTTTCTCTCTTTAGTCTTTGATACGACAGCGGCTGACGTGCCATTAGTAATTTGGAAGTGATCAGTGAGTTTACAGATGAGATCTGACAGTGGAGGCAGGGTACACTAGTCAAGAAAGCTGGTTTCAAAGCAGACTTCAGTGTGACAGAGAAGTGCTCCGAGTCTCAGTGAGAGCCATACTGACACACTCCTCCTCGGGGCCTGAATAAATGGAACTCAAACAGAACAAAAGCCAAACTAAACATCCAGGAAAACACTTCCCACAGTCCAGGCTCTTAAACCACGTGCAAAATAACATCCTCAATTCAGAGAAGGGCTGCATCTCACTCAGTCAGACTGCAATTCAGGAGATCACGGGGCAGAACAGCATCTTGCTCATCAGTTCTGTCCCAGGCACGGACCAGGGTAATGGGACTGACAAATACAAACATTGACCCGCTGAGCACTGGACTCGGTGCTCAAATTGATGTACAGTTTACAGGGTGTGTATGTGTTTGCTTTTTGTTTTCATTTTCATCATCACATTGTGTTGTTTCCTCTTCTGCTCTGGGAAGGCAGACCATCTCTCACTGTACTAACACATGTTGTTGTCCAGGACACTGGTGGGCAAATAACTGTTTCAGATTGAAATTCTTTTGCTGGTTTTGCTTCATGGCATAGGGTTAAACCAGTGGTACTCACCTGTGGCAGTTTCAATATATTCCAGTCCTGGACCAACCAGGTCCTTTAATTAATTGCAAAAGTAACAAAAATAAATAATAAAGTATTCCCTCCTCCCCAATCCCAGGTCGGCTTCAGGAAGGGAGGTGTCCACTCTCTGGGTGCCATGGGCAGGAGGACCCAGCTGGAGGTGATCCTGACTGGCTTGCTCCTGGTGACGGTCCTGGCCTTGTTCGGGTGTGCTGTATCCCTGGGGATCCGCTACAGCACAGGTGAGAGGAGAGCTGGGGGGCATGGGGAACTGCTACAGCACAGGTGAGAGAGCTGGGGGCCCTGGGGATCCACTACAGCACAGGAGAGGGGAGCTAGGGGCTCTGGGGATCCGCTACAGCACAGGTGAGAGGAGAGCTGGGGGCCCTGGGGATCCTCTACAGCACAGGTGAGAAAATACATTCTTTGGCTTTTGCTCTGCAGATTTCGTTTCGTCGTTGAGAACTTCAGGGTGGGACTGTATACAGATCTAAATACCAGTGTGTTGTTACTGAGCTGTAGTGAAGTGTAATGTTGCTGGTTCCAGACCCGGCCCGCACCCTGTGCCTGACAGAGGCCTGCATCACGGTGTCCTCTAAGATCATCGAGGCCCTGGACCGCAGCGTGGATCCCTGCGAGGATTTCTACCAGTACGCTTGTGGGGGCTGGATGAAGAAGAACCCACTCCCTGACGGGCGCTCTCGCTGGAGTACCTTCAACAGCATCTGGGACCAGAACCAGGCCATCCTCAAACACCTGCTGGGTGAGTCATCAGAACCAGACTCCTCAAACAGCTGCTGGGTGAGTCATCAGAACCAGACCATCCTCAAACACCTGCTGGGTGAGTCATCAGAACCAGACTCCTCAAACACCTGCTGGGTGAGTCATCAGTCATGAGTTATAAGTTATAATTGGGCCTCTTGAATGTACCTTGTTTCAGTGGGTGCTGTTTCAGGGTAAGGTAGGGACGACACAAGTACTTGTAGCTAACGTCATCGTAAAACACTAGTACCAAGCTCTCACCCAGCGATTACATTTGTAGAACAGTAAGCACAAAAATGCTTTTTTGACTCTGTGCATCACCTTTCTCGTGTCCTTCTTTCTTACCAATACTTTATATATTCTTGTCCACATTTTTTTAAAGGGTCACTGTAGTTCATCACTGAATAAATATTTTAAAGCATTTAAATTACACAAGCCCGGTTACTGAAGCCAGAGTAAACACACCTGCTACTGTTCTCCACCACGGCACGCTGAACTACTGTGGGAAGAGCCCGGAATTCACTTGACAGTCACATACTAGATATCCTCAAAGCTATCCGTTTCACTCTCAACACTTTTTCCTTGTTTGAGCCGTGTCTTCTGTTTAAGTTTAATGTTTGAGTGCAAATATAACACCACTGTAACTTTCTTGCCAGACTCAAGGAGCTAAACTCAAGTCTCAAGATGCAAGTATCCACCTGCCCCATTATGCTGTCCTCCCTCACAGGCACTGGGGGCCTGTCACAGCGCTGCCCCAGTATGCCGTCCTCCCTCACAGGCACTAGGGCCCTGTCACAGCGCTGCCCCAGTATGCCGTCCTCCCTCACAGGCACTGGGGCCCTGTCACAGCGCTGCCCCAGTATGCGCCCCTCCCTCACAGGCACTGGGGCCCTGTCACAGCGCTGCCCCAGTATGCGCCCCTCCCTCACAGGCACTGGGGCCCTGTCACAGCGCTGCCCCAGTATGCGCCCCTCCCTCACAGGCACTGGGGCCCTGTCACAGCGCTGCCCCAGTATGCGCCCCTCCCTCACAGGCACTGGGGCCCTGTCACAGCGCTGCCCCAGTATGCGCCCCTCCCTCACAGGCACTGGGGCCCTGTCACAGCGCTGCCCCAGTATGCGCCCCTCCCTCACAGGCACTAGGGCCCTGTCACAGCGCTGTCCCAGTATGCCGTCCTCCCTCACAGGCACTGGGGCCCTGTCACAGCGCTGCCCCAGTATGCGCCCCTCCCTCACAGGCACTGGGGCCCTGTCACAGCGCTGCCCCAGTATGCGCCCCTCCCTCACAGGCACTAGGGCCCTGTCACAGCGCTGTCCCAGTATGCCGTCCTCCCTCACAGGCACTGGGGCCCTGTCACAGCGCTGCCCCAGTATGCGCCCCTCCCTCACAGGCACTGGGGCCCTGTCACAGCGCTGCCCCAGTATGCGCCCCTCCCTCACAGGCACTGGGGCCCTGTCACAGCGCTGCCCCAGTATGTGCTCCTCCCTCACATGCATTGATTTCTTTCTATCAGTGTTCTGCTCCAGTAGGCAGGGGAATGGCTGGCATGCCAGTGGTGCTGCGGGGGCTGGCTGCGTTCCGTGTTGTTTAAGTAAAGCCAAGTGGAAACTGCAGGGCTGTGCTTTACAAGAGAACTGAAAGAATCTGGTCAGGCCGTCACGTCAGTGATTGATTTGCTTTGTGAGCAATGCCACCTTAGGTTCTGTGCAGAGTTAGGTCTGGTTGGTACTTGTATGGGAGACCTCCAGGAGGGGGTGGTATGGCTGAGAAGGCAGCCAGACAGCACTGCAGCGAGGTCTTGAGTACTGTTCTTACAATCTGCTTTTATTCTGAGAGAAGCCGAGACACATTGCAGTAACAAAGCAAGTGCACAGAGTCAGCCTTATCCGCAGCTGATTCAGATGAACAATTACCTTTTAACTAAACTTCAAAGAAGTCTGCTGATGACCTTCATGAAATATTCAGTGGTCTTCGCAAGAATATATTATTATGCATGATTTATAAAGCCTTTTTTTTTTTTTTTGGCAAGAAGACAAATGCTTTTTTTTTTTTTTTCTTTTTTTTTTCAAAAAAAATTGTCTGACGTGTTTGGGCCAATGTGTAGATATTTCATAGATCAGAAACCAAGTTGACGGTTTTGTAGCTGAGAAAGAAGGAATGTAAGAATAAGGCTCTGTCCACACTTGGGACACTGATAAAGTGCATTGCGATCTCTTGGTTTTTATTTACTGTACTATACAACAAAGATAAATAACACGTGAAGTTTTTTTTTTAAAATTCTGCCTTCATGTTTTAAGCTCTGAGTAGTCAAGAATGATTGAAGCCTGGTGTGTCGACTGCACAGCTGTGTGGTACCAACAGTAACAAAATGCAACATTCAGGCTCAATCTGATGCTGTTCTGCAGGAACTATGTGTTCTCCTGTGTTCATTCCCCCTGCAATCCTAAATCTTATATAACTCTGCACCACTGCTTAGCTGTAACACCTGCTGCACGTATACATGCTCCCATTCAAAACCCAGGTTGCACGCTCCACTGCATATGAAAATCAACAATCCTTAACCCTTGTCTCCATGGCAGTTATTACCTCTGATATTCCATTAGGACAGTGCTTGCTGACAGCACATCTGTATGTAAAGCCCCATACACTCTAAGCACAGTTTATCGGTCACTCCCATTGCCCTGCTGCGGGGCCGGGGAGGAGAAACTGATCACAGCTAATTATAAAACACGAAACAGTGGAATCAACGACAGAGTAAGAAATGGCTCTGCAATTTGTCAGTTGCCGCCCCCCCCAATGTAATTATACTGACAGGAGCATCTGGAACAAGACAAAGATGGATTGTAGAAGATTGTTTAATAAGAACAGACACTGAACATCAGCTGCTAATGAGCAGGTACAGTAGGGTCTGGTTAGCATCAGCGAGCCAGCAGATCCTTGCACATGTTAGATTATAGTCAACAGAGGATTATCAATTTAGTTCAGAAAAGAAATAAAGAAGAGCCTTAATGAATTCTGTTAAACTGCAATGCTGCTGCCTGGGTAGCGATAAGAACAGTGATGTTTATCAACCCTGAAAAAGCCATTCTGGTGGCTGTGACAAGAATGGCTGAGTGGGTGATGTCAGACCAGAAGACAGGAACACAAACGACAGAGAGATGTGGAGTTTGGTGGAGCTGAGCGAATGCTTTCGCTCAGCATTTAATGAATAAACAGACAGAAAATAAACGTTTGTAACAAAACACAAAAAACAGGACACGGCACTTGCGCCAAAATAAACAGGTAAACAAAACGGACTAGACAGTAAACAGACAGTGCACAGACAGACAAACGAAACACGGTGAGTGAGACAGTTATTTACGTTCTTACTTTCTTACTATTTACTTTCTCCTTCTCCACACTCGTTCTCCACTCACCGAACACCAACCCCCAGTGAGTGAAAACATGCAGCTTTTATGCAGTTGTACCGAGATTCGATTGCTAGTCAATCATTCAATTGGAATCTCGGTACAACTGCACGTGAATTAATTAAAGTGCAATTCCCGTGCTCGCATATTACTTTTTACTTGCACGTGATGTGATGTGCCATCCCCGTGCCTAAATACAAATACACAATTTAAATACACGTGAAACACAGACCCGTTTATATCCCGTGTACCAATGACTATACACCAACATTTACATACGCACGCATACATACACAAAACACACAAATGCACACAGGGGCGGGGCACTTTGCCACAGTGGCATACAGAAAATGACTTGAGTTCTGGTGGCATACAGAAAATCACTGGATTCTATTGGTCAAGTCTTGTCTGTTATACACCGTAAAGTTCCAAACTCCCCCCCCCCCCCCCCCAGTGCATTAAAACACAGGTGACAGAAATCCTTACTGACGCTGAACTCAAAGAAACAAAATAACCAACAGCGCCTGCCAGTCAACGTGTTAATGTCAAAATCTCACATTTGATTTCACAGGAAAATGAACAATAACCGGGTATGCTGTTAAGTCAGTGTAACCGGTAGCACAGTCCCTGTTCCACATTGTATTCTCCCACACACTGGTGATGACGTCACAAGCGCTAATTCCATCTGACAGGGGCGACTGTTTCCTCCTGGGAGCTGAGTGTACCACCTGTTCTTTATGAGCTGCATCCACTGCAAACACAAACTGCGTTAGTCCCGTTAATCTATTGCTAACCTGCAGCTGCTGTGTTGCCAGGCAACTCATCCTTGGAGAAATGTTCCTGGCGTTCACTTGGGGCTGCAGTGAAGGCCCTGAGGCAGTTCAACACACAGCACCCAGGGCTCCACACGAATACTGTGGCTATACCTTCAGGGCAGGATGATACAGACTCATTTAAACAGCTGCTGACATGACAAAAAAGAGCAACATGAATAGAGAAAACAATTCTGGTGAAAAGCTCTGCACTCGTGTGCTTTTGTAACTGAGCAAGTCTTTACCCAGCTCTCTGGTTTTGTTATGCTTTCCACTTGTAGTGTTTCGTTTTCAGTAACTGCTGAAAATTAATTTGATGAATCAAAACTGACTTGAAAAAAAAAAAACACGACCCTGTCTCCTCCTGTGATATAAGAGTCCTCATGGATCTAATTGGTTAAGTGAGATAACAGCCAAGAGCAAACTGAGTATGCTTCCCAAAACGTGAGACAGAAGATCTGCAAAGTAACTTATCATTAAAGAAAGAACAGAAACAAAGTAACTTATCATTAAAGAAAGAACAGAAACCAAGTAACATCATTAACGAAAGAACAGAAACAAAGTAACTTATCATTAAAGAAAGAACAGAAACCAAGTAACATCATTAAAGGAAGAACAGAAACAAAGTAACTTATCATTAAAGAAAGAACAGAAACAAAGTAACTTATCATTAAAGAAAGAACAGAAACAAAGTAACTTATCATTAAAGAAAGAACAGAAACCAAGTAACATCATTAAAGAAAGAACAGAAACAAAGTAACTTATCATTAAAGAAAGAACAGAAACAAAGTAACTTATCATTAAAGAAAGAACAGAAACAAAGTAACTTATCATTAAAGAAAAAACAGAAACAAAGTAACTTATCATTAAAGAAAAAACAGAAACAAAGTAACTTATCATTAAAGAAAGAACAGAAACAAAGTAACTTATCATTAAAGAAAGAACAGTGGAGCAGCACATGTTTTTTTTTCCTGTAATGCTTGTCCTGAATTTCGTGTCTGTGTTTTGGTTGTCTTGGTTCAACGTGATGATCTCTCACAGGTGTAACGTTTGCTGTTGAGGATTGTGGTCTGTCTGAGTTCATAGTGTGTGCCAGGTCCTCTCCCGCAGTGTGAGCTAGCTGACAGCACTGTGCTTCCCCTGCAGAGAACACCACGTTTAACTCGAGCAGCGAGGCAGAGAAGAAGACCCAGCACTACTACCTGTCCTGCCTGAACGAACAGAGCATCGAGGAGCTGGGAGCCCAGCCACTCATAGACCTCATCAACAAGGTAGGTCTTCAACCACAACTTTCAAAATAACACCAGGGTTACAGAAAATAACCAACAGCAAAGCATCTTGCTCTCCAGTCGAAGCAAAGTGCAGAGGCTTGTATAATTTTCTAGATTCATATTAAAGAGAACAACAGCACTCAAGAACAGTTTGAAGAATACTGTAGCTGTATTCACTTCCTTTTAAAACACAGTCTCAGAGGGTTCCAGTTCGATGAATAGAGTTCATGGTCTCATTTAAAAAGAGCAGCACTGCCCAATGGTTTTACACCGTGGTCCCAGCAAGGATACTCATCAATGCCATGCTGCTCAGCCTCTTAACTGTCTCCCATAATGTGCAGGCCTCTCTGCTTACGTAGCGATTTATTTTCTTAACTGCTTCTGCGGAAATCCTTTCCTTTCCCTTCATCCCCATGGATTGATGACACTTGGAGGAAAGAAAGCTAGTGACACTGATAAGACTTTCTGCTGTCTCTCTCTCTACTCTTTTGTGTTGTTTATTTATCCTTTTTTCAAATAATCCAGAAGGAATTACCAGAAAAATCCCCCAGAGGCAAATCCTCTATCATCCAAAGCAGAATATGAACTGATCTGAAGGAGACATGAGACATGAAATGTTATTTTTTTGAATGCTGTGAAAAACGTCTTTCTACCCTTTTACAATGCTGAGGTTCGCTCTGTAAGATTTTCGGTCCAGTTCTTAATGGATTTATTCAGTTGATATTCTACTTTGATGTGCTCGAGTCCTAGCTTCTATGAAGCTGCATCTGTGTGTCTGTCAGTTAAATGAAGGGAATGCTCTTCCGTCCTGTATTTGTAGATAGGCGGTTGGAACATCACCGGCCCCTGGGATAAAGACAACTTCATGGAGGTGCTGAAGACCGTCTCGGGACCCTACAGAGCTATGCCCTTCTTCACCATCTATGTGAGCGTTGACCCCAAGAACTCCAACAGCAACGTCATCCAGGTGAGAGGGAAGATTACCGCATGACTTGTTACTGATGTGCCCTCTTCAGTGCAGTGCAGTGCCCTGTACAGCTTTAGAGCACTGTTCATGGCAAGGCATTCTTAGGTGCTGTTAAATGGAGGGGAGCTGTCATGATGACGTTCTGTCACAGGTGTCTGGAGAGGCCTGTGCACATGAGACAGGGATGTAATAAATACACGAAAATACTGATCTGTGGATTGCATGTTGAATTCCTATGAGTGAGGGTGTGAGCACAGGTGTCTCTTTATAGCTGGCAGATTGGGGGGTTCCTCTCTTGAGGGTGTGAGCGCAGGTGTCTCCTTACTGCTGGGAGATTGGGGAGTTCCTCTCTTGAGGGTGTGAGCACAGGTGTCTCCTTATAGCTGGCAGATTGGGGGGTACTTATCTTGAGGGTGTGAGCACAGGTGTCTCCTTACTACTGGGAGATTGGGGGGTTCCTCTCTTGAGGGTCTGAGTGCAGGTGTCTCCTTACCGGTGGCAGATTGGGGGGTTCATCTCCCTGTTTTCCTCCCTTCCAGCTCGACCAGTCGGGACTGTTCCTTCCCTCTCGGGATTATTACCTCAACAAGACGGCCAATGAAAAGGTGAGTGTCTGTTTCCTCCATTGGCTCTTGAAGATGGCGTGGCATACTGCTGACAGGAACGCTGACATTAACACAATATAGAGGGAGTGATTGAGGTCTGTCCAACACTCAGTCTGCCTGTCTTTGTGGGCTCCAAAGGTGCTATCATCTGTTGATCATTTTGACGCACTAACAAGGTCTTACACATTACATAGATATTTGTTGTAAAAAGGTTATTCCAAATACAGAAGACTTTGTCTTGTGCAGCAGGTTTGATGAAGCTATCCATGTTTGTGATCAGAGCATTGCCTATGCACACTCTGACCTACTTTCCAGCAGTACAGACACATGCAATACATTATTTGTATCCTTGGCAGGGGATATATATGCTGCTGACATGCCCTATTAAAGGAGAACGAGTCCCCCTGCCTCTAATACCAGTCTTCAAACCCTGCTGCTTAGAGGGCTGGAAGTCTGCTGGTCAGGATAATGAACCCCAGCTGCAAAAACTTCATATGAAAAGCATGGGGAACACTGCAAACTTAATGTGGTGAACTGTTATACGGGGTGTAACACACAGTGTATGATTCTTACTGTATGGAGCTTTATCAAAGAGCCAAATGCATTTTATATGAACAGCAAGCCTGCATTCACAAACTAAACAAGTTGGTTTTGACAAACTACAAAAAAGGCTGTTGCTGAACAGTCTAGAAAAGTTAAATGAATAGAAAATGTATTGAGTTACTCAACGGCGACTCTAAATAACAGAATAACTGAATGCGGTTTGAGCCGAGTTGCATGTAAAGTGTTACAGCAGGATAAAGGTGGCCCCACACGTTTGGTAGTGAGATGTGGAGATGACCCAGGGTCTGCAGACTGTATTCCATTCACTGAGCAGGTGGTGCTCCTGGTGTTCCTCTCATCCCAACTCCTCGTTGGCAGGTGTTGACAGCGTACCTGGAGTACATGGCTGAGCTGGGCATGCTCCTGGGCGGGGATCACAACACCACGCAGGCGCAGATGCAGCAGATTCTGGACTTCGAGACCACACTGGCCAACATCACCGTGCCACAGGACGAGCGGAGAGACGAGGAGAAGATCTACCACAAGATGACCGTCGCGGACCTGCAGGTACCGTACTCGTACCGTACTCTGTGAGTCTGTCCATCTGTCCACCCTTCTGAAATTGCTCTGCGCTGTTACAGGGATAGCTGCACCATTACCACTCCCTTAAGGCGTTGTGTCAAAAGCAGTTTCTATCTGGTGAATTGGTGCATTATACATAAGCATGCCTCTGAATTCAGAGCAGAGGATGTCTGTAAATAGTTGGCATATCTTAGCAGTTGATGCAAGGTGCAACTGTTTTCTGAAACTCTGTAGAAAACTCACATAGACATCTGCTCTCATGGATTTACAAGCACTGTACTGGTCATAGCCTGATTTATCAGCAGCATTCCAGTTGTGCAGAATCGTGTGGTGGTTTTGTGATGTAGAATAATCTGCCCCCCCCCCCCCCCCCCCCTTCCCCTTCCCCTTCCCCTTCCCCGGAGGTGCACTACCTCCCTGCTCCCTCCCTGGGTGGAGCTGCACGGCTCCAAACTGTTTGTAATTCCAGGGAAGAGGCTCAGGGTTTGTTCTTTCTTTTTTACGTTATTTACACAGGAGACCCGAGTAAATACAAACAAGTTCAGAAATTGCATGCTGCACAACACTGCACATCACACTGCAAAATACTTCTTCTGCAGGATAGGTGACTTTTGTTTCAAGCTATGAAAAATATGTAGGTCTCCTAAAGCAATGTAACCTAATATAGTACATGTGTTAATTGGTTAAAAGTATTATAACAGTAATAACTGACAAAGTACTGTGTCTCTTCCAGTGTGAAATGTAGTCATCTCCAGTGTTTCAGTCGTATGTCTTCCATTGCAATTGGATATTCAGGATTCTTATTTTGAACCAAGCGCAAATAGAGGCAATTTTTCTTCAAAGTAATAAAATAATTGTACTAATTGTACTAGGTCTAAAACCAGCAGGAAGAGAGTCAAGCGCCCTTCCAAGGCTGGCATGGTTGGTATTCGATTAACAGGATGAATGAGATGAATGGACTTGGTTTAGGCTGAAAGCAGGTCATGAAATTCTATTGGTTTTGGTAACCCGCCCTGGAATTAGAGCTGGCAGAGCGATTACACACTGTCACATGGCCGGGTGAATAAAACCATCAGCCAAACTGCATTTTAATCACAGGCTGTGAACAGGGAAGGCATTCCTGCAGAAATTGGTCAATTAGTCACAGGCTGCTTGTGGCTTACTAATAGACTGAGGGAGGAACAGGGAGGTGGACAGGCAGGATAGGTTTAAATTCTGAGATCCATGCCACTAACACACGGTCTGCTTGGTACAAGATCTGACATGTAGTCACAGAGTGGCACTGGGTGTTACGGAACATGCCATTTGAATTTACTGCACAAAAAGGGGAAGTTATTTAAAGAGTAAGTAGCAGGGTTCTGAAAAGTGTAAAACGTTGTCAGGATGTTAACAATGAAAAGAAAAATGACAGGTATGTTATTTAAACAGGTGTAGCAACACGGGGGGGGGATGTATAACACTATATTTAAAAATATTTACTGAAAAAAACAAATCATGGGTGTTGCGGTCTTTCAGAATCTTACTTGACAGTAGGCACTGCTACCTGGTTTCTTTGATTAAGCTTTTTAAATCCAAGGCCTATTGTTTCTGTGGCGGTTCTGTAGTTGCTAAGCAACAGCTAGCATTGCAGAGAGGTGGAATATGTTTTGCACGACCACAGTAAGGTTAATTACAATAGACATGTGCAGCCTGAAGATGAGCCCATTAGCTGTGTTTAAATGTCGACAGCCTGGCACTTTGAGATTTGGCAGGGGCTGCTGTGCGTTCTTGAATGGAATGGAATCTTCCTAATTATCTGCTAGAGACAAGCTTGGGGGCAGGGGGCGCTGGGGCTCATTGTTCTCCACGGGGTTCCATTCCCAGCCTGGGGGCAGGGGGCACTGGGGCTCAGTGTTCTCCACGGGGTTCCATTCCCAGCCTGGGGGCAGGGGGCGCTGGGGCTCAGTGTTCTCCACGGGGTTCCATTCCCAGCCTGGGGGCAGGGGGCGCTGGGGCTCAGTGTTCTCCTCGGGGTTCCATTCCCAGCCTGGGGGCAGGGTGCACTGGGGCTCAGTGTTCTCCACGGGGTTCCATTCCCAGCCTGGGGGCAGGGTGCACTGGGGCTCAGTGTTCTCCACGGGGTTCCATTCCCAGCCTGGGGGCAGGGGGTGCTGGGGCTCAGTGTTCTCCACGGGGTTCCATTT
This sequence comes from Acipenser ruthenus, assembly GCF_902713425.1. NCBI lineage: Eukaryota > Metazoa > Chordata > Actinopteri > Acipenseriformes > Acipenseridae > Acipenser > Acipenser ruthenus. The sequence continues at coordinate 395,225 of NC_081200.1, read as the reverse complement.
CCAGCCTGGGGGCAGGGGGCGCTGGGGCTCAGTGTTCTCCTCGGGGTTCCATTCCCAGCCTGGGGGCAGGGTGGGTGAGTTGCAGAGGCCAGCTGGGCGAAGCGAATTGTTTCCAGTCTCTGCCCACGGGCAAGTGTCCAAAAGATCAAATTGTCGCCAGAACCGAAAAGCATAAAAACACAATAAGCAGCTGAAAAATGTTAATATTCCAAAAACAAAACCAAAAAATTGTGGGGGATCAAAAGGGGACAAAACACATACTGAATGGATGTGCTGGTATCATACAAACCATAAACAATTAAAATGTGTGTTTTTTTTATTATTTATTTAATAAATAATGGAAAGGAAGCAGACATGGCAGTGTGCAGATAGCTCTGTGCAGTGGATAGCTCTCTACACTGCAGTGTGTAGCGCTGTGCAGTGGATAGCTCTCTACACTGCAGTATAACTGTATAGCTTGCTCTGTGTAGATTGCTCTTTGACTCTCTCGCTCCGTACTGTGTTGCAGACTCTGGCTCCGGTGATTAATTGGCTGGATTACCTGTCCTCAGCATTGTCTCCGCTGGACCTGAATGACACAGAGCTGGTGGTGGTGTACGCCAGGGAGTACCTGCAGCAGGTATCGGAGCTCATCAACAAGACTGACAAGAGGTGAGGTGCCCCCCTCTCCTACACCTGACACCAGCAGGGGCATAGAGTGGGGCACACTGAGCATAGTCAGGAATTCAACAGAGCTGCTTCAGAGCATTGCAGACCATGTTCTGTTCAAGTGTCTGTTTGTGCAACACATCAGGAACTGGATTTACTGGAATGCTCCTGGAGTGGAACTAATGGGGCTTCCTTCCAGTATATTGAGTGCACGGTGGATGATGCTGAGCCAACAACTAGTAGGGCTCTTTAAAGGAGTGCTAGCCAAGGGTTTGAAACCTTACCTTATCACTGCCCCTCAATGTTTGCTCTCCCGTTTTAGCCTGTTGAACAACTACATGATCTGGAACCTCGTGCAGAAGACAGCCTCCAGCCTGGACCAGCGCTTCGAGAACGCCCAGGACAAGCTGCTTGAGAGTCTGTACGGCACCAAGAAGGTGAGGGGATGGGGGAGCAGGGCTTCGTTAGTCTGGTTCACTTCAAGTGCCGTTTTGTACATCAGGGAAGAGACTTACTGGCTTGGTTAAGAGGGCCTGTCAGACAGCACTGGCGGGGTGTGTGTGTGTGTGTGTGTGTGTGTGTTAATAGTTACATTGCTGTTAATGCAGACGCTTGTGTTTAAAAGCAGAGCTGAGAGGAGCGCAGTGAGGCAGAGGTACTGTGAAATGTTCTCATTAAGTGGAGGGAGCACAGGGGATGATGTCTATGCTTACAGTCTGACAGTCTGACAGCCCGGGAACAGCCTGTACCTTTCTGTGAGCGCCTTGAACTAGCAGCCTTGATTGAAATTTCAGTGGCTGCCATGGCAACAGAACACGGCTTTTAGCAAAGGCTAGCGAGCTGTCAATCACTGAGCGAACACACTGAGCAGCTGCAGCCTGCACTTCAGTCATATCAAACCCACAGAATGAATCTCTGCTCCTCTAAGTACCCAGTCTGTAATACTGCAGGTGTAAAGATGTCCCTCTATTCTCCCTTCCTGTCTTTCTCTTTCTCTCCCTCTCATTGCTCCTCCTCTCTCCCTTCAGTCCTGCACGCCTCGCTGGCAGACGTGCATCGGAAACACGGACGACACGCTGGGCTTTGCTTTGGGGGCGCTGTTCGTTAAGGCTACATTCGACAAGCACAGCAAAGAGATTGTGAGTGCCCAGCCTTCCCCTATCCCCTTACCTGTACCCTTAGTACACACAACAACCCCTCAATAATAAAACCAGTCTCATCAGCACTCCACTCCCATTCATGTAACTTCCTATTTCAGGTCCAAAGACACACTTTTCAGCTGTTTGCTTAATGTTCAAACCTTTACCAAAATCCAACTTGTAGCAAACCTCACTAATTTCTAATCCAGCCAAAACCTCAACTCCAATATCCACACTTTCCCTGAAATAGAAACACCATGTTAACAGCGTGCTTTTGGTCTAAATTGTTCTGAGTTGGCACTTGACTCAACAATGAGGAAAACAGGAGAGCTGTGAGTTTGTGAAATTATATGTGCGTGACTGCCACCTTGTGGAATGAATGGGCTCTGCAGTTAAAAGTTTAGATCAACAGTACCACAGTGCTGGTGCACCTCACAGTTAAAGGACTGAGCTGTATTGAAAGCTCTGAATTATAAATGGGCCACGCGTGGTGTGGGAGTAAATGGATTTCAGTGTTTCAGTCTGCTGTCGTGCTGTACTGCCTACCCTAGGCTGTCTCACTGCAGTGTTATCTTTCCTCTTTATCCCGCAGGCGGAGGGAATGATCAATGAAATCAGATCTGCTTTCAAGGAGGGACTAGATGAGCTCAGCTGGATGGATAGCCAGACCCGACAAGCAGCTAAAGAAAAAGTAAGGGATGCTTGTAATCCATGCATGCATTTATTTATTGTATACAACTACGACACAGGTGGCATGCAGTGCGCTGGTGTTTCTCTGTGCTTTAGGTGTGACGACAGAATCTACTGTCGAAAAAGAAGTGCTGGAAATGATTAAAAACCTTTCCTGTTTCAGGCGGATGCCATCTACGACATGATCGGGTTTCCTGATTTCATTCTGGATAACAAAGATCTGGACGATATTTATGATGGAGTGAGTACTAATCTGAGGGCACAGATGTTAGATCATTTCAATGACTGATAAAGGACACTTCATACTAATCTGAGGGCACTGATGTTAGATCATTTCAATGACTGATAAAGGATGCTGCACTGGATTCTGTTGTGTTGATGATGGGTGATGGACGGTATTGTTCTCTTTCCTCAGTATGACGTTTCTGAAGACTCCTTCTTCCAGAACATGTTGAACTTCTACAACTTCTCAGCCAAAGTGATGGCAGACCAGCTCCGGAAAGCACCCAACAAGGACCAGTGAGTTTACCTGAGAAGTACAATGACCTTTCCTTTATTAAAGTCATGTCTCTGTGCTTTCCCTGTGGTGTTGTACTGTGGGATACTGCACTTAAAATCTCATTTCATGTCAAAGCAGCAGGAATGTGGAAGCTCTGGGCTCCCAGGTCATTCCAGCGTGGAAGCAGCCTCAGTCTCTCAGCTCTAGCATGATGCTGTGGACTATTGTGAAACCTGTAGGGCTCTCCGAGCGGAGTGTGTGGAGTACCTTATACATTGTCCTGTGTGTGGAGTACCTTACACATTGTCCTTTGTGTGGAGTACCTTACACATTGTCCTGTGTGTGGAGTACCTTACACATTGTCCTGTGTGGAGTACCTTACACATTGTCCTGTGTGTGGAGTACCTTACACATTGTCCTGTGTGGAGTACCTTACACATTGTCCTGTGTGTGGAGTACCTTACACATTGTCCTGTGTGTGGAGTACCTTACACATTGTCCTGTGTGTGGAGTACCTTACACATTGTCCTGTGTGGAGTACCTTACACATTGTCCTGTGTGTGGAGTACCTTACACATTGTCCTGTGTGTGGAGTACCTTACACATTGTCCTGTATGGAGTACCTTACACATTGTTCTGCCTGGTAAATTGATAGAGCAGAATGGAACGTCGCTGGTGAATGAGGTTGTCCATGCTCCCTCTCTCTCTCTCTCTCTCTCTCTCTCTCTGCTGTCCAGGTGGAGTATGACGCCCCCTACAGTCAATGCTTATTACATGCCGACGAAGAACGGGATCGTCTTCCCAGCGGGCATCCTGCAGGCCCCCTTTTATGCCAGGGACCACCCCAAGTAAGCCCAACTCTGTTCTGCCATAGAGCTGCAGATGCAAGCAGTCTGGCGTTTCAGCTCAAGCCCTGCTTATTCAATACAGGACCTGAAAGCATCAAAACGGATCCTCTAAACTAAACTAAATATAGAGCAGAATCCAGTGCAAATAACACCAGGCAGGGGAAGTTTTATCATAGAAAATCTGCACAGCACATTAGTCACTAAATACAGAAGACCCTTTGCTACCAATGGTCTTAAACACACACTTGTCTAAACAGACAAGGGCTTTCATATTGCATTGACATTTCACACCTTGGAATTTGAGCAAGAAAGAAGTTTTGTTTCAGAAAACTTTACTTTTTGACATGTTTTCTTTCTAGGGCTCTGAACTTTGGTGGAATCGGAGTGGTGATGGGTCACGAGTTAACACACGCCTTCGATGACCAAGGTCTGTCACTTTCAGTGTGGATGTGATTCCACTGAACACTTCAACACAAGACGCTGGGATGTGTTGTATAGCGTCCGGATAGAGAGAGCACGGTGTCCCTAAGGGAGCTCCTTGCCACTGTAACTCTGTCATGAGCGTTGGTCGGCACATTGTGCGTCACACAGGAATAAATGCACTGAAAAGCTTTGCAGCCGTTTCGTATTCTCATCTCACTCAGCTGTGCTTCCTTCTTCCTGGCAGGACGGGAATATGATAAGGACGGGAACCTTCGCCCCTGGTGGCAGAATTCCTCGCTGGAGGCCTTTAAGAACCGCACAGAGTGCATGGAGGAGCAGTACACCCAGTACACAATCAACGCAGAGCACATCAATGGCAAGCAAACCCTGGGGGAGAACATCGCTGACAACGGGGGTCTCAAAGCTGCCTATCACGTAGGTGCACCAGGCAGGGAGAGGCTCACGGTTCAATACACCCTCTGAGCTTCTCTTCTCAGAGGAGACTTCATCTCAACGCTACAGTCTTTGTAAACAAGGACTGCTTTATAACATGATGGTTGTTCAAATGTTCAAAATAATACATTGTGCCATACCTACGTACTACAGCTACAGTGATACCTTGTTCTGTATACAAATATATTAGCTTCAATAATATACAAGTCATGCGTTTGCAGTGCACGTGAAGATACGGGCAGCTGTTGACTGGTGATTTGCACTTCCAGCACACTCCTCTGCTGTGCGAGTGTGTGTATCTCAGTCACTGCTTTAATTCCCAATATCCTTTCTGACCCTCGCAGGCATACCGGTCGTGGCTCCAGAGGAATGGTGAGGAGAAGCTGCTCCCGGCCGTGGGGCTCAACAACCACCAGCTCTTCTTCGTGGGATTTGCACAGGTGAGGCAGACGGAGCAGCAAAGAGTCACCTCACAAACAAAAACACCAGCAGCAGAGAAGCCATTCATAAAGCATGCAAACTGCATCGTGTACAATTTACAAAGAAGAGCTGACCTTGTTCTAGGTACTCCACATCATCAGCAGCATGGATTTCTTAGGGTTACAGTGCTAATAAACAGGGGGATTGAAAAGGCTGATAATATGTTCCTATATATTAATAACACGTGATGCTAATATTGCTATTGGTTTATGACCCTGTACCAGGGTACGGTGCCCGTACCCCTTTGCTGGATCCCCATCCTGTTTCTCTGTTTAATTCTCGCCAGGTCTGGTGCTCGGTTCGGACCCCCGAGAGTGCCCACGAGGGGCTGATGACTGACCCCCACAGCCCCCCCAAGTTCCGGGTCATCGGCACGCTCTCCAACTCCAAAGACTTTGCGGAACATTTCAAGTGTCCCACGGGCTCTCCGATGAACTCGGGCCAGCGCTGCGAGGTGTGGTAGAGAGCACTGGACTTTACTGTGGAAAAGACAAAATAATGCTGGAATTCAAGAGAAAAACCTGAGCGAGAAAGAGAGCTACAATACAGGCTGTCTTTATATTTATGTCCTTTATTATGACAGCGCATCACCATTCCCTGAACATTCTTTGTTCTTGTCTGTTAAATATAAGTTGTTCTTGTTTTGATCAAATATTTATAATAACAGCTGTGTTCTGCAAAGGATACATACTGGTTTGTTGGTAAAGATATTAAAGCTGAAAAAAGAAAAAAAAAAGACTGGCAAAGTCTTGACCCCGTCTAGTGAGAGTGGACCATGCGTTGGTGTGCGACTCTGGAAGGCATTGTCTGGTGTTTCTGTGTCACTCTGCTTTGTGTCTGTTCAACCAGCACACAGGGAGCACACAGGAAACACACAGAGAACACACAGGGAGCACACAGGGTGCACACAGGGAACACACAGGAAACACACAGAGAACACACAGGGAGCACACAGGGTGCACACAGGGAACACACAGGAAACACACAGAGAACACACAGGGAGCACACAGGGTGCACACAGGGAACACACAGGAAACACACAGAGAACACACAGGGAGCACACAGGAAACACACAGGAAACACATAGGGAGCACACAGGGAGCACACAGAGAACACACAGGGAGCACACAGGGAGCACACAGGAAACACACAGGAAGCAGACAGGAAGCAGACAGGAAGCACACAGGGAGCACACTGAGACAATGGCTACAGAAATATTCAAAATGTTTGTCACCCTGCTGAGTAACGAGTAAGAATGGTCATTTACACACAGCATTAATCCGTTCACTCAATTTACTGCACAAAGTTATAGTTCTGTCAAATAAAAGTTAAACTATAGGAAGACCAAAATAGTGCTAGCACCCCATTGAAACAAAAGAGCTAATATTCAGATTCTTTCAGCCAGGTCGATCACCAACAATCAAATGGCTAAATTACGACTAAGGGTCCATTTGAAACGTTCACATTTCCAGTTGGGAATGCATCAGCATAGTTTATGAGAACTCTGTGCTCTGGTGAAAACGCCAGCGCGGTCTCAACGCTGATCCACAACGTTCTGGAAACGGCTATAATAACCGTATTTGTAAAGGAGTTTTCCTTTAAGTGTCGAATACGTTTTGATTCGGACCTCAGGAAAGCTGGGTGCCCCTGTTTTACACGAACGTCTCTTTAAAATGCTGCCAGTGAAAAAAAAAAAAAATTCCGCTTTAATTTGACATGGCACCACAGTGACTCCCACTGGCTAGAACGGGGGGTACACTGGTACATACTATATAATAACTGCTTACTGCCCAGTCAGCGGTCCCTGGTCTTGTGCATTTGTATGACATTGCTTTCAGATTAGCCACATCACTTCTCTCACAGTGTTCCGATCATAAACTCCGGCGCTCACCCTTTTAGTTAAATGTGATTTGTGGAAGTACACATTGTGACATCATTGAAGTACAGAGTGAACTGATTGGCCCTTACCCTGCTAGATTTATACTTGTACTTAAATGACGTCACAGTTCTGTTCCGCTACATTGGATAGGGAAGACAAGGTCCACTTCAGCACTGCATTGCGTCTATGAAGACACACAGCCAGTGTCAACAACTCTCCCACATGCAGTGAATATCTCCATTTACATATCTGATACATAAAGGGTGGATCCAATGCTAAATGACACGATTGTAAACCAGATCAGTTTGTAATTCATTATGGATTAATAACAAGAACTGCAAGAAGCCACAGAGTGCCATTATTGTGAAGGAAAGACCAGACGATGACGAGACTGCGGATAACAGGAGGGTCTGAGCAGGTCCTGGAGTGTCCAAACCGCTCCAGGTCCTCTGCAGTGTCACACTGTTTCAGGTCCTGGAGTGTCCAAAGCGCTCCAGGTCCTCTGCACTGTCACACTGTTTCAGGTCCTCTGCACTGTCACACTCTTTCTCAAACCGCTACAGGTCCACTGCAGTGTCACTCTTTCTCAAACCGCTCCAGGTCCTCTGCAGTGTCACACTGTTTCTCAAACCCCTCCAGGTCCTCTGCACTGTCAGAATGTTTCTCAAACCCCTCCAGGTCCTCTGCAGTGTCACACTGTTTCTCAAACCGCTCCAGGTCCTCTGCACTGTCAGAATGTTTCTCAAACCACTCCAGGTCCTCTGCACTGTCACAATGTTTCTCAAACCACTCCAGGTCCTCTGCAGTGTCACACTGTTTCTCAAACCTCTGCCCAGCTGACTGCTTGTATGTTGTTATCTTGTTATTCTTAAGCCTTGTTTAATGTAATGAAATTGTTATGATTGTATGTGAATTTGTTTTTGATTGCTGGCTTTTTTTGTTCATTTGTTTTTTTGATTGTTGGAGAAACACACTGTATTTGACCTGAGGGTTGATTAAATCCCTTTGCATTCAGCTGTTGTACGAGGTTATTGAAAAACCAAAAAAATAAAAATATACAATGCAAGAGGTTTGTTTGAACGTTTCCCAAAGTAAAAGCATAGCACCGTGTAATAAAGCACAGTGAAAGCACGGTACTGAAGCCATTGAAAAAAACAACCATGAAAAGAAAGATGAAATTGCAAACTGACTGTGGTGAACTTTTATAAGGGTTGGGATGTCATGAACACCACATCATGAGTAAAGCAGTCTCTAAGCTGACTGAAGCAGCCCTGGAACAGGGTTCAGAGCATCCCCGCAGTCTCTCTGAAGCAGCCCTGGAACAGGGTTCAGAGCATCCCCGCAGTCTCTCTGAAGCAGCCCTGGAACAGGGTTCAGAGCATCCCCGCAGTCTCTCTGAAGCAGCCCTGGAACAGGGTTCAGAGCATCCCCGCAGTCTCTCTGAAGCAGTCCTGGAACAGGGTTCAGAGCATCCCCGCAGTCTCTCTGAAGCAGCCCTGGAACAGGGTTCAGAGCATCCCCGCAGTCTCTCTGAAGCAGTCCTGGAACAGGGTTCAGAGCATCCCCGCAGTCTCTCTGAAGCAGTCCTGGAACAGGGTTCAGAGCATCCCCGCAGTCTCTCTGAAGCAGCCCTGGAACAGGGTTCAGAGCATCCCCGCAGTCTCTCTGAAGCAGCCCTGGAACAGGGTTCAGAGCATCCCCGCAGTCTCTCTGAAGCAGTCCTGGAACAGGGTTCAGAGCATCCCCGCAGTCTCTCTGAAGCAGTCCTGGAACAGGGTTCAGAGCATCCCCGCAGTCTCTCTGAAGCAGCCCTGGAACAGGGTTCAGAGCATCCCCGCAGTCTCTCTGAAGCAGCCCTGGAACAGGGTTCAGAGCATCCCCGCAGTCTCTCTGAAGCAGTCCTGGAACAGGGTTCAGAGCATCCCCGCAGTCTCTCTGAAGCAGTCCTGGAACAGGGTTCAGAGCATCCCCGCAGTCTCTCTGAAGCAGCCCTGGAACAGGGTTCAGAGCATCCCCGCAGTCTCTCTGAAGCAGCCCTGGAACAGGGTTCAGAGCATCCCCGCAGTCTCTCTGAAGCAGCCCTGGAAGAGGGTTCAGAGCATCCCCGCAGTCTCTCTGAAGCAGTCCTGGAACAGGGTTCAGAGCATCCCCGCAGTCTCTCTGAAGCAGCCCTGGAACAGGGTTCAGAGCATCCCCGCAGTCTCTCTGAAGCAGCCCTGGAACAGGGTTCAGAGCATCCCCGCAGTCTCTCTGAAGCAGTCCTGGAACAGGGTTCAGAGCATCCCCGCAGTCTCTCTGAAGCAGCCCTGGAACAGGGTTCAGAGCATCCCCGCAGTCTCTCTGAAGCAGCCCTGGAACAGGGTTCAGAGCATCCCCGCAGTCTCTCTGAAGCAGCCCTGGAACAGGGTTCAGAGCATCCCCGCAGTCTCTCTGAAGCAGCCCTGGAACAGGGTTCAGAGCATCCCCGCAGTCTCTCTGAAGCAGCCCTGGAACAGGGTTCAGAGCATCCCCGCAGTCTCTCTGAAGCAGCCCTGGAACAGGGTTCAGAGCATCCCCGCAGTCTCTCTGAAGCAGCCCTGGAACAGGGTTCAGCACAGGCTTGCAATGGAAAGAACTGCAGAGGAATGGAGCAACTTCAGACAGACACAGTGTCTGGCAAGCTTGCTAATATGTGCAGAGTTACAGCACATACAAATATAAAACAATGGCTTTACTGTCAGGGGGCAGGTTCTATATCTGATCTGTAACTGAAGTCCTTTTCCAATCCAATCACATGGATCTGGTGATGAATGTCTTGGTGCACGTGACACACTGCTAGAGTCTGTTTTGAGTACTCCCTGAACTGATTAGCTGTAAAGTAACCAGGGAGAGCCGGTGCAGGGCCAGAAAGTGGTACATCATCAGAATGTGGTACCAATGCCAAAACTTGACTTCTGTAGCATCAGAAAACAGTACGCTGTAGTGTTGTGACTGACTACTGCACAAATCACCACCAACAAGTCAAACTGTAGATCACCCACAACATTTTAGATGACCCACTTTGTTGTTCATCAGTTAAAGTCACATTACACCAGCAGAATTGTGAAAAAAAATATGTTCTTTCCTCTGTCACTTCAGACAATCCTCTGTCCTTCCTCGATTGTGCATCTTTTTTCTTCAGGTGGATTCTTAAAGAAATGCCGAATATCCATCGTTAAACTAGTGACACTGTCTGCATAATGTTCTCTTAAACTGACAAAAGTTTGACCGCGGTAAGCACTTTTTTCCTGCGTGCCCGCAGTAGGACTACAGTTCCCGTCGAGCACTGCATAGGAGGGAGGCAATGACGTCTGGGGCTTGTTGTCTGGACTGAATGAACTACGACTCCCAGATTGCAATATCATTATTATTTATTTCTTAGCCGACGCCCTTATCCAGGGCGACTTACAATTGTTACAAGATATCACATTATTTTTACATACAATTACCCATTTATACAGTTGGGTTTTAACTGGAGCAATCTAGGTAAAGTACCTTGCTCAAGTGTACAGCAACTGTGTCCCCCACCTGGGATTGAACCCACGACCCTCCGGGCAGGAGTCCAGAGCCCTCACCACTAGGAAGGATCTAATGACTGGTTCGGAGGAAGCTGTCGGGAAAGGTACAGGCTGACTTTTTTGATCAATTCCACCACACCTGTAGTTTTGGTGTTTAATTAATATAAAGGATTGTTTAACCCAGTAAAACAAAAGAAACCCCGACGCAGTGCAAAATAAACAGGGAAAGGGAAAGAGAAAGTGCCGGGAGCTGGCATGACACAGCCCAGGGAGCAGTGAAAGAGGTTGTTCTGTAGGGATTTTCCGTGTATTTAAATGAAGCGGAAGAAAAACATAGACTGCTAGGCATGCATTTATTATAATCGTAGGAAACTAATAATAATGAATATCAGAAACACAGTCAGCGCTGTGCGTACACAATCAGCAGAGGCAGGCAATGTTATATCTTTGGCTATAACAGATGTGTCATTGCTAGTACTTTACAAACTTCAACATGTTCAGGCAACGCTTTCGATCTTTGCAAAACAAGAGGATTCTGGATTTCAATGTGTTTGTCCTTTTAATGAGCTAGGATCTGTATCCTACTTCCGGAATAACGAGACTCCCATTGCTGTGCGCTTTCAGCCATACTCTTTATTTGTTGGTAGTTTATATGCCTCGGCACGCAACCTATACACTGTGGCTGATTTAGGCTCCACATAAAACCTGGAATGGATCAGACTGCTATACAATGGGAGTCTTAATGTCTTCCCTGTTTAACCAATGCTGTGCCCCTTACTGCAACAATTCATTGATTAAAAGAAAACAAAGTCCAAAATTTAAATAGGCAGTCATATTATTTGAAACGACCTGTGTACGAAGAGCAGCCCTGTCGCAGTCCGCTTTTATACTGAGGGCATTTAACTGAGGCTAAACCCCAAGCAGGGAGGGGTGTGCGTTCTACTGACACTGTACCGTGCTTTGGGACGTGTGTGCGTTCTACTGACACTGTACCATGCTTTGGGACGTGTGTGTGCTCTACTGACACTGTACCATGCTTTGGGACGTGTGTGCGTTCTACTGACACTGTACCGTGCTTTGGGACGTGTGTGCGTTCTACTGACACTGTACCATGCTTTGGGACGTGTGTGCGTTCTACTGACACTGTACCATGCTTTGGGACGTGTGTGTGTTCTACTGACACTGTACCATGCTTTGGGACGTGTGTGCGTTCTACTGACACTGTACCATGCTTTGGGACGTGTGTGCGTTCTACTGACACTGTACCATGCTTTGTTTGGTCTAAGCAGGCAGTAAAGCCTATAGGTGACAAGATCTCTGCTTGAAATCCCAGATCAGACACTGACTCATTGTGACCTTGTGTGAGAGAGTGTATCACTCACAGCGGTGACCTGCACGCGCCTTGCTGCTGTCTGTCTGTGTGAGGTTACCGTACACACAGAGAACAAAGCTATTCAAAATCAGAACACCGCAGAGCTTCTCTTCTTTGAGATGAGTGACCGATTGCATCACACAAGTGAAGGTACATTTCCCCTTGGTGGTGCAGAAATCATCTTAGCATATTTGCTAAGTTAGTACCTTGGGTATGCCATCCATAACTATAAAACACTTCATAGTGCTGAATTTAAAAAGACAAACACTGCTTTAGTGTTTCTGAAGTGATACCTTATAAGGTAACATTAGTGATGTTTCCAGACCCGGATTAGCGCTAGTCTATAACATTAGTGATGTTTCCAGACCCAGATTAGCGCTAGTCTGAGGTAACATTATCTAGTGCAGTAGTCGTGTCAGTCTGACTCTGTGCAGCCAGCCCTGTGTGTTCTAATTCAATTTAATTCCTGTTTTTTTCTTTCTTTCTTTTCAGCAGTGATAACATATTAAGCTGCAGATTTTGGAAGATGGACAGCATCCCCATTAGCTTGTTGGAGCTCACCTGTCTAGGCTCCAGCGTCGCGTTATCAGGACTCTTTTTCTACATTTACAAGAGGAAAAACAAAACTGTGGGCAAGCTAAAGGTAACGAAGCACTGTGGAGACGCCAGGGGCTAGCGAGCACAGTGCAGGGGCTAGCGAGCACAGTGCAGGGGCTAGCGAGCACAGTGCAGGGGCTAGCGGGCACAGTGCAGGGGCTAGCGGGCACAGTGCAGGGGCTAGCGGGCACAGTGCAGGGGCTAGCGAGCACAGTGCAGGGGCTAGCGAGCACTGTGCAGGGGCTAGCGAGCACAGTGCAGGGGCTAGCGGGCATAGTGCAGGGGCTAGCGGGCACAGTGCAGGGGCTAGCGGGCACAGTGCAGGGGCTAGCGGGCACTGTGCAGGGGCTAGCGGGCACAGTGCAGGGGGAATACTTCCATCCTGGTCTTTACAAGCAGCCACACAGAACTTAAAGAAGGGGACTCTGGGTGCTTTCTTAGATTTTCTGTGGATGTGGGCTGGTTTTGGGGGAAAGTGCTCCATCTCTAGATGGAATTCTGTCAACATGGCCTCTCCCAGGTCCATTCCTGTGAGTCGTACTTGATGACTTTTTCTCCTGTTGAACTGTAACTTGATTGAGTCCATTGGCACCTAACCCACAGAGCACAGGGGAGGCAATATATTTTGCCACTCGACTTTTTTTGCTCAGTGTGACCACGCTGTGATTCTATATTTTGTTATGGTTTTAAAATAAATAAATTAAACTGCCCCTACACGAACATTGGTTTGACCCACCACAGTCCCCTCAGCACTCTTTACAACAGCTAGCGTTAGACACTGGGCAGTTTGGATACTACAAAAAAATGAGTAATTAAATATAGGCTAGGAAATTGTTAGTTTGGTTTGTTTTATTCTCTATTAATTAAATTCTATTCAGACGGTGATTTATGTATTTTTACTGGGTTTGTGTTGCTGGGGGGCCATGAACGGGTTCAAGTTCAACAGCAGCTCTAAATAAAAGGTTACTGCTGTTAAGCGCTGGTAATAATCTGAAGCCGTGATATTGCAAAATAACAGAATCCTATTTTTACTTCAGAAATGTTTTTTTTTTTTTTTTTTTTATTAAAAACCAAAGTCATTGTATTTATCTTGCTCTTAATTGTATTATTACTTGTACTGTGATCCTTGAAATGTATTTGCTTACGATTGTAAGTCACCCTGGATAAGGGCGTCTGCTAAGAAATAAATAATAATAATAATAATAATAATAATAATAATAATAATAATAATAATAATACATACTGTACATTTTATAATGAAACATCTGCCCAGTTTTGTAGGTCTGTAATTTCTGAAAGCGTAACTTCACAACAGCAAGGTTTGTTTGGTTTCTTAGAGCTTCTTAATTTAAAAAAAAACAAATAAAACAAATAAACATTTGCTTCTCTTTGCTCAGCAGTTAGTCCTTCAGTCTCCCCCTACTGTTTAACAAAGTTAGAGGCCTATGATTGAGACACTAAATTCTTTGACCATTAAAACACAGAATTGTTGTGCTGCTTTTAGAATGAAACACTCACCGTAGATACCAAACTGACTTGTGTTACTGAATATGAAAGGGGGGGATTGGTTTTGCCCAGGAGTTTCAGTCAAAAGGATCACTGGCCACTGTCACCCATGGTTCCAGTAACCACGCGGTCGTTTACGTTCTGTTTTCGGTTTGTTTTCCAGGACGCCCCAAGGTTTGACGAGCAGCTGTCTGCCATCCTGAACGCCACGCCAGGGAAGTGTCTGCGGTACGTTATTATTGAAGGTAAATGCTAGCCTCGTTCTTGATATAGTTTGGTGCTCTGTCTGCACTGTGGACTGTCTACAGAGCCAGGCAGGGGTGCAGGTAGGGTGCAGGGCTCAGGGCTCAGGGCTCAGACAGGTGACTCACTCAGGTGTGCTCTTGTTCCCAGGGGCAGTGCAACCGCTCGGGGAGCCGCTCAGGAGCCAGTACCAGGAGAACTGCTTCGGAGTCATCCAGAAACTCATTCTGAAGGAACACAAGCTCGTGTGGAACAACATCGCCCGCAGCTGGTAGGAGACGGGAAGGGAGGGGGTCCCCTCAGCTGGTAGGAGACGGGGGGAGGGAGGGGGTCCCCTCAGCTTCACCCAGCTCTTATTCCCTGATTGGATGAAGAGAAGCAGCCAGGGTGCTTTACATAAGACCGTTAGTAAATGGTGGTGTCTACTTTAAAGTACCTAAACTGTTTCTACTTGATAGCAGAAACAGTTTTGTTTCTAAAATAAAAAGTTTTAAGTAGAGACACATCTGTTTGTGCAGAGGTCTTGTTTTAAGCAGCTCTCATTTTCTATCTAATCTCCCACACAGAAACACAGTGTACATCTATCTAATTCAACAACGGTGTTGACCTCACTCTCTCCCCTCCACCCCCACAGGATGGACAGTGAGAAGACCCTGCACCAGCGGGTGTACACGGTGCCCTTTGACCTGGTGACGGCCCATGCTGGTAGATCGGTCCGGGTCCTCAGCCCCCTGGAGGCATCCAGCCTGCACCTGGAGGTCGTGCATGAGAAGTTTCACCAGGCGATGCACGGCTTTAGCGAGATCATCGGGAACTACCTGAGTGGGGAGAAGCACAAGGGTGTGCTGGAGACTGAGGAGATGGTGAAGGTGGGGGCCATGCTGACTGGCGTGGGAGAGCTCATCCTGGACACAGACGGTGTGGTCAAGCTGCGGCCGCCCAGCGATGGCTCCGAGTACTTCCTGAGCCCCTCAGACTTCGAGAGCCTGCTGGGGGAGCAGGAGGGCCACGCCGGGGTCTGGCGGGTTCTGGCAGCGCTGTGCGGGCTGGCTGGGGCCGCGCTTCTGCTGGTGGTGGCATGGAGGCACTACAAGAGGCTGCGGGAGAAGCGAGAGAGAGAGGAGAGGCGCAGGGAGTTTGAGAGGATGAGTCTGGAAGGGCTGGGGGTCAGGCAGTCAGCAGGAGAGGAGGAAGAGGAGAGGGATGGAGAGATCACGGAGAACACCTGTGTGATCTGCATGTCCCGGCCCCGCGACTGCGTGCTCCTCAACTGCGGACATGTCTGCTGCTGCTTCAGATGCTACCAGGCACTGCCCTCCCCAAACTGCCCCATCTGCCGGAGCGCTGTGTCCAGGGTAGTGACCCTCTACCAGGCCTGACCCTGGTCTATGCACACACACTGTTTTTTATTAATGAATATTATTCATGAAGAGCCTTTTTTATCAATGTGAAGTGTGAGTTGTGTGGCTAAGGTCACTGGCAATGGGGTTGGATGCTGTATGAAGCTGCATCTTCATACCCTGGCTTAGGGGTTCAGCACGCTGTGGCGGAGCCCCTGCTCTGGGCTGTGAGATCAGAACTCTGCTCACAGCTCTGAAGATGGGGTCATTCCAATAGCTTTAACTGAAGCTTGTCTGTCACAGCATGTAGTTCAGAGTAGGGTTAAAGTAGCTGACATGCTTTTCAATGGCAAAGAGCAGTAATAATAAAACAACTGAAAGTGCCTTTTGACTTGGTGGAGCTGCAAGCCCACAGGACCGCGCAGCTCTGCAGCCCCACAGTGACATGCTATGTGCAGGAAGGAGAGCAGCAGTGACATTGTAACAGTTCATCCTGCAGTCTCAGCTCTGCAGTTTGGACAGCCCCACAGTGACATGCTGTGTGCACAGAGGAGAGCAGCAGTGACATTGTAACAGTTCATCCTGAAGTCTCAGCTCCAGCCCAGCGCCATACTGCGCAATAAACATTTTCTCACCAGATGTCACTGTGTTCAGGGGTTTCACTTCATGTCTTTACGAATAATTCAAACACAGGGAGTGGTATCTAGTCTATTTAAATGATTTCTATAGTTCTTAATTGTTTTTTTTTTCAAACTCTGCTGTAAAATAAAAGGTATCTTGAATGCGAGTGTGCTGCATTGTGGTTACCCTTCAGAGTAACACTCCATTGCTGTGCATTGGAAGCATTAATGTTTGCAGTCTGTGGGTTAGATTCCAGGAATCTTGTCAGCTGTCCACAAGGTGGCACTGGGGGATAGCTTCCAAACCATGTGGTTTATTGAGCGGCAGAGCAAGCCTGGCTGAGCCCTGCATGGATCTGTCTCACATGATCGTTACCATATTGTTTACCAGTTGAGGCCGTTAGTGGAGAGGACGTGGTGACAGCACTGTCTCGATAGTTTCAGCTGCACGCCAGCATCTCAAAGATACATTCTGACTCGTTGCTGAGTTTTTTTTTTATTGTTATTCAAAATTAATTGACAGTAGTGCTGTTCTTGGAAGTGGAGCGTATGCAGAATTCTGAGAAACCTCTTTTAAACATGACATGTTAAGATCTCAGCGAGTGACTGCAAATTACTGTAGACACCCAGCTAATATCTGAATCCCATTCCAGCGAGCGCGCTAGAGAATCGTAATCAACACTCAGGACTGCCTCACCAGCAGCTGGTATTATTCAGCACTGCAGGACAGATTCCCACTACACTCCTCTGCTACAGTGCAGGCGATGGGAAGCAGACAAGCTTTCACTGACCTGCTCGTTTGCTTGACCTGTTCTTTTATTTTTTTACTAAATAAAGGGCAATTTGCAGAGAACAATAAAGTCACTAATCAGGACTTTCAATGGCATTCTAATGATGTTCCAGCCATCATTATTCTGATAGTCATAGTGTAAGTAAGGAATGTCTGGCAGTCAGTTATTGGGCTGATCACAATACAACACGCACAAAACAACAAGGACCCAAAGGAGCAATAAAAACGAAGGGGGGGACGACAGACCGATCCAGTCAGCTGGCTAGCAGGCCTGGCGGAGCACGCCAAAACAGGAGAGCCATGGAAGACAACACAGCAGCTCTGCAGCTTTTGTTCCCAAAAGGAGAACTGGAAATGCTGCTACAAAATAAACGACGACTCCTAGTTGTTATGGCTTTGTTTTAATTGGAGGTGTTACTGCATATGCAGGGTTGTATTGTTCTCACTACAGTGTCCGTTTAGTTTAGTTTGTTTTGTTTTGTTTCATGTGATTGAATTCTAATGTTGTGATAACATTACAACAGTGTTTCCCTTACTGCACTGTAAAGAAAGCCTTGTAAGGAGCTTTGTGAAGTCAGTGTTAAGTTACATGCGCCCGCATGCAGCCCTGAAGTAATGCAACATTAACAGGGGGTTTTGTCATAATAAACCGGGCTCTTTGATTACTTGTCGTACAGTCTCTGAAACTCTCAATTAAGGAGCTCTGTCTCACAGGTTGACCCGTGACTCTCTCAGAATAGCAGAGAGAGCTCCCGTTGACTATCCTAACCTCAGATACGTGTCCAGTGGAAAATGACCACCGTGAGGTCAGCTGTTGGTTGTTTATAGTTGAAGGTGCACATCCAGGTCAAGAGAGTGACCTAATGCTTGCCGTGTCGTCCAGTAGGACACCCTAATAAATATATGCCACATTCCAGTTCATCAAACTGGCTGAGTGCTCTGCAAGGTGCCTGTCAAAGTCATGCAGTATAAAGTGACTGGGTCCATCTGGCAACCAGGCTGTTTTCAGTGTAAAACATTAGTTAAAAACATATTAAACAACAGATCTTTTTATTAGTTTATGAAGAAGTTACATCGCCTAAGCATGTT
Organism: Acipenser ruthenus; assembly: GCF_902713425.1. Classification (NCBI taxonomy): domain Eukaryota; kingdom Metazoa; phylum Chordata; class Actinopteri; order Acipenseriformes; family Acipenseridae; genus Acipenser; species Acipenser ruthenus. The sequence goes on along the minus strand of NC_081200.1, from coordinate 377,073 downwards.
TAAAAGAGTACATGTCATGGTAATACTGAGTGTAAGAATTACATTATTGACCTCTTTAAACTAGGAAAGACCAAAACGCTTGTCATCTATATATATATATAGTGTGTGTGCGTCAGTGTGCGTGCGTGTCTGTCTATCAGTGTCTGTGTCAGTGTGTGTGTGTCTGTATGTATAAGTGTTTGTGTCAGTGTGTGTCTATCACTGTGTTTGTGTGTCTGTATCAGTGTGGCTGTGTCAGTCTCTGTCAGTGCGTGTGTCTCTGTATCAGTGTGTGTCTGTGTGTGTGCGTCCCTCTTTCCTCTTGCTGCAGGGACAGATGTTATGAATGGATTATCAATATGTTCCCACACGTCACCATACTGTATGTTCTTCGTTCTGTTTATTGAGGATTTGAAGATGGATACTCCCGCAATAGCTTTCTGATTGATGACATTTAAATGTACGCTTGTCCCTGTCCTCACTTCTGTTTTTTATATTTTATTATACTGGTATAAGAGATATTAGAATATTATATAATGCTTCTATAAGCAGGCCGTGTCTCAGTTATTATAATTCCAGAGGTCATCGGGCATCGACTGTATTCCAGATGGGAGCGCAATGGGGACTAGATCAATATGAGAAACTGTCACGAAGGTCAAAGCATGCTAAATTCAAGCCACTGCAGCTAGGTGTGTGGTCTGGAGGGTCAACAGAACTACGTGGACCCACTTCTGCAGGTCACTTCACTGTACCGAAATTAGAACTAGGTGGACCCACTTCTGCAGGTCACTTCACTGTACCGAAATTAGAACTAGGTGGACCCACTTCTGCAGGTCACTTCACTGTACCGAAATTAGAACTAGGTGGACCCGCTTCTCCAGGTCACTTCACGGAGGCTGTGTGGTCCAGTGGTTAAAAAAAGGGACTGTAACCAGGAGGTCCCCGGTTCAAATCCCACCTCAGCCACTGACTCATTGTGTGTCACTTAACCTCCTTGTGTCTTTCGGGTGAGATGTAGTTGTAAGTGACTCTGCAGCTGATGCATAGTTCACTCACCCTGGTCTCTGTAAGTCGCCTTGGATTAAAGGCGTCTGCTAATTAAACAAATAATAATAATAATACAAAAATGAGCTTCACCGTTATCTGCGTCAGTGTTAAAAGAGCCATTTTGAAAAGAGCTTTGAAACAGACTTTAAAGTTATAATTGTAAAAGCTGTCAGGATGTTGACACTGGAAATGAAAATGAAAATCACGTGGGGATGAGTAACGCTGTATTTTTCAGAACCCCGCTACTTACTCTTTAAGTGAAGTCAAGAATAGAATCCAAGGCCACCCAAGCAGCAGTGTAGGAAATCATTAGCGATCTGATATACTCGCATGTGCTGTGTGCTCATGTCGCTCCTTACATATCCCTGCCTCATCTCTTCGGTATTGTGTCAACCACGTCAGGGTATAATCAATGCGCTGAGCGGCATTATGTTACCTTTCTTAGGGATGACATGTATACAGTGACACACACTAATCACTCGATTATAACTTTAGTTTTAGACTCACCCTGGAGAGTTAAAGAATAATAATACAAAAACCAGACGCAGCGTGTATGGAGAGCACACAGACATATTATTGTGCTATTTGACTAACAATGTCGTTACGTTTGGAACGCCTTTTGTTTTGGCTGCTCTCTCTCCCTCTCCTCTCTCTCCCCCTCTCTATTCCTCTCCTCTCGCTCACTCTCCATCTCTATCCCTCTCCCCTCTCTCTCCCTCTCTCTCTTTCTCCTCTCTCCTCTCCCTCACTCTCTCGCTCTCTCTCCCGCTCCTCTCTCTCCCTCTCTATCCCTCTCCTCTCTCTCGCTCTCTCTCCCTCTCTCCTCTTTCTCCCTCTCTCGCTCACTCTCTCCCCCCTCTCTCTCCCTCTCTCTTTCTTCTCTCTCCTCTCCTCTCTTACTCTCTCCCTCTCTTTCCCTCTCTATCCCTCTCCCTCTCTCGCTCTCTCTCCCTCTTTCTCCTCTCTCCTCTCTCTCTCCCTCTCCTCTCTCTCCCCCCTCTCTATCTCTCTCCTCTCTCAGTAGAAGGGTGACAGATATCATAGGGAGATTACAGGCAGAGTTTTGAAGCGCTGTCCGTGGTCCTGAATAATCATTCCGGTAATTGGTGCAGAGGGGCGCCAGTAGGAGGACACGATCAGGTGGACGCGTTCGAGCGAAAAAAATCGTCAAATGCCGAAAGAAAAACCCCAGCCAAACCTCAGAGGATTAAGGTTGTAATGCCAAACCATCTATCCCCGTCCTCCCCGACGTTCATTGTATATAAAGCAGCATATACAGAACTAGATGCTCCCCAGCCCTTTTTCTGGAACCATTATTCTGTTTTAGGTTCTATAAAGAACCATTGTTATTGTCATTTATTCCAATGTAGTTGAAACCATATCGTCCAATGCAATGTACCGCCTATAGCTCATTAAGGAGTTTAGAAATGAAAAGCTCTTCAGGTGATTTATAAATGAATAGCGGATATAAGACACTACGCCGTTCTTCCTTGTGCTTATTTAGTATTAAGTGCAAATGGACACAACGAATGTACACAATAGTCCACAATTCCAACTACCCTTTGTTCTCTTACTGTATTTCAGAAACACAACGATGCACTGGTTTTGTGTGTGTCTGAAATACCCATTTCTGCAAAGCCAAGCGACGCATTCTTTATGACAGCGTTTTTCCTTCGCATTCTGACAACAGATTGCTGGAATATTATAACATTTTCAAACAGAAAGCAGCGGTGTTAACATGCCCGTCCAATGAATGTTTCGCAGTGGTTACATACAGCACTGCATTGTAAGGCACATCCTAGCCTGAGCCCATGCATTTGTAATGCCGGCTAAATTGCCCATAATTTATTACCTGCAGATATAGCTTAATTACTCATTAATCAAACAATCGGGCTGCAGATGCGGCGCTGCTGTTAACGCACAATCGGTAAGCGTGCGCTGCAGGGACAGCCGTCAGACCCGAACACAATACTGCGTGAGATCATTAAGACTCTATTGACGTGCAGATCCGGCGTCCTCCCATACAGAGGCACTCTGCTGAGATAAATCATCCCTACTGGAAAGTGCTCCCAATACAAAATACACTGTGCACTTTCCATGAGTGTGTGCTCTCTCTCTCTCCCTCCCTCTGTCTCTGTTTGTATTGCAGCATGTCCGTGTTATTGTCCATGGATTTGCATCGTATGCTGATAAAGAGATACACAGATATGCGGGTGACGTACAGGGATTAAGAGAACGCTTTGGAAACACCTGCCATAACATAACCCGACCTCTCGTGGAACACCAGTACCTACCCAGGACCCAGAAACACCTACCAACCGAGCGCCCACTACAGCACTCGGTTGGACCACCTGTCTTGCCAGTGGTGACTGAACGTGATACCCATCTGTTATGACAGAGACTGCTAGTCCACTCGCACGCGTGTGGTGAAAGTTATTATCGCATGCTGAACCCTGCAATGTGAAGAAACACAAAGAATATACACACGGGCTATTAACTGACAGGGAAATGAGCTTTTCCCCCAGGAGCCGGGGTTTTGGTTATGATACCACAGTGTCATTGTGACAATGGTAACCAGTGCAAAGATGTTACAGCACGTCTGGTCTCTTATTAACTCGAGTGCAGGGATTGCGTGATTGATCACATTCAAAGGAAGAATACCCAACCCTTACCAGGAGCGCTCAGTGTGCACCGCATGCAGCGTGTGCAGCCCCGCACAGGAGCTTCGTTCTGTGGCTGCTGCTGTTCAAATTCAACGTGATTCATCTGAAACCCGCAGAAGTAGAAAGCGAGGCCCTTGCTAAGCAGCATGGGTTTCAATCCCTGCGTTAATTTACACTGGTTAAAAACACACTGACCGATTCGACTAGTCGAGGGTACTGTAGGGTTAATGTCCAGTCACTGTGAGCGGTAATAGCGCTTCAGTTTTTAAACGTCAGAATGCAGCAGAATGTTTGATGTAACGCATCGGCGCTAAATAATTGTAAAGAAAATAAACAACAAACTGCATCTATTTGTAATAGGTCTACAGTCCCCATTAAAAAGTAAATATAAACCAGAAGTGTAAAATAATCATGGCACTAGGACGAATAAATAATAATAATAATAATAATAATAATAATAATAATAATAATAATAATAATAATTATTGCAGGAATTGGAGTGTAAATTGCTTCTTGTTATTTTGCTGCAGTTCTTATTACTATTCCTATCTCGCCTGTTGATGTCACTCGATTAACTACTTTCCTATCCTACGGACTCCCCCGCCCCACTCCCCCCTCCCCCCACACACCCAAACATCCCCCCCCCCCCCCCCCCCCCCCCACACCCACCTCTCCCCCTCTCATTGTAACCCGGATGGATGACTTCACTGTTCCGCCTGGGTTTCCTTTATGATCCCGGGGTCTCCCACCTTTCTCATCAGACCTCTCCGAGAAGATATCTCGAGCGCACACGCGAACACTCCACTCTGTCTTTGCAAGAGATTCACAGCAGCAGCAGCAGCAGCAAGAGCGGCGGCGGTGACAGTAACCTGAGAGGGCACGGCATCCCATACTGCAACCAGACACTGCACTGAGTCTTCACAGGCGACAACGAGAAGAGGAGGACTCTTTTACAGCAGTTTTGGAGGACTGCAGAAGAAAGTACAATTTAGCGTCGCTAATCCGCCTCGCAAAACAAGATTTGTATTTCTCTGTCCGGCTGTCCAAACTTGTAGTGCCATAATGTCTGAGATCATGCCATACAGCGAGGGGAAGATGGCTGGCTACGGAACTGATAGTGAAAGTCAGATTTCTTTCAGCTGTCGACTGCAAGACACCAACACCTTCTTCGGGGGGTCGCAGCCCAAGAGACCACCTAAGCTGGGACAGATCGGCAGAGCCAAGCGAGGTAAGCGATTAGACATAATATGATGATGTTAAATAGATGCTGTCGATCAAATATTGATACAGTGCAGCTCAAAAGGCACCCGTTTAATTATTATTATTATTATTATTATTATTATTATTATTATTATTATTATTATTATTATTATTATTATTATTACTGCTATCTTTGATCAAGCTGCATGCCATCACATTATTTATGTATTTTTTTTCTAACTACGAAGGAATAATAAAAAAAATCCCAATAAAATGAATCGATGAATGATAGAATCGGATCTTTGCGAGTCAGCTCACCCTGCAGACGATATGTTTCTGTGAGAATACCGGGCACGCAGCCTATAGGAGTATAAAAAAATACTATTGTATTTAAAACAACAGCAGGCTGCCCTGAAAACAATAGGCGAATTGCAAAATGAATCACCCAGATTAATTATGTCGGGTATATTATGGATAATTTCACCGCGGGTTTTCCGCTTGTTTATCAGTTGCGCAAAGGCAGTCTCATCAGTAGGGGCTTGTTTAAGCAGTAATGCATGAAAGCTAATCATTTCACAGCTATCCTACTGGTGCAGTGCAATAAAGATGCGTATTTGTATTAGTCCGTCGATTTGCAAGAAAAGCTTTTATATTTAAACAAGCTGAAAGCACTTTTAAAAAGTTACTACAAATTACCCGATTCTTATGTAGATGCATCAATATGCGCACGGAATTTTTGTTGGTTTGTTATTCTAAAGGGTTAATAAATCAAACATGTTTCATTCCACTTCAGGCGGGTTTGATGACTGTTGAACAGACCTAGTCAATGACAACATGAAGCTATCCCGTAGCTATCCGGTCTTCAGAGCAACAGCGTGTCGCCGAAGTGAAGCGAAGCGCAGCACTGACTTGTTACCTGGGGATTCGCGTGCAGTTATTCAAACCCGCAAAGGGATAATAATAATAATAATAATAATAATAATAATAATAATAATAATAATAATAATAATAATAATAATAATTAAAACCAGTTGCCTGTTGAAATCGCCACCGTTTCGAGAGCTCTACTGGCATGTAATCAAGTCCAGCGCTTCTTCAGGGTCTTAATGAAACCAAACACGAATCTGCTCTTGACAGTGGCGATTGTGCATTCCTAAAGAAAGGATCGCCGCATTGCTTCATTCTATTGGACAGTGATTTGAATGGTATCATTCTCATGCCTGCACTTCCTAAGAAACTCATACACACAAACAGCCCTGTCGAAGCGATCTATTAAAGCAAAGTACACATACAAGTACTCTCCCTTCCAGGCACACGTAAATAAGGATTCAAGCTGATCATCGCGGCAGTTCCAATGCTATTATTCATTCTGAAATGCAATGATGAGCTCCATGTGAAGCTGCATAACCGAATCGAAATCATTGTGTTTGTGTTTTTGTCTCCGCTCCTCTCCGCAGTGGTTATTGAAGATGACAGAATAGACGACGTGCTGAAGGGAATGACAGACAAGTCTTCGCCCGGCGTGTAAACGACACAAACTGACAACACGTTTTTTTTTTCCTAACCGATTTGAAAGCACTTTTGGCTGTGCATGTGTTCGTGGATTGTAAACAGAAAGAGAAACAAAGAAGAAAAAGAAAGGCGGATGAAAGATGAAAACAAGAGGAAAGAAGAGCGAAAGCGAAAGAGGGGTTGTTGTGGTTGCTGGCAAATCTCCAAACCAACACTGATTTCTTCAAACCAGCACTGCTCAGAAACAATGATGGGGTGTCTGACCGGAGCGGCTCCGTCTTTCCGCCTCAGCCGATGTGTTGCGATGGATGGACTTGCCATTTCAGAACCACCATTTTTTTCTTCCGAGATGAGCTGTAAAAAAATAAATAAAATGAATGAACTGGAAGTTGAAACCATTGTAAGCACCATTCCATAGCTGTACAGTTCACGAGCTTCAAGTTAATTTCAATACATGCATAACTAAGGTTAATCAAAAGCAAAGCCGCTTTCAAAGAGAGCTGTCCATTTCAGCACCAGCCGAATCCGAATGCATTCCAAACAGAGAGCGGCATTTCTATCACGCACGGGCAGGTCAGACGCACGTCCAGTTCAGATCTTGAGCGTTTTGTTAAGACCTGTATGTACCCTTTGAGAAAGCACGCAGAGACTGTGTATTACTATGGAGCTGCCCCGTCGAGTAAATAACAATGCTATTGAAAAATAATTGATTAAAGGAGTCCAATGTATACTTCATGTATTTATTTATTTAGCAGTCGTCTTTCCAGCAACATATTTTACTGAACGTCAGTAAGGATTACTGTTGTTTTTGTTATAAGATGAAATCCGATGTACAGAACTGAATTTATTATTCAGATTTTTTTCACGTTCCACCATCATAAACACCAGTAAAGCCCCGCTCTGTCCGAAATAAAGAACTATAGGAAGATTTGTTTAAGCAAAACGCCAGCAGGGATTGTATAAAATGAATCATTAAAAAAGACAAAGAAAAAACAGATTTTGCAAAAAAAAAAAAAAAAAAAAGAAAGTTGGCCATGCCCCCCCCGCCCCCAATCTCTTACATGAATTTCCGATCCTGGTGTCGACTTAGGTGCCAATATTCACACCCCCGGCACGCTTCTTTTTAACAAAACTCATGTTTGTATTTTTATATATTAATATTTAAAAAGTAAAATGATATGCTAGTCTAAGTCTTATAATCAATTCATCAGCAGACTATTGTATTTGTGGTCAGGATGTCGCGTCCGTCAGATATACAGTAGTAATGGATACTCGTTGTTGTCGTTGAATTCATTCTATATCAGTATTGGAAATGTGAAAACAGACTTTTTGAATGTGTTTCGGTTTTTGCACACATCAATGTGAAACTATTATTAATAACTCTTATACTGTGATTTGAGTTTTGTTGATGGATTTGTTTGTTGAAATGGCAGATCAAACTGCACTGTTTACGAGTGTGATTGAATAACTCGCTGGCATCTGACACATTCTGTGGACATTTAAAAGCTGTTGTTTTTTTTAATTTGATTTCTTTTGTACAATGCTTTTGAAGAAAATAAATACAGAAATAAAAAAAATGCATAAATAAATATACAATGGTTTGTTGTGCATGAAACCTTAATATTTTCAAAAATAAAACATAATTCTATGACTATAATGAAGCAAAAAATAATGTCATGACATTCTGAGAATGATTCATTGTAAATTACAATGCCATTTTCACTGTAATTGGTGAATTAATAAATGGTGAAAGAATATTTCGAGGGCTGTATTTATTTTGCAAACATTATATTGCTGTATATCCCATTACAAGGTGAGTCTGGGGTGGGTGGGTGGTCGGTGATGTGTGTGTGTGTGGGTGTGGGGGTGTGGGGGGGTGTGTGTGGAGGGGGGGAGGGTATCTTGGCTCTATTTAAATCCTATAAACAATGACCATGTTAAAGCATCCCCAATCGTCGAGGCCCGCCAGGACCAGCATACACGGCAAGAGTAAATAACACATTACATATCCTATGAAGATGATAAGGAGCTGAACTCAAACACACTGCTACTATAACTATATTGTTATGATAACTTACTCTAATTTTGGTAGCCGCAAAAGTGAAGTCTAAATGTATGTATCAAATATAATGTATAGCAGGTAATGTTCTGAATTTGTCATAGAAAATTCTTAATTGTATTAATACTTGTACTGTGATTCTTGAAATGTATTTTTTGTTTACGACTGTCTGCTAAGAAATAAATAAATAATAATAATAATAATAATAATAATAATAATAATAATAATAATAATAATAATAATAATAATAAAGAGAAATGAACGTGCTACTGCACGGGTTCATACGGGAATGTTAATAGATGCAATATTTTTCACTGCACTGCGCGGTGAGTCACATGTGTCTCAGTTACACAATGCAATGAACTGTAACGACCCCCGAGTGGCCAACGAACAACGACTGATAAAGGGGTTCGGGATGAATCATTCAGGTTCGTGGAGCACAGGAACACAACGTGCCTCTCTATGCATTAAAAAGGAGCGGGACATTTCTTTATTTCTGAACATGCAAAATACGTTTAAAAAAAAGTGCAAACCACTGGTTTATTTAAAAAAAAAAAGTTTATAGGTGTTTGCGAGTTGTCAATTACACACACAGATATGAGACTCTGTATCGACGGTACTCTCTGTCATCGAAAAATAAAATGTTTATTACAATTCTCCAGGATTGTACTGCTGGGACCGCGATTATTACATAATATACTGTACTGTTCCATAATACATATATGGAAAGGAATGTGCCAAAATGCAAAACGTGTAATAAACACAAATATGAATACAATATTAATGAATATAATATAAAACAAAGTCATATTATTTGATTGGAAACTATAGGAGGGTTAACAGATTACTAGAATGTCAGTAAGCAACATTTAAATATAACATCTAAAAGAGAAAAATATCGAAATTCAATAACATTAGGAGCAGAGTCTGAACATACAGAATCACTGAGCTGTTGTGTTTTCCAGTTTTTAATAATAGGATGTATATAATATATTATTTTCTCATACTACAGTATTTTTCTATTTTGTCCTAAGAGAGCACTGGTCCGAACAGAACGATGCTTTCTGTTTGAAAGAAAGTGACAGAAATGTGTCTCAATTGTGGTCCGGTGTTTACGGAGCTGGCGACAAGAAGACTTTATTGTATTGAGTTTAAAAATGCTTAAACTTCCCTTCTCTTGAATATTATTATTTAACCAGATGTGATTGGTTTTCCACGTTCATTGGACCCGATAACTTAACATTCTACCGCTATTCAATGCACACACACACACACACACACACACACACACACACACACACACACACACACACACACACACACACACACACACACACACACACACACACAGCTGTTTGCATTCAGACAGGACCACACCTGTGACCTTCTCGTCTCCGGAGGGAAGCTTGCTACATGTTGAGCCTCCAGTATCTCTGATAGCAGCTCGGATCCCAATCAACAGCAACGTGCCAGTCAGCAGCCCACCAATTAACACAGGGTAGCTGCCGGGGGACAGGCCAGTAGTGCTCTCTCTCCTCACGCCTGCATTGTAATCCGAATGCTTAAACACAACATCTCATTAATACAGTAATGCTTCAGAGCAGGATAGTCATGGAACAGAAGAAGGGAATATCTTACAGGATGCAGTAACGCCTGATCATTACAGAGCAGGATAGTCATGGAACAGAAGCAGGGAATATCTTACAGGGTGCAGTAATGCCTGATCATTACAGAGCAGGATAGTCATGGAACAGAAACAGGGAATATCTTACAGGGTGCAGTAATGCCTGATCATTACAGAGCAGGATAGTCATGGAACAGAAACAGGGAATATCTTACAGGGTGCAGTAATGCCTGATCATTACAGATCAAGGTTTTGGGTTTGCTATGCAGTACTGGGGTCTGCCTTCTCTCCTCAGGTTATTCACCTTGCTGTAAGAAATGCCTCTTGATGGTGCTTATCTGAGGATGCTAACATGACCTGCACATACTGTACATTACACATAAACAAAATATGCATTGTTCTGGTGTCTACGCAGGGCTAGTTCTAACACAGACCCCACGGAGGTGGTTGATGCAATCTCTGCTGTTACCCTGTGCTGTAAAATACTCTCAGCTATGGTTTACCTCGGCTGGGTACAGACTGATCAAATCAACCAGCTTCTTAGAAGTTTTAAACTAAGAACCATTCAGCTCAGAGTAATGAAACTTGGAGATGGAGAAATTAAATGACGATCAAAAGGATTCTTAGACCACGGCGATGGGCCCTGCAGTGTTTTTTCAGATACACATGGAAACCATCAAGGAGACAGGACCGTAACTACGGCAGAATGCAGCTTTCTCACAGAGAGCCACTGCACAGATGGCATCCTTTAAATGGGCTGGGCTGATACTTCCACACTGCCTTTGACACATTGACTATTCGTATTTCATTTTCACATTGGCTGTAGGGATGTTTGGTCTGCACTGCAGAGTGCTCCTCTATTAATAAAGATTCACCCTGTCTCAGTGCCTGCTCACTGTTCAGGTGCACCAGTCCCTGTGTATTCAGTGTTAGGTCAGCTGTCCTAGTCCTGCAGGCAATGTTCCAGCAGTGACCAGCGCTTTTGCATAAGGTTGTCTCATGATGTGTCCTCTACCATGTATTGCTCGACACTTCCTAATAATGTGGCCACACCCTGTATCTTCAGGATGCAACTGGACTGTGCGCTCAGTGTGCAGGAGATACCTGTGTGCCGTTCAATGCAGATTACCTGCTCTGTATAAGCCCAGTGCTCACCTTCATTAACCTGCACTGAATCTAGCCTGCAGCTGCTGTTTTGGGAGTAAAGCCACTTGGAAAGATCTAACATTTCCAGTGATGCTCACATGCCAGCGTGATAAAGAACAAGCACAGAATATTCTGGTACGTTCTCTGATGGGAGCAGGTTTTTTTTTTTTTTTTTTTTAAAGCATGCCAGCCACACAGCAGAGGACGTTACAAATCCTTTACAGTTCAGAAACAGACAGGCTACAAACAGAGATTGCAAAACAGCAAACTATTTCTTATTTTCTCTGTAAGGCATCTAAAGCATGGTGCCGACACAGATTCTCTAGCTAGATCAGTATTAAATGTTTTGATCTGCAACAGAGCTATCTTCAGGACTTTGCTGAATGTTGATCCTGAGTGAATAACCCATTCTTTCACAGCCTCTATTTTCTATACCTGCTGCTCCACCAACCAACCCGATTCCAAGCTCCTCTCGAGGAAGCCCAGGAGCAGCTTCCCAGCCTCCTCCTCCTGCTGCTGCACAATGCTGTACGATACTCTTCATCTCAGCATTCACACACACAGCACAATGCTGTACGATACTCCTCATCTCTGCATTCACACACACACAATGCTGTACGATACTCCTCATCTCTGCATTCACACACTACACAATGCTGTACGATACTCCTCATCTCTGCATTCACACACACACAATGCTGTACGATACTCCTCATCTCTGCATTCACACACTGCACAATGCTGTACGATACTCCTCATCTCTGCATTCACACACTGCACAATGCTGTACGATACTCCTCATCTCTGCATTCACACACTACACAATGCTGTACGATACTCCTCATCTCTGCATTCACACACACACAATGCTGTACGATACTCCTCATCTCTGCATTCACACACTACACAATGCTGTACGATACTCCTCATCTCTGCATTCACACACACATATTTTCAATGCAATGTTGTACAATACTCCTCATCTCTGCATTCACACACTGCACAATGCTGTACGATACTCCTCATCTCTGCATTCACACACAGCACAATGCTGTACGATACTCCTCATCTCTGCATTCACACACAGCACAATGCTGTACGATACTCCTCATCTCTGCATTCACACACAGCACAATGCTGTACGATACTCCTCATCTCTGCATTCACACACAGCACAATGCTGTACGATACTCCTCATCTCTGCATTCACACACTGCACAATGCTGTACGATACTCCTCATCTCTGCATTCACACACAGCACAATGCTGTACGATACTCCTCATCTCTGCATTCACACACAGCACAATGCTGTACGATACTCCTCATCTCTGCATTCATACACAGCACAATGCTGTACGATACTCCTCATCTCTGCATTCACACAGCACATCTTTTCAATGTCCTCGAACACTCAATTTCTGTTGATGTTCCCAGCAGTTACGGAGCGTGTAAAAATGTCTCAGCTCTGTGTGAGCTTTCTTCTCAACACTTGTAGTTCTCAAATTAGGCACTATTGGGTGAAACATCTGTTGAACAGGAAGACAATATGGTAACACGGTAATAAAAACAAAAAACAAAAAGCAGTCTGAAAATGAAGCTGGATTTCATAGATTCTGACTTGTTTTGCAATGGTGCAGTTCTCTGCATAATTATAAACACGTCATCTCTTTAAAAACAATGAACACATTGTACAAGTTTTAAAAAGCATGGATAGAAAATGCAAGTAAAAAAGTCTCATTTTCTGTCTTAAAAATAGACTGTAATTACATTTGAGTAGAGAATTAAAAAGAAATGATTTGTGGTTTATTAATGGCTTTTCGCCTCACAGCCACAGTTCAGCACGGCTATATTTAAGCCAATGAATCACTTCAGTCTTCATTTTCCATTTCACTCAAACAAATATATTACATATCTGAGACAATCACATGGCTACACTGTACCCAGTCAGATGATATCTCCCTCAATAATGCAGGGAATTCTGTTTCTTATACTGGGCATGTCAACCCCCACATGCATGTTGAAGCTGGTCTGTGATGGGGTTTGAACCATCTTAGTTAGGGAAGAATACTAATTTTGAAAAACGTTTTGCAATATTCTATTTTACTTTCAGTTAATGTTTATTTTGATGGACATCACAATTGTACTTCTGACTGATTCTGCTTGATTTCTCCTAGTCCTGGTCAGGGGTGATGGGGTCCTTCAGGTGAGACATGGACACCCCTCCTGTAGTATCTCTGTTCGGTGGGAATTGCATATCTCTGATATCTCTGGAGGCCCCTGTGCCTCAGACCTGGATATTGTTGAGGAAGTCCTCAGTGTCTGGGATCTGCAGGGTCGGGGGGGGCTGCAGACCCTCTCCCTCGTCCAGCCTCGACTGCAGCACTCGCTCCTCTGGGGACAGGGCCTCCCCCTTGGTCATGACGTACAGGAAGTAGTGGAAGCCACTGCCGTAGGTGTCGTGACGGACAGACCAGCCGAACTCCTCCCGCGCGTACTGCTGCTTACGGAAATGAGGCTGAGCGAAGGTGATGGAGATGAATCGCCCGCCCGGCTTCAGCACCCTGCTCACCTGGGGAGAGAAGAGAGGAGCAAGATCAGAAGCAGACACAGCCAGGATCTCTAACAACAGCAATTAGATCTGCTAGGAGGGGCCTCTTCACGCGTGGGATTACCAATTTTAAGCGAAAGAAAAACAGTTGATTGCTGTGTTCCATGTCAGCGGAACATTTGCTGTGTTCCATGTCAGCGGAACATTTGCTGTGTTCCATGTCAGCGGAACATTTGCTGTGTTCCATGTCAGCGGAACATTTGCTGTGTTCCATGTCAGCGGAACATTTGCTGTGTTCCATGACTGGGGTTTTCTTGGAATCTCTTCTTTGCTGCTCTCTCTTATCATGTGATGGTGTCTCTCAGATCATTTATCCTCCTGTCTAAGTGTGACATCATTATTAATTCACGGACCCCAATATGTGCATAAAGCACGGGCAGGCCTTAACATCTCAGAATTAATAGACTGTTAATAGTCTCTCTCTCTCACTCACTTCCTCATCCTGGAAAAATAATTCTAACAAATTCAGAACAAAACTGGAAAGCCCTCCTACTGTCAGTGATAATGAATGAAGGGCAGTGAAGCCTGGGATCTTAAAGGGATTTGATCTCCGCTCCAGACTTCAGGGATTTCATTAGCAGTCAGACAGGAGAGTGAGACTTTCTTTTAGTATTTCTATAAATGATGTTCAGCAAAGCAACCGTTCTGCAACTAGTGGTTAGAGCTGAGGGTCTGGCATGGAGGCAGTGTGGTCTAGTGGATAGAGCTAAGGGTCTGGGAGGGAGGCAGTGTGGTCTAGTGGTTAGAGCTGAGGGTCTGGGAGGGAGGCAATGTGGTCTAGTGGTTAGAGCTGAGGGACTTGGAGGGAGGCAGTGTGGTCTAGTGGTTAGAGCTGAGGGACTCGGAGGGATGCAGTGTGGTCTAGTGGTTAGAGCTGAGGGACTCAGAGGGAGGCAGTGTGGTCTAGTGGATAGAGCTAAGGGTCTGGGAGGGAGGCAGTGTGGTCTAGTGGATAGAGCTAAGGGTCTGGGAGGGAGGCAATGTGGTCTAGTGGTTAGAGCTGAGGGACTCGGAGGGATGCAGTGTGGTCTAGTGGTTAGAGCTGAGGGACTCAGAGGGAGGCAGTGGTTAGAGCTGAGAGACTTGGAGGGAGGCAGTGGTTAGCTTGTAGTTTTTTCCCCAGATCCTATACTAATTGTTTTCCATATGCATCCCTACCTATACACTTAATGAACTATGGACCCACAAGATCCCTTGCGATTCTTAATGAACAACAAGCCTTTACTCAATCATGATGTAGTGCACAGTGCACCTGTCCAGCCATCTCTGAAAGAAGGGTCTTGGACAGATATGAATGGATGGTGTGACCGTGTCCACTACTGAGACTGGGGAGCCCTGGCATATTCCATGGGCTCAATGAAGTGAGTGAATCACAGATCCCCTTCCCTCGCGGAGCACAGCTTGGAAAAGAAACAGCAATACAACTCCAATGCAGAGACATGCCAATGCAGAGAAACGCCAATGCAGAGAAAAGCCAATGCAGAGACACGCCAATGCAGAGAAACGCCAATGCAGAGACACGCCAATGCAGAGAAACGCCAATGCAGAGAAACGCCAATGCAGAGACACGCCAATGCAGAGAAACGCCAATGCAGAGAAACGCCAATGCAGAGAAAAGCCAATGCAGAGACACGCCAATGCAGAGAAACGCCAATGCAGAGACACGCCAATGCAGAGAAACGCCAATGCAGAGAAACGCCAATGCAGAGAAACGCCAATGCAGAGAAAAGCCAATGCAGAGACACGCCAATGCAGAGACACGCCAATGCAGAGACACGCCAATGCAGAGAAAAGCCAATGCAGAGACACGCCAATGCAGAGACACGCCAATGCAGAGACACGCCAATGCAGAGACACGCCAATGCAGACATGTCAATGCAGAGAAACACCAATGCAGAGACACGCCAATGCAGAGAAACGCCAATGCAGAGACACGCCAATGCAGAGACACACCAATGCAGAGACACGCCAATGCAGACATGTCAATGCAGAGCGTGCTGGGAGAGATGCTTTCTTTCTTTTATTCTCAGTGTAAAAGTGAATTTGAAATCAGCCTCTTTCCATCCCACAGCACTCATAGCCTGCAGCCTGCAGCCTGACACTGGGACTCTGAGAGATGCTTCTCCTGCTTCTTCCTATCGTAATTAGAGACACTGCATGTGTATACAAACACAATCTGGTTAGACACATTAAACGCTTCATTCCTTCCTAACTATTCTTTACAAGTAATGAACTTTAAGCAAATCTGCCAGAAATCACACAAAGCAATCAATAATGCCAGATAAAAACTGCATTTTAAAACACTGTTGAATCCAAGTGCACATGTGGGCTAATGCAGCCAGCTTTCTGTTGCTAATGTGTCTATGTGTCTATGCTATTGCCTGGAGGACAGGCCCAATGGCTTAATGTGTCAGGCTCAATGAGTTCTTGGGCAGGTATCTGGCCAAAATTGATTATTTGACACATTTTGTTTAATAAACAACTGCAATACACATACAAGTGTTTTTTTTCTTCTTTTTTTCTTATATTTAATGCATGTGTAGAATTCACAATGCCAATCACTGAACGAGTTCCCTGTTTTATCCAGGGTCACCGACAGAGGCGAAGGATGTGGTATTCAAATGACCAAACATAATCCCTCAAGAAGTTACAGCAAAAGAAAGAAATCAGTCCCATGAAGATCTGTGTATGTGCTGTGCAAGGCTGAGGCTCTGATGCTGACAGAACCGCTTACCGAATGGAAGTGTACAAGCCACCAGTCACAAAGCTAAAGCTCCCACCAGTTTAACTGGGGTATCGGCCATAGCTTTGAGGAATACAAAAGAAAGAAGCTTACGACAAAAAGTTAGTCCTGTTTTCTTCCAGACTGGAAAAACTAAACAACAACACACATCAATACGTCTGCATTTGAAAAGAAGTAGGCCAGTGATCTCTGTGCAAACAACAACAGCTAAGGTATTGCAGGGACTGAAAACTGACATGTGGCACCTAATCTGCAGGTGTCTCACACAGCTTTACTCTTAAATACATGAAAAACAAAGAATCTGAACCATTTCCCTGCCCACAAACATTTTCACAGAGAACTGTGTTCTACAACAACTTGTATTACTTCCACAGAAATGCACTGATCCTGCATCTGTTCCCTAGGGCTTCGGATTCAAAACCTGAATACAGAATATTTCAATAAACAATACACTGCATCTTAGAATAGTGATAACCAAGGCTTCAGAATATCTTACTTTAATCAGACTGAACATCCTTCTCTATGACTCCCCTTTCACTGCAAAGACAATGAACAATATACAGTAATTATGCATGGCTGGATATGCCATTGCACTCATGCTTCACATGACTTATGAAATGCTATATTTGCACAGTAATTCCCTATTTCCCATGCGTACACTATGCATTTGCCATGCTTTATCATGTTTAACCCTGTTCCACTATGCTATACTACACTTTGCTGTACTTTTACAATGGCATAGCTCAGTTGACTTATATGAGGGATGAGTGAAAGTGTTTCCCCTGGAGCAGGATGTGATCCAGAACCTCTCTGATGCCATGCCCAGGGCACATGCCAGTGCCTACAGGAGAGTCCATCCTGTGTTTTACAGCAGCCACAAGTATATCGTAACTCAGCAGGATCTGGCTCTGCAGTTTGCTGATAATCAGTGCAATCATCCGTTGCAAACAAAAGAATCGAACCGTGAATCTGAAAACCTCCCTCTCTTAACCGGCAGTGGAAGAGGGTATTTTTATTCATGCACTTGAAGAGATTATCCATAATTGATAAAGTTCATCTCGCAGCATTCATTCAGAAAGCTGCCTTGTTTTAGGGCTGGCCTCTGCGGGTCACGCTGTACAGATCTCGACAGCTCCACGCTTTGAACTGTCAGCAAAGATTAACAGAGGACTGCAGAGAGAGGACTGCAGACTGCAATTACCAGCAACTCTAAATAATACATCAAAGAGCAATCACACTCCCACCCACACTGTCAGAGAGGATGCACAGTGTACAGTAGAGCTATCTACTGGAGAGAGTGAAACATCTGGATATACAGTGTACAGTAGAGATATCTACTGGAGTGTAACTGTAACCCAGTCCATTCCCAGCACAGTTTCTCTGATGGTGCCCAGCTCCCCACTTATTTCAAATTCGACTGAGCTATCCCAGCTCTCCCAGAGGTTGGCACAGCTAATTGTATCCACATTTTTCTCTTTTCTTTTCATCTGAAATAACTCTATTTTTGCTGTAGCCCAGTTCCACCGGGAGCCTTCTCAGAGGGTTGTTTTAATTATTGAACTACTTTTCCGACCTGCAATATTAGATTAGATCTATTTTACATTTACTCTCCCTCTCCCTCAATTTAACTCACTCTGCCAATACAAATAAGTCAGCTTTTTCAATCAAGTGCTACAGTACAGTGAATCTATTTACTACATACAGCTCCATAATAGAAATGTTAATGGTTTCTATTGAACTCACACAAGGTAATCAGTAATTCAAGACACAGATATGAAGAAATATCTTGTTGTAATAGTTTGTTGTTCCAACAGTTCAATGTACTCACTTCCACCTGAAGCTGTCTAACAATGCTAACATGTCCACTGTCTTTGATTTGATTCAGTGGTGCTGTGCAATGCTAACATGTCCATTGTCTTTGATTTGATTCAGTGATGCTGTGCAATGCTAACATGTCCATTGTCTTTGATTTGATTCAGTGGTGCTGTGCAATGCTAACATGTCCATTGTCTTTGATTTGATTCAGTGGTGCTGTGCAATGCTAACATGTCCATTGTCTTTGATTTGATTCAGTGGTGCTGTGCAATGCTAACATGTCCATTGTCTTTGATTTGATTCAGTGGTGCTGTGCAATGCTAACATGTCCATTGTCTTTGATTTGATTCAGTGGTGCTGTGCAATGCTAACATGTCCATTGTCTTTGATTTGATTCAGTGATGCTGTGCAATGCTAACATGTCCACTGTCTTTGATTTGATTCAATGGTGCTGTGCAATGCTAACATGTCCACTGTCTTTGATTTGATTCAGTGGTGCTGTGCAATGCTAACATGTCCATTGTCTTTGATTTGATTCAGTGGTGCTGTGCAATGCTAACATGTCCACTGTCTTTGATTTGATTCAGTGATGCTGTGCAATGCTAACATGTCCATTGTCTTTGATTTCCTCTTACCTCATATCATGCACAGCTGTGACCTTTCAACCCTGCTAGCACCACCTGTCCTATAGTATAGTATAATATATACTGTATAATACGAGGTAAGGAAAAGGCAAGAAAATATCTATAATAAATGCTAACTGTCTTGAAACGGTAAACAAGCATGATGGGGCCACTTACTGTTAATTGTAATTTCACTGCAGCAGAGCAATCACTGCCCTCAAATTAACTGATCCAATTACACCTTCTTATAACACAGATGTGGATTTGGATCTGTTTAGCTTTGCAGATGTGGTTTGTGTTATTCATCAAACATGGTTGGAAGTGTGAAGTACTGTAAATATCCGCTCTTCAGGGGCATTAACAGCTTAAATGTCAACAGGCATTCAGTGAAAGTGATTGGAAATTACAGAGCAGCACAGGCTGCAGTAAAGGGGTGGAGCGTCCCCACACAAGACAGGCTATTGTTTATAGGACAATTTACAAAGAAACGCACAATTTATTCTTAAACCACATGCAGAAGCCCTTCTTCAACAGGAGATCCTCTGGCGAGTTGCAGTTGGAATCTACAGAGTTTATTGTTTAAGTTGACCACATGATTCTTTACTCCCCTCCTGGGGCTTGAAGCACTGCGCCCACCTCTCCCAATCCCAGTCCAGTGCAACTCTAAACCAAGCAAGCATGCTGAAGAATCAGCCCGTCTCGGAACAGCACTTCTTCCACAGCTGGCTCCAGCGGTTTAATCCCAGCTGATTTGCTATTTCTATTCCAGGCGCCTCCTTAACAGATGAACAGTTGATTTACTACCTCCCCCCCCCCCCTCTCCTCCAGGGACTTGGGGTGACCTGCGAAAGAGACACCAGCTCAGCTCAGCTCAGCTTAGTGGTGCCACACTGAGACAGGCCAGGTGGTTCCACAGGATTCCCCAGACCCAGATGCACCATGTTCTCCTCCTAGCTTTACTACCTACTGAAGATCCCACTGTCTTATGTAAGATCCTAATGTAATTGTTGGTTTAATATTGATTTGATTTATTATGGTCATAGTCTAAACGATGCCTTCCATCCATGCAAGGCTCTTCACTGCAACATATATTAATATACATTGCAGGATAATGGTTGCAGTGAAACGGAAAACCTGCACACAGAACTGCTCTACTTCTCGTGAAGCAGCTCCTTTCATCCCTGTCAATTCCCCTCTGTAACTCTCATCTAAGCTGAGCTGCCCAGTGATTGAGGGACTCTCATTTCAATGGAAGCCTGTAAGAGGAGCAGGGGACTCGAACCCGCTGGACCTCCCTGACTGAACAATGCTGGCCCAGGAGCTGCCCCCAAGGGAACCCAATCTGCTTCAGCACACAAAGGAACCTCAACCAATTACCTGCCAATGAAATCATGGAAACAACAGAGATGCAAGACAGACACAGTGGAAGAGAGTCTGTGTCCACGACTCCTCTGAGAGATGTGCTTGAGAGAGGCCAATCCTGGCTTGGTGGCTCCACACAATTAAAATAAAAGAACTGAATGTTTGTTTGTTTCTTCTTTCATGCAGCAGCAATCCAAGGCTTGTGAACTGACTTTATTAAAGCCATCACTATCAGTGCTAGCTGTGTTCCCGAGGTAGCGTTTCATTTCTCTGAAGATGCTCTGTTGAATGGAGTTCTGATTTGGTAGCCATGCCATTGACTGTACAGCATGCCCAGATCACAGGCTTATCCAATCAGCCTTGTTTCAAGACCTATAGCCTGCCCTGTGGTCCCGCCAGTGTTGTGTGCTGCTCTGCCGTTACAGATTCTGTCCCCTGTCGACATTACAGAATACATGCCAATGACTACATTTGCCTCACCATAAACTCTTGTCCTTGTATCCTTAAGGAGGGAGATGATATTAAGGCTCAGAGCTGCGTGGAGAAAGCTGCTGTAACCAGGACAGTGACCACCTGTCACTGTTTACAGCCTGAAAAACAGAGGCAGGGTTAGCCAGCAGCAGCCGAGGCATGACGCCAGGCACAGCATGCTTATTAATACTTAACTGCAAGCATGCTGTTTAAAACCCGCCCTCTTCAGCACTGTCATTAACAGCACTGTTGAGAATCACTTCTCATGGTCAACTATACCAGCAGCCACTGAGCCTTTCCACATTTCCACACCAGAGCCTCCTAATTACTCAGCGATGATGGCGAAAAACAAACACTCCAAAAACAGCTTTTGATAAAGTGCAAGAGGTACACTATTTAATTATCTATTCATTTATAAAACAAAAGTGGAGCCGGTAACGTTTCAAAGGTGGAACAGCAAAACTCACGCGCGATAGCTTTCACATGCACCTAGGTTTTGACAGTGAGTGTGTGTGTGTGTCTAATATATATATATATATATATATATATATATATGTTTCGGATGAGGTCCTGTAGGCATTCTTGTTCTCGCTGCCCTTGTCCAGTCTTGCTGAGGCCGGCTCTGTGGTTGCAGTCCTGGGGCTCGGCTTTGCTCATCAAGCTCAGCGGGTCTCTGGCTGACAGACAGAGGCGTCCGGCTCAAGATAATTCAAAGCGCCTCCAGTGACTATCCTGATAAAGCTTAAGGGTCTGCAATATGGTCACCAACAGCAATACAGATAGTGCTGCCATTCATTTATTTAGGCATCACATTGTATACACCTATACCTATAGGACTGCTGACTTTAAACACTGGAGCTAAACAGGGTCATAAGACTACTGGCTCTTCTGTGGCCACATTAAGTACATTGCAACTGTGCATAATAACACTATCTGTGTGTAAGTACACCTGTATTCATGAAGTAATTGCGATGTAAATACACAGTCAGGCACTTCATGGAAAGTGTTTGTGATTATTTTTGATATTACTCCTTTCCACCAGCTGGCCAGTTTGAGTGTGTGCTCCCAACCCCCCCTTTATCCACTCACCTGCAAGTTAAATATTCAAACGTTCTGCATTAATGATGCAAGTCAAACAAGGTATTTTCCTGTATTAAAATGATTCAATAAAACAAAAGGTAATGCTTCTCGAAATCGCTTCAAAAAGTATGACTCAGTTTTCCCTGAAGCATGAACGGTCAGCTAGTTTCCATAGAAACCTGTTGCTATGGAAACCTGACGAGGCCCAGCAGCACATAAAAGGAAACTGAGGCCTCCGCATTGGAAATCATATTTTTGATTCATTTTATTACATTTGTTTGAATTCTCTGCTTCTATACGTATCACCCACTTGGATAAACTCATTTAGTGAGCTGCTCATCATTTATTAAGGAAAGAGATCGGATCAAGGCTGGGCCTGTTCAGAATCTCATTATCTCAGTGGTTTCAACATGTAGCAATACGAAAACAACACAGGAAACGTATCAGACAAAGTCTTCCTCACTGTCTCCAGTGTGGTAATGCATGGCAGTGATAACCTGTCTGTCTCCAGTGTGGTAATGCATGGCAGTGATAACCTGTCTGTCTCCAGTGTGGTAATGCATGGCAGTGATAACCTGTCTGCCTCCAGTGTGGTAATGCATGGCAGTGATAACCTGTCTGTCTCCAGTGTGGTAATGCATGGCAGTGATAACCTGTCTGTCTCCAGTGTGGTAATGCATGGCAGTGATAACCTGTCTGTCTCCAGTGTGGTAATGCATGGCAGTGATAACCTGTCTGCCTCCAGTGTGGTAATGCATGGCAGTGATAACCTGTCTGTCTCCAGTGTTCTAATGCATGGCAGTGATAACCTGTCTGTCTCCAGTGTGGTAATGCATGGCAGTGATAACCTGTCTGTCTCCAGTGTGGTAATGCATGGCAGTGATAACCTGTCTGTCTCCAGTGTGGTAATGCATGGCAGTGATAACCTGTCTGTCTCCAGTGTGGTAATGCATGGCAGTGATAACCTGTCTGTCTCCAGTGTGGTAATGCATGGCAGTGATAACCTGTCTGCCTCCAGTGTGGTAATGCATGGCAGTGATAACCTGTCTGCCTCCAGTGTGGTAATGCATGGCAGTGATAACCTGTCTGTCTCCAGTGTGGTAATGCATGGCAGTGATAACCTGTCTGTCTCCAGTGTGGTAATGCATGGCAGTGATAACCTGTCTGCCTCCAGTGTGGTAATGCATGGCTTCCAAAAAAATTTAGCATTGGCTTGAACAAACACTATGGTCAAGAAAAAAGTTTGAGGAGCGGCCTTATTGACATATGAAGCAGGTGTGCTTGTGCATAAACAGAGAGGACTACTCGACCAACAGATCCCTTGACGAAAGCCCAACACTCAGCCCCCGCAAGTTTAATCTTGAGCTGCAGTGTGGGTACAGCACGCTAGCTGAGTGGGTGAAGCACGCTAGCGGAGGATGATCCATCCAGATTGATGCTTGCCAGAAAAGCAGACAGCCTGCATTTAAGATAAGAGAGCAAGAGAGAGAGAGACAGAGAGAGAGAGACAGACAGAGAAAGAGAGAGTAGCAAATTAATTAGCACCGCTGTTTCAAAGCTGTCAGAAAATGAGGTCAGCTTTGAAGATGAGCTGCACCATAACTCTCTCACTGAAATAAGTGTGTGGAGGACTAAGCTCTGCCTTCCACCAGCTCCACTCATCAAGGAGATGATCTATCCCAGTGCCCGGAGGCAAAGCACAGCCCAGCAGGAGAGTCACATGCCAACTGTGCTGCTGCAGTTTAAAAGCAAGGCTTGATAGCATCTCGGAGTTAGCTTCTGTGAACATCTACCAAACTTCTATATTAAATATATATTCTACATTATACTATTCATCTTTCAGCTCCACTAATGACACTTATTACAAAGCCCTGAGGACCATCTCAACCAGATTATGTTGCTGACCGTTTGTATTTCAGAATAAAGCGTTTCTTTAGATGTGTGCAGATTTTAGGTATAGATGAATATCAAACTGCCACCAGGAATAAACAGCCACTCTAAACAGTTGGCTACATGCCCTTAGCTCCTAGTACAGTACAAGTTCACCACTGAAGGGCATTTGCTAGGTGCTGAGCTAGTGCAGCGTCATGCTTCAGTTAAGTAAAAAATACAACTGCGATAAACTACTTCACTGAAGCTAAATATGAAAACCATTAATATGTTAAATGAGAAAATGTTTCCCTACAAAGGCTCTTCATTTCCCTGTGTGCATTACAGCTCCTGTAAACATGCTTTCCTGCGAAGCCTCTGTCTGGTTTATCATGCAAAGGGAAGAGGACTCCTGTAGTGTCTCCCCCCCGCCCCAGTGCACAGCCTGGATGTTAAAATCCAGGTTCCCGTCGTCCCAGTCTGTCTCATTACAAAACCATCTATACCAAAAACTGGAAGATGTCAAGTCCCAAGCGAAAACCGCTGTCACAATCCATGCCCTGCCTACTGACTGTGTAACTAAACTGTGGGCACCGCCAAACACACCCCGGAACTGATGAAACGTCAATCGGCCGAAGCTTAGCTCCGGTTGTGCATGGCTCTGGTGGTCTGCAGCCAGTTCACATCACAAAGCCTCCAGACTAACTGGACATTAGGACATGACGAGAAGGGAGGGCGGACAGCAGTGCTTTTATATGAGGATCATTCAGGACTGACCCTGACTGTAGCCAGTGCTGTTAGATTAGAACTCTTGTTTACAGCCAAAATAACCAAATCCGAACCCTGCTCTTGTATTCCTGTCCTTCCTTCCTTCGCTACTTGATTTAGTTCTTTCTCAGAAGTTCGAGTGTGTGCTTGTGTGCTGTTCAGCAGCGCTAATGAATGTGTCGAGATGTCGCTGGTTAAGCTCTGGTGAGAAGCCACTGCTGGGATCAATAAGCAAGGCTCCATCTTCTGCTGCAGCCTCTTATCCGGTAAATCTCACTAACACAAAGAGCGGGGGGGAGGGGGGAGAGATTAGCTCAAAAGCAAGAGTATACTGCCTCACACCCCCACAAAGAGCAGGGGGAGGGGTGAGATTAGCGCAAAAGCGAGAGTATAGTGCCTCACACCCCCACAAAGAAAACTGCCTTTCTACTGCGCCATTTAAGAGGCTTATAGGCAAGTTGAGGGGGGGGGGGGGGGTCCTCATTATAATTAACATTAAAATGGATATTTTTGTTAACTCTGTAAACAGGATAGCAGTGGAAGCTTATGATTAGAGTGCTGGGCTGCAGTGTGGAAGGCAGTGGGTTTGAGTAGCTCAGTGGTTAGAGTGCTGGGCTGCAGTGTGGAAGGCAGTGGGTTTGAGTAGCTCAGTGGTTAGAGTGCTGGGCTGCAGTGTGGAAGGCAGCGGGTTTGAGTAGCTCAGTGGTTAGAGTGCTGGGCTGCAGTGTGGAAGGCAGCGGGTTTGAGTAGCTCAGTGGTTAGTGCTGGGCTGCAGTGTGGAAGGCAGTGGGTTTGAGTAGCTCAGTGGTTAGTGCTGGGCTGCAGTGTGGAAGGCAGTGGGTTTGAGTAGCTCAGTGGTTAGAGTGCTGGGCTGCAGTGTGGAAGGCAGTGGGTTTGAGTAGCTCAGTGATTAGTGCTGGGCTGCAGTGTGGAAGGCAGGGGGTTTGAGTAGCTCAGTGGTTAGAGTGCTGGGCTGCAGTGTGGAAGGCAGTGGGTTTGAGTAGCTCAGTGGTTAGAGTGCTGGGCTGCAGTGTGGAAGGCAGTGGGTTTGAGTAGCTCAGTGGTTAGTGCTGGGCTGCAGTGTGGAAGGCAGTGGGTTTGAGTAGCTCAGTGGTTAGAGTGCTGGGCTGCAGTGTGGAAGGCAGTGGGTTTGAGGAGCTCAGTGGTTAGTGCTGGGCTGCAGTGTGGAAGGCAGTGGGTTTGAGTAGCTCAGTGGTTAGAGTGCTGGGCTGCAGTGTGGAAGGCAGTGGGTTTGAGGAGCTCAGTGGTTAGAATGATTGCACTACGCAGTGGAAACAAAAGAAACAGAAAAGGACAAAAAATTTTCCAGTCTATATTTATGCAAGCAAACTTAATACATGTTTTCAGTGAGGGTTGTTTGTTTCGTAAAAGAAGTTTTGTCTTAATTGGTGGAAAGTTTAGGCTAACAATCTGCAGGCAGTCTCCATTGCTTTAAAGTTGCAATGTTAGTTTGCGGCTGTCATTTGTTTTTTATATGAAAGTGCTTTGAAGTTTCCCAGTATAGAGTGTGAAGCTGTCTTTCTGCAGGCACACTGCAAACTACATTTGCACTGATCACCATGCAGATCAGCAGCCGTGCTGTCGCTCACAGCTAATGCTCATTTCATACCCTGAAACTGATCATAAAAATAACATCTGCTTTGCAATTTAAATGATTTTGTAGGTTACAGATGCAACAGCAATAAAATAAAACTAATATATAAGAAAACAAAAAAATGTGATCCCCTTTCATTGAGCTCCCTGTTCCCCTGCTGTCACCTCAAATGGACAGATCTCTGGTGATCAGAAATAAACAGACGGTGGGTTTGAGGAGCTCAGTGGTTAGTGCTGGGCTGTGGTGTAGAAGACGGTGGGTTTGACTAGCTCAATGGTTAGTGCTGGGCTGTGGTGTAGAAGACGGTGGGTTTGAGGAGCTCAAAGGTTAGTGCTGGGCTGTGGTGTAGTGTAGAAGACAGTGGGTTTGAGGAGCTCAGTGGTTAGTGCTGGGCTGTGGTGTAGAAGACGGTGGGTTTGAGGAGCTCAGTGGTTAGTGCTGGGCTGTGGTGTAGAAAATGGTGGGTTTGAGGAGCTCAGTGGTTAGTGCTGGGCTGTGGTGTAGAAGACGGTGGGTTTGAGGAGCTCAGTGATTAGTGCTGGGCTGTGGTGTAGAAGACGGGTGGGTTTGACTAGCTCAGTGCTGGGTTGCAGTGCTCTTTCATTCCCTCACTGATTCTCACTGCGTTCTTCAGTGCCGTTTCTCTTGTTCTCTTTCTCTCCCCTGACAGATTTCGAGGGTTGAGATTGGCAGGCACCACTTTTCAGGCTGGATGATTGCTTTTGTATTGGTCCCGCGCACAGGTTCTCAGGGGAACGGCGCGATCTTCACACAGAGAGCTGTGATGAGAGACTAACGAAGCAGACAGAGAGGCTCTCTCTCAGCTCGCCCCCAGGCTCATTAAACCACTCACTCACATCTCCTTCTTGTATTATTATTCCATTATTTTTCTATTCTCCTCTCCAAAGCAAAATGAGGTTTGAAACACTGAAGCAGCAGCAGCAGCAGGGGATGGCAGGCGCTGCATCTGACTGGAGTGCTATTGCCTTGAGCCGATGATTCTTTCAATACCTTCTTTCCGAATGTGGGGGAAAAAAAAAAAAAAAAAACTGGTAAAGGAATGAAGACCTCTTCTCTTTTGTACTTACTTGAAATGCTTCACAACTTATTGTGAAACTAAATTCAGTGTTACAATACTGGAAGCATTTACAACTTGTCTAAACTTGTCAACATCTAAAGATAAATATCTATATCTATATCTATATAAATACAGCAAAGCACATGCAAGTATTGCCAGGGTGCAAAAGAGGTCTTAATTCCTTTACCAATGTGTTTTCAATCCAGACCCACAGGAGCTGCTCTGTATCAAAGACGCACATTTTGTCCAGGTTTTGAACTTGATCCACCAGGACTGGGCAGACTTGAACAGTCAGGTTGTAGCTGCGGTACTGGATCTGATCTGCCTCTCTGCTGGTCGTGTTCAGGGTACATGATTTAAGGTACATGATTTAAGGTACATGATCTGGCAAGCCCTTCACTGAAGGACTCCAAGAATCCTCATTGAATTCCAAATCGTGTGGCCAACAGTCTCTCTGATGGGTGCGCCGGACAGAGCCATGGCAAGTGCTGTGGAAAGAGCTGCTTTTGTGCTTTCACTTGGACTATGAGGTGAAACTGCTTTCATAATCTTCATCCACATTCCCTCTCGTAATCCTCATTCACATTCCCTCTCTTAATCCTCATCCACATTCCCCTCCTCTCATAATCCTCATCCACATTCCCCTCCTCTCATAATCCTCGTCACCCCCTCAAAACAGAAAAGTGTGAGCAGACCACTGCACCAAAGCAGGAATCGCATATTTCATTCCTTCCAATTAATGGCAGCCCTGTAGGCATCTCGCGTTTCCATAGCAACATCACTTAGTCAATACCGGATGCTCGTTTCCATGGAAACCGAGATAAGAGCCGAGCCCCAGTGAATGTTGTGTCTGAAAGTTCTGGATTCCACTCGTTACTGCGGCTGGAACAGTTCCTGCTTTATAATGCTGTGAATGCAGCCAGGCTCACAAGATCATTAAGACTCGGGTAAGACCAGCAGAACCCTAATTATTCCATAACTAAAACCCAGTTAAGGTGTTAAAAATGTTAAATTGATGCAACTCAAGCTCAAGCAGTGAGATATCTAGTGACAGCTGCACCTCTCTGACCAGTATTAGCTTTATTCCTGACCATCTTTTCAAAACATGCAAAGGTTCGAAACCAGGCTATGTCAATGCCGACCATGACCGGGAGTTCCCAGAGGGTGGCGCACAATTGGTCGAGCGCTGCCCGGGTAGGGAGGGCTTAGGTCGGCAGGACAATCCATGGTTCAACGCGCACCAGCGACTCCTGTGGCTGATAGGGTGCCTGTGGGCCTGCTGTGGAGCCATTCAGATCTCTGTTGTCTTCCGGCACTATAGGTCTGATGGCTTCGCTGTGGATCTGCAGTGTGAAAAAAGACGGCTAGGCAGGGACACGTTTCGGAGGACGCGTGTGTCAGCTGCCGTTCCCCGAGTCGCCGGGGGGGTTGCAGCGGTGAACTGGGATTAATAAAAATACAACTGCCGATTCCAAATTGGGGAGAAAAACTGGGGTAAAATCATTCAGCAGTAGAGGTGGATTATTAAACATGTGCTGAAGCTTCCTCCCCCAGTGCCCCTCTCTGACAATGTCTCTCAAATACATGATGCTTTTCCCAGCACTGCACCTTCAATTCTTTTTTAAGTCAATGCAGTGCTACACCTTTAAAAGCACTTGAAGCGGCAAACCCTCCAAACAAAAGCAGCTGGCAGATGTGTCTGGATCGCAGTGTAACCATCAGTACAGGAACAAATAATCCCCTCCTCCTAATCCGCAGAGAACACAGAACGCTGGAACAGAAGGATGGGCTCAGGCGTGTGTGTGTGTGTGTGTCAGTCTCTGTGTTAGCATGTACAATTTGTTCTTGGTTTTCTGTAGAGAACCGTAGAATTTCTTAGCCTTCGTTGCCTAACTCAATAAACTACAGGTATTGAATTAAAAAAATGGAAACACCTGGGTAAATGAGGGACACCAAGTATACTGAAAGCAAGGGCTTCCACACAGGTGTGGCTCATGGGTTAATTAAGCAAACAACATCCCAGCATGCTTAGGGTCATGTATAAAAATGCTGGAGAGGCCTGGTTGCCTATAATTATGGCTAGCATGGCTGCAAGAGGAGACCTCGCTGACTTTGAAAGAGGGGCGTTTGTTGGGGCGCGTTTGGCAGGAGCTTCAATGACCAAGACAGCTCAACTTGCTGATGTTTCATGAGCAACGGTGTCTAAGGTGACATCGGCGTGGAACTCCGAGGGAAAGACATCATCAGCAAAGAGCAACAGTGGGCGGAAGCGCATACTCCAGGATCGTGATATCCGTGCATTAATTTGAAGTGCAAGGCAAAACAGGCGAGCAACTGCAGATCAATTAACTGCAAATTTCAACCTGGGGCGCGAGCAGCCAGTTTCATCAAAAACGGTCCGCCGAGAACTCCACAGAGCAGGATACCATAGTGGCCCAACGCCCTATTAAGTGACTTTACATTGCTGTTTCCATTTTTTTGTTCACTACCTGTATGCATTTCTAATTACTGCTTCATTCCATCTTCCATTGCAGTACCAATATAATACCATTGGATTAACCTGAGGACACTTAGAGATACAGAATAGGGCTATTGCTGCACACCATTCCGATAGCACTCTCCATTTTACATTCAGAACACAAAGCGCAGTTCAGCACGCAGTAGCACAGCTGTCAGTCTCTGTCTGGTTGGGATAGGTTCAGGAATGATGGGGGTCCAGGTCAGAATTATTAGGGGCATCAGCAGAGCCTGCAGGGGCTCGAATACAGCTGGAGAGGGTTGCTGCTGCCTGCATTGGAGATCTGCCAGACCAGGAAACTGCAACAGCAATGTGCTTTGTGTGTCTGGAATGCATTACATAAAACCTATCTAAACAGCAGGCCTGCCTGTTACCATGCCTCTATGACTCAGACTTGAATTCAGTACCTAGCATGACAGAAAGCAGCATCAGGAACTCATTCCAGGTCTTCAATACAAGCACAGAGAATGGAAGCACCTTGCTCGACAATACTGCCTGATCTGCTCACAGAAACAATTAAAGCAGCTTCCAGAACGCAATAGAAACGCCCAAGCATTATCAAACCTGTGGGAATGAGCTCTCATCCAGGACTGCGTGTGTGTCGTAGAATCACACAATCTGGCTTCAATTGCTTCGGCACAGAGTCCTGCTACTGTATGTGTTGTACCAGGGCTGTGCTGTAACTGAGCACCGCGGCAATCCAAACCAAACTTTACCAACACAGCTGGTCTACATCGAGTGACTTATTTTTTAAATACTGCAATAGATATGAAACGGACATGAAGTTATGTTAATACAAAATAGACAAGCGTGCTGCTACAGTCGTTGTCACTGATCCAGTTCAAAAATGGTATTGAGGCGACACCACAGTTTTATGCCAGATAAATGAAGAATAAAAGACACGTTCACAGATGTGCTGTTTGAAGTCCTGGGGAACAGTAAATTGTTACTGTTGCTTTAAGAATTCCAATGCTCTCCTAATGGTTTCTGGTTACATGAACAGTTTTGTTTTTGCCTTTAGCAGTTCGGCAGAGTCAGGAAAGCTGAGTAAGCTGAGCCCTCAGGTCCTCATCTCTCAACTCCAGTGTGACGGATTTGCAGCTTCATCACCCACACTCCACTGCCTCCTGTACGATCTGCAGCCTCACTCACACTCCACTGCCTCCTGTACGATCTGCAGCCTCACTCACACTCCACTGCCTCCTGTACGATCTGCAGCCTCACTCGCACTCCACTGCCTCCTGTACGATCTGCAGCCTCACTCGCACTCCACTGCCTCCTGTACGATTTGCAGCCTCACTCGCACTCCACTGCCTCCTGTGCGATCTGCAGCCTCACTCACACTCCACTGCCTCCTGTACGATCTGCAGCCTCACTCGCACTCCACTGCCTCCTGTACGATCTGCAGCCTCACTCGCACTCCACTGCCTCCTGTACGATCTGCAGCCTCACTCGCACTCCACTGCCTCCTGTACGACCTGCAGCTGATCAGGAATACATTCCCAGCACCTTACCCTCAGAAGACAGGTACTGGAGATCTAAAGGAATTGAATGCAGACACTATGCACCTGACCGTGTACCTGAAAAGGTTAACAGAGCAATGGTGAGGGCGGTCACGGTGCTCTCTCCAAATGACTCCCCTTTTAAATGTAATGAAAGGTGGCCCACTGTAGTCTGTTTTTCCAATGACTGTGGATAATCAGTTCCTGGAAGTAAAGCAGGAACGAATCAATGAAATGTCAACTGTGAAGAATGGCTCTTCATAGCGGCTTTGCTCTCCACCTCAGGAACACTGTCGCCCAATCCGAGATTGAACGAGCAAGTCATCTGAAAATGCCATTTCAGTCACGTTCCTGCAGCCAGCGTATGGTCCTTACCCCAGTGGACTGAATGGCTCTTTGTAAATGCAGTTCTTTATGATATGTTACATCATGCGCCATTTCCTCACACTGTTCTAAATGACCACAGTGAGCAGGCTGTGACCCTGTGAGACACACCTGCAGCTCTCTACAAACAGCACACGAATAAAGACAGCAGAGGGGTCAGCTCATATCACAAGCCAATGGAAGCACTTTATAATAGACTGGGTTCAGTGAAGACTCAGGAGAGCTACTCCATTAGACTGACCTGGGTTCTGCAAATCAACGGTCTGTGAGGACCATTTCTCTCCTGGAGTTCAGCATTGGCTATGGTTGTTGATATGGCCACAATGTGAGCTGGACAGATGGGCTCAGGATGTATACTGAGCCACTTTGAAAGTACTTTCATTTCAGTTTTTGTTTGTTTGTATTTTAAACAGATGGCTGAAGGTGTAGGGAGGAGGTGAAGAAAAACAAATGGAAGAACGAGGCGACAGTGAGTGTGTCACAGAGAGTAAAGCGATTCAACATCAAACCTGCTTGCCCCCCCCCCCCCCCCACAGACACACACACCCCTCATGATCCCTGCCAGTGACTCAGCCCTGTGTTGGCATTCCCCTCACTCTCTGTCCTTGTGGCTCCTCTGAACTGGAGCCGAATGATTAGCCAGCAATCAGTCCCTTCGCCACAGTGCTGATGCAGCAGGGAGCTGCAGTACCCACTGCAGCACACACACACAGAGACAGGGAGCGAGAGGGGGGCACAGCGGATACAGCAGTAAGCCAGGGAATGGTAATATCCACTCTGAAACAATCCACACCCCTCGAACAGGCAGAGGGCACAACATAATCACTGGATGGAAGTCTGATGCCTCCCCTCATGCTTTTCATCTCTGCCACTGGGACCGAGTTGCTCTAAAGCAGCACAGTCTTACAGGAACAGCTGGGTTACATCTGCACTCTTTACAGTTCAGATCATACCTGCTTGCATGCCAATGCACAATCTGGGTATAGGAGTGTATTTCAGGGGCTGGCACTTTTTACTCAGTATGTACCATTCATTTTGGCGACTTTGTCCTCCAGGGAGAGAGGGAGGGGGAGGATGAGAGGCAGGGCGAAGGGGAGAGGGGGAGGATGGAGAGGCAGGGAGAAGGGGGAGAAGAGGCAGAGAGGGAGAGGAGGAGGATGAGAGGCAGGGAGAAGGGGGAGAAGAGGGAGAGAGGGAGAGGAGGAGGATGAGAGGCAGGGAGAAGGGGGAGAAGAGGGAGAGAGGCAGGGAGAAGGGGGAGAGGAGGATGAGAGGCAGGGCAAAGGGGAGAGAGGGAGAGGGTAGAAGTAACAAGGGTGATGTAAAACAGGAGGGTAAAGAGAAAAGAACACAGGAGCGAGTGTGACGGAGGATAGGAGAGAAAAAGAAAGAAAGAAATCAAGAAAGAAAGAAAGAAAGAAAGAAACAAAGAAAGCAAGCAAGCAAGCTGCAACAATACAACTGATATAACAGAACAAAGGTAATTTGCAAAGAGAGCGCGGGGGTAGAAAGCTTATTAAAATGAATCAGACATGGCCTGCGGTTTACACAATCTACTGTTTACTGTGCAGCTTGCCATCCCTAGTCTTTAATGTCATTATTTAAGGGTAATTTGGCAAATGAGAGAGAGAGAGAGAGAGAGAGAGAGAGAGAGAGCTCCTTCAAAACGAGTATACGCAGTGCCATCACTCAGCATTGTCAATGCACTGTAAACAAGACTAAAGGTTAGGGATTCAAAGTGTTTGTAGACGCCGATATACCAGGAGTGTTGTCCTGGCAACGGAGAGGGTGACTCATGCTGGATGCAAGGCTGAGAAACACATTTCACATCTCAGTGAGCCGGGCTGTGGAGTTAACCCTGCGAGGTGTGGGAGGAATGGGGGGGGGGGGGGGGGAGAGTGGAGGGCTCAGTGCCACAGTGTTTAGGGATAACAAAATGTGTGTGTGGGTGGGCGTGTGTGTGTTGGGAGCCCTTGCTGGACTAAAAGTATACCCTGATCTACTTCCTCTACTGTAATCAGCTCCCCCTGCATGGGGACAATATGCAGTTAGGGAGGAGGGGAGGTGACAAGAAACAACTCCCTGTCTGCACACTGTAGCACCACACAGCTCAGACACTCCCTGTCTGCACATTCCTCCCAGTCTGCACACTGTAGCACCACACAGCTCAGACACTCCCTGTCTGCACATTCCTCCCAGTCTGCACACTGCAGCACCACACAGACTTCATTATTAATACAGAACTGTGCCTAATGCAAGCATTAGAGGCAATTAGTCAAGGCACTTGTCTTGGAGTCCCAAGGTACAGGAAGAAGCCCCTCTCACTGTGCTCAAGAGGAGAGCTGTTTCAGGGAGAATTCCCTCTGCCTTCAGACTCTCCTGTCTTGTTTGCTCATAGACAAGTTGAGAGCTACTTGAGTTTGTGGCTTTGTGTGCACTTCCTGAAATAAATCCCATAGCCAAAGCAGGACGTTGTTTGTTTGCAGTGGTGTCTGTGCAGGTCAGGTACAGTGCAGTATAGACATATGACACAGGAGGGTTATATTGTAAGAATGTGCTTTCCAGACTGAGCTGTGTTTTAATGCAGGGGAGTAGAGGGGCTTTTGAAGCCTCTACAAAGCCAGTTTCATTTGCGTCACGCTGACAATTTTCAAAAGGATTTTTTTTTTTTTTTTTTTTTATATAATGTAAAATTCACAAAGTGGCTCCTGATGAAAGTGCTGCTCCTGCTCTCAGCGTCTCTGGGTCTCGCAGAGCCCGCTGCTCATTAGCTCACTGTCAGCCTCGCTCTCGGGGGGGGGTGGGGGGGTGAATTCAATATGAAATCCTCATTCCCTTGTTTAGCCGGAACATTTAAAAGCACAGAAGTACCTCTCAGTCTCTCAATCTACATGCTGGTCACCAAACCCATATCAGTTGCTTAATTACATAATGTAGATCACGGGTGTAGATTTGGTACAGCATGCAGTGCTACACACAAGAGGAGGAAGGGTTTGTCAAAAATACAATCTGATTGGAGAAATAAAAAGGCTAGACGTAACCCACTTGTACTACAAAGCTCTGTGTGTATGCATGTACACGCGCACACACTCTCACGAATCACACCCACCCGCACGAACCTCATCGACCCACACCCACCCACCCGCACGAACCAACCACACAGACACCCACCCACACATACTGGTTTATGCTGGTACTGCACAAGGGGAGCAGCCTGTACCAGCAGAGAGATCTGTGGACACAGACTGGAGGAACTCAGTAACTTTCTGGTTTGCCATGTTTTTGGACTGGCTAATTTACCAGAACTGTCTGTGCTTTACTTGGCATCCCTGTGCTTTACCATGCTTTCACTGTGCTTTAATACACTTTGCTATGTTTTTGGGAAACTCCGACCCGGCTTTTTACTATGCTTTGGAATACCTCCCCTATGCTTTACAATGCTTCCCTATGATTTACTATGCTTTCACATTGCTGTGCTTTCACTACAGTGTATGTATTTGTGCAGCTGTGTCTCATACCTGCTTGAGAACCTGCTGCACCATCTCGCTGGTCTCCGGAGACACGCGCCAGGGGTCTTTCTCCTCCACCATCATGGCGTCCAGCGTTCCCTTCTCCAGCACCACGTCAAAGCTGCCCTCTGCAAACGTTAGTGAGCGGGCGTCCATCTGATGCCAGTCCATTCCTGGGCAGCCTCTGTGCCGCGCTGCCATGGCCTCGATGCACACTGCAGAGTAGTCGATGTTGGTGATGGAGGTGAAGCCACAGCTGTGCATGTCGGAGCTCATCGAACTGTTCCCACAGCCTGCAGCAGAAGAACAGGAACATTCACATGACTGCACTCGACAGCACAGGTAATGCAAGCATGTGGAGCCGTAGCAAGTGCGGATTATGAATTCGCTATTCCAACTCCAGTTATAGTCAGTTAGTGTGCTGGTATCTGCTGCCATTGCTTTACACAGACAACAGCGTCGAAGCATCCGCACTGCGGCTTGTAAAACATGGGGGGCATGACCTCCTTCTGCTTTACAGATTGACGTGAAAAATCAACAGGGACCAAGACCCAAAGCTGACCTGGAGCTGAAAAGTGCAAGTGCTTGCATGTCACCTTGCGCCCCTGTGTGCCAATAAGCTCTATCTCCTTACTGAGTAACGCAGGGTGAAGGACACACACAGATCTTATCTATTTGGTCTCTTGGAAGGATGAATGGACGGAAAGCATGTTTTACAATCACGCACAATAAAGTAAGAATTATCAAACCATGTTCTCTGCAAATGTGAGAGTGTAGTGAAATAATGAAATACTCTGAATCATAAGTGATCCACTGCAATGAGAGACACAGAGAGAGAGAGAGACAGACAGACAGAGAGAGAGAGACACAGACAGACAGAGCGAGAGAGAGAGAGAGAGAGACACACAGACAGACAGAGCGAGCAAGAGAGAAAGAAAGAAAGAGAGACAGACAGACAGACAGACAGACAGACAGACAGACAGACACTCTGTCAGCAGGTGAATTTAAATCACTGCAGCAGCACGCCATATGGGCCAATCTAACCGAGGGATTGTGAAACTGTCAGAATCAACATCACACTCGAGTGCCTCAAACAATACAATCTGGAGCCCAGTATGATTCAAACAACAACAACAGGCTCCGGCTTCCAAACAGCCCTCTCTCAGTAATGCAACTTTATCCCTCATGCTGGCAGGCTGAGGCTCAGAGTTACACAACTAATAAGCGCACACAACATGTCGGTTTGGAAACAAAACTGCACTCTAACAGAGCATCCCCTGAATGAATCTCTTCACGGCACATGCTGCCCAACAGGAGTACACAGCGTTTAAACAATGTTGGTATTTAGACCGCTACAATATTCCCAAATAATTTGCATTGGGAAGTGTTTTGAACGATATACAGCAGATTTGTGATTATTGCTTACTGATACACCTGCCCTCATTCAGAACCCAGAATCACACAAAGAACGCTTAACAGTCAATCAGCAACAAACAGCAGAGAAAACTCTGTCAAAAATACGATCCTATCCGGGGATCAGGTCAGGTCCACCTTCACTCACACAAACAGTAACCAACTGGACAAACCCCATTCACATCCAACCAGCTGGAGCAGCCCCCCCTCCCTCAGAGTGCAAACCCCATTCACATCCAACCCGCTGGAGCAGCCCCCCCTCCCTCAGAGTGCAAATCCCATTCACATCCAACCCGCTGGAGCACCACCCCCTCCCTCAGAGTGCAAACCCCATTCACATCCAACCCGCTGGAGCACCACCCCCTCCCTCAGAGTGCAAACCCCATTCACATCCAACCCGCTGGAGCAGCCCCCCCTCCCTCAGAGTGCAAACCCCATTCACATCCAACCCGCTGGAGCAGCCCCCCCTCCCTCAGAGTGCAAACCCCATTCACATCCAACCCGCTGGAGCAGCCCCCCCTCCCTCAGAATGCAAACCCCATTCACATCCAACCCGCTGGAGCACCACCCCCTCCCTCAGAGTGCAAACCCCATTCACATCCAACCCACTGGAGCACCACCCCCTCCCTCAGAGTGCAAACCCCATTCACATCCAACCCACTGGAGCACCACCCCCTCCCTCAGAGTGCAAACCCCATTCACATCCAACCCGCTGGAGCAGCCCCCCCTCCCTCAGAGTGCAAACCCCATTCACATCCAACCCGCTGGAGCACCACCCCCTCCCTCAGAGTGCAAACCCCATTCACATCCAACCCGCTGGAACAGCCCCCCCTCCCTCAGAGTGCAAACCCCATTCACATCCAACCCGCTGGAACAGCCCCCCCTCCCTCAGAGTGCAAACCCCATTCACATCCAACCCGCTGGAGCAGCCCCCCCTCCCTCAGAGTGCAAACCCCATTCACATCCAACCCGCTGGAGCAGCCCCCCCTCCCTCAGAGTGCAAACCCCATTCACATCCAACCCGCTGGAGCACCACCCCCTCCCTCAGAGTGCAAACCCCATTCACATCCAACCCGCTGGAGCAGCCCCCCCTCCCTCAGAGTGCAAACCCCATTCACATCCAACCCGCTGGAGCAGCCCCCCCTCCCTCAGAGTGCAAACCCCATTCACATCCAACCCGCTGGAGCAGCCCCCCCTCCCTCAGAATGCAAACCCCATTCACATCCAACCCGCTGGAGCAGCCCCCCCTCCCTCAGAGTGCAAACCCCATTCACATCCAACCCGCTGGAGCACCACCCCCTCCCCATCAGAGTGCAAACCCCATTCACATCCAACCCGCTGGAGCAGCACCCCCTCCCCATCAGAGTGCAAACCCCATTCACATCCAACCCGCTGGAGCAGCACCCCCTCCCTCAGAGTGCAAACTCACCCTGCAGAGCTCACTGTACACTCTTCTGATCCACACTGTGGCCAGGACTCAATAGCAGGTATTCAGGGCAGGGTGGAGGGGCACTTGCTCGCCGAGCACCAAACGTTTAGAATCAGATCACTCACAGCATGTCTGTTTGGAAATCCCAACTGAAAGCGTGTTTCAATAAGATGTAAGCAATCATTTGTGTTGGAATTAGGTCTCTACATTCATGCCACAGTAAAGGGCTTTGTGACACATTATGAGTTAGGCAAGGTTTATTTTTGTATTTGTTTTCGTTCTGTGTTTACACTATTGTAGAGACTAGTTGGCTCTGTATGTGTGTCTAAGTGTGCGTGTGTTTCAATGAAATGTAACTTACTGTTCCTTCACATAAACAGCCGACTCCAGTCTCCACTGATGCCCATCTGTCACTTTTCACAAACACTTAATAAAATCACAAACCTGGTGATAAAAGAAGTAAATAAACTTCATTGTGTGTGACAGACTGTCCTGCCTGTGTGTGAATGTGCTGGGGAAGGATCTGTAAACACTTGGAGATAGTCCTCTACTTGGGAGATGTAGGTACCCGTAAGTTTCAATGGGCTTCCTTGTAGAAGGGATTTGTTCACAAAGACAGTATGTCCCTTTCAATACCTGCGTTCCATACACCATGGAAGACTGCAAAACCCATTTGAAAAGATGCCTGCTGATGCTGTGCTGTGTGGGGAGTACCTGGACTGCTGCTGCGTCCGTCTCTGCTGTAGTCCCTGAAAATGACAGCCCATTACAGCATGGACACACAACACAGTAAGGAGTAGAGAGGCTTGCAGCCAGCGCGCTCACAGCACAAGCTGCCAGGCATGCAAGTGAGAAGGTGCGACATGAAGATGAAGGGCTGTGCGGTTTCCTTTCTCCGACACCCCTGAGAAATGCTGATATTTTAAACACTGTGACTAACGCTTATTAACACCCCCCGGAAGTCATTAGAAGATAGCGGCTCCACACAGAGGATTAGCCTCCTAATGAGGCGTCTCATGCTTGCAGCACTCACACCTCTAATGCAACACCTCCCCATCCTCACCTCCCTGTACTAATAGAGCACAATATGAAATATGTGAAGCAGGCGAGGAATCGAACCCGGATGCAGGACTGGGGGCCAGTCAGAAAGTTGCAATGAGGGTTCCAAAAGGATGACGTGTGCACAGTGGAAACAAGGGATGTGGCACATGGAGTTCCACTTCCAGGATGTTTTCATCCATTCCAGGTATTCCAATGAGCTGCACAGCATCAGCGCAGAGGTCACTTGACAATTAACGCTTGAAGCGAAACCTGGAACGGCTCAAAATGAGAAATTAATAGATTTTTTGTCAGTTGAAAACTGAGATAAAACATACTTTAGAAGGCACAGAAAAGATAAAATATTTGAAAAGGGTAAACGATGAGATGGCTTTCCAGGTCAAATCATCACATTGTGGTGCACTAGATTTATCAAAAAGGGGAGCTGGTTCCCAGGAGGGGATGAGTTAAAAGGTTCCTGTTATTTTACAGACGCACTCGCTCTCTCAAGAGACTGAATGTCACCCAATCTATGAGGCTGGCATTCGAAATGTCACGTCTGATTCATCCCCGTTACCGTGGCGACCCAGGCATCCCAGCCATGCAGTACCTGGGGAAGCTGTGGAGCTCTTGACTGCCTGGTTTATCAGCGGTGACTGGAGCCTTCAACAGAGACAGCATCAGCCTGGGGTTAGGAATAACATCCTTCCCCTTGAGAGGTGATATGAACCTGCTCATGTGTGTTGAACGTTGACAGGAGATGCCAAGGATAAGGCACGGTGCTCCTGGACGTTTTCCAAATCTCAAACCTGCACCTGAACCATTATAAATCAGCCAACTATCTTCTTCTACAAATATATTGCTATCAAGCCTCTGTTTGCTTATGAAATATGGAAAAGCAGCAAAATTAGCAAAGGATCCATATCCAGTTAAATACAGTACCTGTACAACATGGCCTAAAAGCAAATTATTATTAAATTCATAAACTACCAAATCATGGAATAGCGAGGGAAACACTGTATACAAACAAAACGATGCTTTATCTGTAATGCTGTACCTGCGCTGTACCCCCGCGCTGTACCCATGCTGTACACTGGATCTAGAAGCTCTTAGTCTTGCTCAAAGCAAGTTGCAGCCCAACAGGCCTTATTCATGAGCCATCATCAATAC
This sequence comes from Acipenser ruthenus, assembly GCF_902713425.1. NCBI lineage: Eukaryota > Metazoa > Chordata > Actinopteri > Acipenseriformes > Acipenseridae > Acipenser > Acipenser ruthenus. The sequence continues at coordinate 336,847 of NC_081200.1, read as the reverse complement.
ACCACAGCTGGACAGGCCAGACTCCAGCCTCCATCAGCAAGACAGAGCACAGCCGCTGATCTGCTCAGGGGAACAGGAAGGTAACAGACCACAGCACAAACATTGGAACACTGCAGCTGCGTCATACACAACTAACAAGCCTTTAAAGAGCTTCGAAAACTGAAACATGCTGGGCAGGTTCACCCTTGTGAGTGGGGTAGGGACTGCATGTACAGTAAGAGAAGGAGCTGCAGGAGGGCATGTGACCGGCTGCAGAGTGTCATTCGTTTCCAATTGCTAGCCTTTTGTTGCTTGTTTCCTTGTCAAAGCATGTGGAGTCCATTAAGATTAATAAAAACAGAAGTCTTCATCCAGCCTGACCTGAGGGACTCAGGAGGTCACTGAACAGTACGTAAGCCACACAATGCTTAATTATTATTTCCAGCTCAATGTGTTCGGAAAAGCAGAACAGTATTTCTGAACCATAGTAAAGCACAGCATGGTAAGCTGCAGGAAACAACAGAACTGGGGTAAATAACCCATGGTATACCTGGAATTAAGACTCTGCATCGTGATGTCCTCTCCACTGAACTAAAACCGGATTCTGTGGCAAATCTATGGAGGTGCCAGATATGTTTAAGGATTACCACAAAGTCAAACCTCCTCTGCAGGAATCAATGGATCTGCTTACCTGGTAAACCCTACTTCATATAGTCTCACTGCACTGATCCGCTTACATGGTAAGTCAGTATAACAAATATTTTACAATATACAGTATAGAAATATTAGTGGTGGGCAACAATATGAAAATGTTATATCAATATTGTGCATGCATTTTTATATATATATTATACTGAAGTCTTCCAAAACACAGAAATATAAATCACACAATTTCGATATATATATATATATATATATATATATATATATATATATATATATATATATATAAAAATAAATAAATACGTAACAGATATTTACATGTGAATAGCAACTTACTGTAACTTAGTGCTGCTTTGTTTCACAATATATGGAGAAAAACAAAGGTCTTGTTCTCTTTTATGATTCTAGACTTTTGGGTTTTTAATTTTCTAGCCATTCTGGAAGTAACTGAATCTTCAGCTGCTCTGCGCATGAATGCTGACGCCTCTAAAAGCATGAAGTATGGTGTCATGCCGTTATTTTGAGATGTGTTTTACTGTTTTCATGTCTAAAGAGTACATCCTGTTTATAATATGGAAAGCTGCCATTTAAACCACGGCGCCAGTAAATCACACGGACAAAATTCAATGAAACCCGCCACATGTGCATCTCTCAAAACAAAAGCTACTGTCAGCATGACACGGGCAACACTTTACAGCTGGCCAGTAGCACCAAACTTAACACAGCATGCAAATAGCGTTTGGTACCTGAACACCAGTGAATGGAATAAAATGGTTCAATAATACTTTAGTGTGGAGTTTCTTTGCCTACGAGACTGACAATGATTGTTATGTATGGGTTTATTGCATCTTCATATAAATCTTGATTATACTGCGTTTGTATTTTAGCAGACTTATATATATTGCATATATACACATTACACACATTATATATATACACACATATACATACACACACACACACACACACATATATATACACACATATAGATAAACAAACAGCAGCTCCTACTTCAGTAAATGTTCAGAATTGTGCATGTAGGAGCAGCCTGAGTTGCTACCCTGCGTTTCCATGGTGATTATTTTCCTTGTGGATTGCATTTTATATGATGCACTTCCAGTCTGAAGCCTCACACAAATACCTATTCCCTGCCATACTGTGTTCTTCTGAATGTTATGTTAATGTCCTGGACAGGACGATGAAAGCCTATCTTACAGCGCTCAGCTACTGGTTCAAGATCTTTGGCATGTTCAGTCAGTGCTCGGCTCTTAAGAAGCTCATGAAGAGTTGGAGCTGTGTCAGGAGTCGCTCCTCTATACATACTCAGGGTTTCGTGTGCTGTCCGCTGGGTCGGAATGCTTCTGGAACCCCACAGGCTTTTTCGACAGTGACAATGCTACCCATGTTAATGTGATAAGAAAAGCTGGCAAGCGCTCTTTTAAAGAATGACACTAACATAAGCGCTAAGATGGTTCCCAGGAGGACTCTGCTGCTATAGTACGATCCACATTTTTCACTGCTTGCTTGTCAAGGTGTGAATTGGAAAGGGTTGGGGGGAGCTGGCCCCTGCGTGTCAACGGAATTGTCTTTAATAAGATGTGATTAATAAATGACTGGACCAGTGGCACTGTGCCAGCAGCAGCAGCAGTCTCTTAGTCTCTCTCTCTCTCCTCCACCTGCTTCTCCCCAGTACTGCAGACTCCCTTCTCACCCCCCCCTCTCTCTCTCCTCTGCCTGCTTCTCTCCAGTACTGCAGACTCTCCTCTCTCTCTCTCTAGTACTGCAGACTCTCCTCTCTTTCTCTAGTACTGTAGACTCTCTGCTCTCTCCAGTACTGCAGACTCTCCGCTCTCTCTCTCTCTCTCTCTCTCCAGTACTGCAGACTCCTCTCTCTCCAGTACTGCAGACTCCCTTCTCACCCCCTCTCTCTCGTTCCTCTGTCTGCTTCTCTCCAGTACTACAGACTCCTCTCTCTCTCTTTCCAGTACTACAGACTCCTCTCTCTCTTTCCAGTACTGCAGACTCTGACTCAGGTACTCACCAGGAGGGAGGGAGCTGTTTAAAACAGATCCCTCAGTCAGATCTGCCTGCAGGATACTGAATTGTGTCAATGGGATGGTACATGTGTGTGGGAGGGAGGGGGAACAGCATTCTTTTGAAGAGCTGTTAATTATGCAAGGAACCCACTCCCATTGTACAATAACGAGAGAGAGAATACAGTGCTAAACGAGGATTTAGGCTAGAAGGAGATTTCTCTCCCCATTTCTTTCCTATAATTTCACACTGACACAGAATAGAAACAATAGCAGCAGCTGCTCCTCAGAGTTGTTTTCCCCCAGTATTGTTCTAGAAACATGTCTGCTTCAGGTGGTATAACTAGCATGACACACATGCTATAGTTTATACACCACAGTTTTACCCACATCGTTCAACAGCCAGTAGGAATGCCTTGCTTGGTCAGATTTTGTACATCATACTAGGGTACTGGCATTAGTTTCAGAATGTGGTTGCACAGTTGGAGCTGTCACAAAAGCGAGGCAATGACTGCAGAACTGGGAGGGGACAGACTGGTGTCATGGGTAGACAGCGCTAAAAGTGACAAATGATTATTATTTAAAATCAGGTTTCTTAGAAAGAATGGTGTTGGAGATCGCTGTAGAGATCTAATCCATTGGAGAGATCTGTAGAGGTCTAATCCAACTGCTGTCACTCACAGGGAGCAAAAAGTGTGTGTGTGTGTGTGTTGGGGTGAACAGGTCTGTCCCTCACAGGGAGCATGGTGTGTGTGTGTGTGTGTGTGTATGTGTATGTGTATGTGTATGTGTGTGTTGGGGTGAACGGGTCTGTCCGTCACAGGGATCATGGTGTGTGTGTGTGTGTGTGTGCCGGGGTGAACGGGTCTGTCCCTCACAGGGAGCATGGTGTGTGTGTGTGTGTCGGGGTGAACAGGTCTGTCCCTCACAGGGAGCACGGTGTGTGTGTGTATATCGAGGTGAACGGGTCTGTCCCTCACAGGGAGCACAGTGTGCGCGTGTGTGTGCGCGTGGGGGGTGAACGGGTATGTCCCTCACAGGGAGCACGGTGTGCGCGTGTGTGTGCGCGTGGGGGGTGAACGGGTATGTCCCTCACAGGGAGCACAGTGTGTGTGTGTGTGTGCACGCATGCTGGGGTGAACGGACCTTTCCCCACTTCCCTGTGAAGGACCACCTGCAGCTCAGTGTGGAATGATCAGGCACGATGGAGCCTGCCCGAGACCTGCTTCCCAGCAGAGGGCTGCTCTGTTTATTTCTAACATCACTAGCGAGACAGCATTAAAGAACGAGTTCCCTGGTGAAAGGAAACTTACTGAAGGCAGAGCTCAAGCCACGGCTCGGGTTAAAGACAATGCCTGCAGTCAGCAAACAGCTCTCCTGACTCAGGAAGTACTGCAGTGAAGCACAGGATAAACTGGTACAAGGACAACCATCAGGGGCAAATTAAACACGGGCATCCTGCTGGGATGGGAACCCACCTGCCCAGCCGCCAGCATCGAAATCTTCCACTAAGGTGAGCCAACACCACCATGGGAGAGAGAAAAGAGGACGCAAGCTCTTTGGAGGCCAAATCCCCAGTTTCCCAATGTAATTAAAAAAAAACAGACAGTTATTCTTCTACACAAAAAAGTAGAGCAGCCCAGACTACACTGTGAAGGTTTTGTCTGGTTTGTGGTTTATAGATGGCATTATAGTTTTCATTTTTTATTGCCATATATATTTATTATATATATATATATATATATATATATATATATATATATATATATACACACACACACACACACTATATATAAAGGACACACAGACTGCTATTATTAGTCTCATGACAGGTGGTTATTGCTTTTCATATTTAACCAGACTCAAATAATCTGCTGTGTAATATTTTGCAGTATTAGTGTGCATATCAAAAGAGAGCTCTATGCCATTACTGGAACAAGGAAGCTTCTAGATACTCCAGCTTTATCAAGGCAGATTACTGCAGCTGCAACACGGTGCTGTGCTCTGACTGCTGCAGGGTTAGTGTTTTGTGTCCTGCACACAAATGCACAGAGACCCTGACGCTGCACTGGAGGGGAATACCAAGACATCGGAGCCGCAGTGAGAAGATGAGGATGTCAGCAAAGAGGCCTCTGATGCAACAGCAGCCCCGAATGAAAGAGCTGCAGGAGTCATGGAGTTAGACTGCAGATACAGATTTATTACAAGTTTACAATCACAGCAAGCCCCCCTCCCTGGTGCCGGTGGAGCAGAGAAAGGGTCTCATATTTACAATCACAGCAACCCCGCCCCCCGTAGCTCCCCTGCTGTGCCGGTAGAGCAGAGAGAGAGAGAGAGAGTCTCATTTTTACAATCACAGCAACCCCCCCCCCCCCCCCAGAACGGTTACATCACAGGGCAGGAGGTGGCTTTTTTAAATCATGAGACATCCATGAGAATATTCGCGAATGCAAGAACCGACTCCCAGCTGTTATGCCTTAGTAATTACAACAGACAAAAGAAATGGCTTAACTGGAGGGCTTTGGTGTAATCATCCCAGCTCAGAAGCAGCACCCGTATACCAGGGCAACCTCCGTATCCAGTGAATACATGTGCAACACTGGCACAAGCACAGATACTGGAAATGCAAAATGAACATGTTGTGGTTACTTGCAAAGTAGCTTTCAGTCCGGCGTCCTGTTTCTTCTTCATAAGTCTATCTGCCTGCAGCATGGTCAATCCACAGATGATACACTTCTCAGCTCACACTGTGGTGGGATTTGCACCACCATTCCAGTGCATTACACTTTCTCTCAGTTGAGTTTTCTGTGACTCTAGGTGTGAAAGCATATCTGTGAAAAACATATTCAAAAACTACCTATCCTCCTTTCAGGAAGAACAGGACAAGGAGAAACAATTAACACATGGCATGAAAAGCACAAACAAGATGCCAGCACTGGTGTGCCGAGCAGATTGCTATAGCCGCAGTTTGAGGGGGAGGAGGCGAGAGGATCCTTAGCCTGACCCTGATATTTAATCATCTATTGGAGCTGCTCCCGAGGCAGGATCAGGGAAACGACTCAGGAGATTCGAAGAAACTAATCAAACACTTGTTTTTATATTTCTCTCATTTGTGTGTCAAGGGAAATATATTGTAGGCGCTTATCGGGCTGGCATCGGACCAGAGGAAAAATAGAACTGGAGCTTCATATTAAACGTTCCTAAACATGTGCTACTAAAACAAATATCCGTGCCAGCCTGGTCCGTTTGGACAGGCGCTGGATTACATGCAGTTTGCAGGACCCACCCCTAAATTGCCTTGCAAACGACATGCTGCTTTCCAGTTGTACTTTACATTAGCTTATATTCCAAACCTGAAACCCAGAACTCCATGATCACACACTGGTTAAATCTGGTGGCTCTACAAAGTCGCTTCATACCCATCTACAGTCTGTTCACAAAACAGTTACGAAGAAATAGGCTGCTGGTCCTGCTACATCTACACAAGAGACAGTAAAAACGGAGTCAAGTGCTGGAGAGTCAGCATTGGAAAAAAGAAAAATAACTGATTACTATAATGTGAATGACAAAATCACTTGCAGCTACACTATCGCAGATGCCTGCCAGAAATGGATTGCCATTCAGAGCGTTTTGTACATCGCCAGATTTGCGAGAAGCTATGGAAGCCAGAGGGTTTTCAGATACACCAAAATCACCTACAACTATTCAGAAGTTAGTGGTGGATTATAGTAATCAGTTACGCAGCTTAGCGCTGTTAGAGATCGCTCAGAGGAAAGAAGAGGGCAAAAGATTTAGTTTGACTTGCGAGGAGTATACGTCAGCACGTGGACGGTACATGAATGTCAATGTGTATGACGCTGAAGAATTTAAAAAAAGTGGAGGAAAAAGTTGGAATTTAGGCCTTGTTTGTGTACATGGTAGAATGCCAGCTGAAACCTGTGTTGAACTAGTTGAGAATAAACCGTCTTCCCAGAGTGTGTGTGACAGCCGATGGAGCCTCCGTTATGGCGAAGGTGGGTAAGCTGATACCTGCTGAATCATGTTACGCGCATGGCATTCATCTTGCTGTGGTGGACGTTCTTTATGCCAAGCAGCCCACAAACTCTCGAGCCGAAGTACCAGCAGCAGAGAAAGAAGCCGATTCGGAATCCGACTCGGACGAAGACGACGGGATGACGTCATAAAAGATGATCACAACTAGAGCCTACTGTGTAAAAATCTTCTAACCTTCCAACAAAAAAATGAAAAGTTTCTTCAGAAACATGTGATGGCTTCAAGATGACAGTGATGATGACCTGCTTTCTCCACTTTCTACTGGAGTCATACTCCATATTAGGCCTATGTATTTAAGTTATTTATGTTATTGAAGCGTCAGGCTACTTGTGAACAACTAAACTTGCAATTTAACTGGTTAATGGACTTAGTACTTGGCAGATTTTTTTTCTTTTATGTTAGGTTATATTTGTCCATTTAAGTGTTTATCATGCATGACCTTATATAAATGATCAATACATACAGTAACTATGTGAATAAATAATAATAACTACAACATAAAAGGAGTTCATTTTCAATTTCAGCTCCACATAAAATAAAATTACCGACACAAAGAAAGACGTTAGCCTATTATTTTGCTTTTTTAGGGTTAGCTTGTTGAATTCGGATTTTATTGAACTGGCGATTTGGGTTTTAGCATGAGAATCAAATAAGGGCATTAAAACATAAAAGCCAAAGAGTTTGTAAAATCTATCAGATCACAGTTTTTAAAGTAACAGCGTGACAGGACAAGGCGTGCACCTGCAAGGGAAGGCGACACACGCACCGTGCTGCAAGCACAACACGCAATAAGCTGCAGTTGTTTGACTGAGCAAGCAGTCTGATGAGGGAGAGAGAGAGAAGCGCAGTCGGACAAGCTTACAGTGAGAGACTGTATGAAGCCAGTGCATGCTTATACTGTTCCATATTGAAGACTCCCCCCCCCCCCCCCCATTGCCCATGAGGGATTTTACATCAATTTTAAATCCCCCAAACCCCGGGCCTGGAATTCTATCCCTTTGGAAACCCTAATGAGGAGTCTGCTGGGCTCCAGTGCAGTGAGCACAGTGAAGGAGTTAATGCAGTACTTGACATCCCAGCTCCTGCTGTCAGGCTACGCTTGGAAGGGTTTTTCTAATAGGTTTAATCTAGCACAGGGGACAGTCTCTGGCAGGCTTCCCGGGAAAGGGATTTGATTGAATCTGCTTTATTCTTTCTCTCTCTCTCTCTCTCTCTCTGTGTGATCAGGTGACAGGCACTGGGATTAGAATGCTCCAGATGTTAGCAGATGCAGCACTGTCTCAGTAAGGAAGATGGGTTGTCACTGCCTAGCCCTGTTACCTGGCAGACCAAACCTACCTTTCCTAAGCAGCTGCCACATCTCCCCATACCACACTGCAAGTTTTAACAGAGTGTCATCACCAGCTCCTCTTTTCTTCTGGTAAATCACTACCTGTGCTGTTTCATTCCCATGGTCTACCTGCACTCAGGTCACGTGACCCACCGCACAAAAAGTGATTGGATACCAGGAAGAAACAGTTAATGTCGCCAAGGCCAAGCACAAATTAAGCGTGCATCAAACCTGTCTGGGGAGGTTTCTTATAATTGAAGTTTCTGCAGAAGAGAGACGTCTTCATTTCAGAATTATTATTATTATTATTATTTATTTCTTAGCAGACGCCCTTATCCAGGGCGACTTACAATCGTAAGCAAATACATTTCAAGTGTTACAATACAAGTAATACAATAAGAGCAAGAAATACAATAACTTTTGTTCAAGTAAAGTATAAGTGTGACAAACCACAATTCAATAATACAGCAGATAATAGTGATAGTTACATCAGGGTATGATTAAATACAAAGTACTACAGGTTAAACACTTGGCAGATTACAGTATTCTGAAGTACAGGATTAAATGCAGTAAAATAGGGGGCAGATAAGAGCAAAATAAAGCACATTTACATGAAGGGTGATAATGTCCCAGGATACAAACAGAGGAGTTCTACAGGTGCTGTTTGAAGAGGCGAGTCTTAAGGAGGCGCCAGAATGTGGTCAGGGACTGGGCAGTCCTGACATCTGTAGGAAGGTCATTCCACCACTGCGGAGCAAGGGTGGAGAAGGAGCGGGCTCTGGAGGCAGGGGAGCGTAGCGGAGGTAGAGCTAGTCTTCTAGTGCAGGCGGAGCGGAGAGGTCGAGTGGGGGTGTAGGGAGAGATGAGGGTCTGGAGGTAGAGTGGGTGCAGTCTGGTCAAGGCATCTGTAGGCTAGTACAAGAGTCTTGAACTGGATGCGAGCGGTGATCGGTAGCCAGTGGAGTGAGCGGAGTAGTGGAGTTGCGTGGGAGAAGCGAGGCAGAGAGAACACCAGGCGGGCAGCGGAGTTCGGGATGAGCTGGAGCGGACGGGTGGCGGACGCAGGGAGGCCAGCCAGGAGGGAGTTGCAGTAGTCTAGGCGGGAGAGTACCAGGGCCTGGACCAGGAACTGGGTAGCATAGTTGGTGAGGAAGGGTCGGATTCTTCGGATGTTGCTCAGGAAGAATCGGCAAGTGCGTGCCAGAGTGGAGATGTGCTGGGAATAAGAGAGGCAGGGGTCCAGGGTGACTCCAAGGTTCTTAGCTGAGGAAGAGGGAGAGATTGTGGTAGATTCCAGAGGAACAGAGATAGAGAGATCAGAGGAGGGGGAGAAGGAGGGAAAGAAAAGGAGGTCAGATTTAGAGAGGTTGAGTTTGAGGTGATGCGAGTGCATCCAGGAGGAAATAGCAGACAGACAGGTAGAGATACAGGAGGAGATGGTGGAGTCAGAGGTGGGGAAGGAGAGAAAATCTGAGCATCATCAGCATAGAAATGGTATGAGAAACCATAGGATGCGATGAGGGGGCCCAGGGAGCGAGGTTGCAAGCAGAGCGAAGGCAGTATGGTTCAGGGTGAAGTCCAAGCCCTTGTAATTTACTGGACTGAGCAGATGCAGCTGATTCTCCCTGTGTACAGCGTTTGCTGACTGCATCTGAATTAAAGCCTTCGTCTGCCTCTGCAAATCTGCATGTGATCATAGTTTTTAAATCAGTGCGTTAAGAGAAAGAACTCCTATTCTCAGGGAATGGAACAGAGCTGCATTAATCCCACATTATTTACAAAAGAGCTGCATTAATCCCACGTTATTTATAGAGCTGCATGAATCCCACGTTATCATTTAAACAGCGCTGCATTAATCCCATGTTATTAGTTGGCTGTGATTTGGAGCACACAGCCCTGCTTTTACTGACCCTTCAAGCCAATATCAGGCATGGAGCTCTGATTGGCTGCTATTCAGAGCTGAGTTTTGTTTATTTAAAACACGGGCCTAGAACACCCTCTAATGACAAGCTGTAAAGACGTGCCGGTGCTGCAGCATTGCTGGAATAGAGCCGACACTAATCGCTGAGCAGCAAAGTGTATCCAGCCCAGAAACATCAGGAGCCCCCCAATGTCTGGCTTGGAAATGATTCATTGGGCAATCTGGCTGTGCATCCCAGTGCCTGCCCTGTCTAGGGACCGCCAGGGCAATCCATTAATGAGACGAAGGGTCTGAGTCATACACTAGGTCTCTTACAGACAATGCATATTCAACACTGAAATCCACCCATTGTGTTTGCAGTGCAGTTTCTCCACACTGGTGCAAAGGGGGACTCTGAAGAGCGCATTGTGAATGAGCAGCTGCACTGAGCTCTGCAGGTTCACAGCAAGGGAACTCATTTGAGAACAACAGGAAAGCTACAGTTCAATTAGACTATCTGTTGGGAAAAGCAATATGCAAATCAGCCAACGCTTCCTGATGCAGATTGTGAGAAATGAAAGGAGACAAGACATGGATTGAACTTGTCATTCCAAGGAGGACCCCTCTACCTGAGCAGCTCTGAGATCCCTTGGGGAATCTGTGTCAGAGGATGGCCAGGTCGTCCCAGGACAGGGATACAAGTCCTTTCTCTCTTTAAATCTGAGCTCCAACATAGACTGTCTTGTTCCACACAGAAGGCGAGACTGAACCTCAAAAGCTGTGTTCTGGCTCAATATATTCCTTATTAAAAAAAAACAAACAAACAAACAAACAAAAAAAAACACAACACTATGGGGTGAGGTGGTGGGGGTAAAATAATAAAACGTCTATCCTTGACAAATGAAACTCCCAGCTCTGTATCATCCAGCAATGTAATTAATTAGATAGCAATTCCGGCTCTTGTATCAAATTGACAAACTGTCATCCATGCAAAGCCACGGTGCACTCCTGCCAGAGCGGATAGAATAACTGGGGGCTCAAGGGGATTGCTTTCACACTCCCATGCACACAAGAACAACCCTGACAGCAACAGCAGAGTGTGAAGCCCAGGAACAACAGAACCAGCAACAGCATCCTGCAAACACAGTACAGTGTGAAACCCAGGAGCAACAGAACCAGCAACAGCGTCCTGCAAACACAGCACAGTGTGAAGCCCAGGAGCAACAGAACCAGCAACAGCGTCCTGCAAACACAGTACAGTGTGAAGCCCAGGAGCAACAGAACCAGCAACAGCGTCCTGCAAACACAGCACAGTGTGAAGCCCAGGAGCAACAGAACCAGCAACAGCATCCTGCAAACACAGCACAGTGTGAAGCCCAGGAGCAACAGAACCAGCAACAGCGTCCTTCAAACACAGCAGAGTGTGAAGCCCAGGTGGACAGAACCCTGTGATCTCAGGTTAACCACACCCCAGATCAGTGATCATACATAAATCAGGAAGTTATTGCAATTTCATTTCTCTGTCTCGGAAGATGAATTCCACCCACGTCACAAAAACACAAACAGTACGCTTGTGATTATTACACACCAACAGTCTCTGGACAAACTCCCTGTGGTCAGCACTGGGTCAGCATTTTTGTCCGTTCCCTGCATTTGAGCCATTCCAGGTTTTACTGTGTGCTTAATTAGGCACAGCATACCGAGGAAACGACAGAATGGGTCACACAGGCATGTCTTCTTCCCCTCCCTGCTGTAGTACGTGGTCAAACAGCTTAAACACATTTGGCCATGGATTGGTTTCCAGTTTGTCATGGCATGGGCCTCATCCAATGGTAGGGCAATGACAGAGTAACGTGGTAGCAGCTGCTGTTCTGAATGCCATGCTTCCATTGTTTCAGATGGGAGTGGGTACTGCCAAGACAATACAAGTGCCTATCCACCAGGCAAGAGGGGTCAGGCTTGAATGGTTTGAGGAGCACAGTGCAGACACCTGCACAGCTCATTCACTTCATCTCAACCCACACAGTGCAGACGCCTGCACAGCTCATTCACTGCATCTCAACCCACACAGTGCAGACACCTGCACAGCTCATTCACTGCATCTCAACCCACACAGTGCAGACACCTGCACAGCTCATTCACTGCATCTCAACCCACACAGTGCAGACACCTGCACAGCTCATTCACTGCATCTCAACCCACACAGTGCAGGCACCTGCACATTTCATTCACTGCATCTCAACCCACACAGTGCAGACACCTGCACAGCTCATTCACTGCATCTCAACCCACACAGTGCAGGCACCTGCACATCTCATTCACTGCATCTCAACCCAATGGTGGCCAATGGTGAGGAAGCTCTTTTCATGGGAAAGACAACAGCGGTTTCAGATGGACTTCAAGCTGATGGATGACTTGGTGATCTCAGGGTGTATAAAAGGTTTATTGAATTGTCAGTGGATCGGCTCATTCCCTCTCATGGAAAGCATTTCTGTGAAGGTTAAACTGCGCCGCTGTTGTATCCCACATGCTTTCAACGTCTCTGGTTGTGCACATCTGGCATCTGCTCTCTTATCCTAAATCCTGGCTAATATACTAGCAATTGTTTTTAAAGGGTTGTGCTTCACCTCTTTAAATGCTTTCTGTAAAAGCATTTAATCAGTCTGGATGGAGGATCAAAAAAGAGGATCATCCCTAAACGTGACTAAAATAAAATACATCCAAAATGGTTTTATATGTATTTAATTCATACAAATACAATATTACATGTTGAGACCAAGAATACACCACTGAATCACTACCGAGTTACAGACGTTCTAGTTATACAATAGTCATCCGGTCAATACTGTTCTCAGCCTCAGTGATCACTGATTAAAACTATGAAAGTTATCAGGTAAAATGGCACTCTGAATACAGACTGTGAGAAGCTCAAACTGCACTGCAATTACTACCTGAAGCTAAGAGAAAGTCAAGGAGAAATAAAAACACAGATTAAGCAAAAGAAAAAGTGTTTTGAAAAGCACTGTGAAGTTGTGTGGAAAGTCTCTCCCGAATCTGCATGCAGTGCTATTTGAGAAAGGGCTGACACCTACAGCACTGGGATCTTACACCACACTCAACCTGCACTGGCATCTGTGGCAATGATATGAACTCCCCGAGGAGGCATAGGCACAGTTTGAGACTTTGAGGTCATCTGTGTTGATTGTGTCTTTATTCATTTTTAGGACCTGGAGCCCATAAGAAATAGGTTTGTTTTGAATGCAGGTTTTATATTATATGGCTCAAGTCCAAAAAAAGGAAAAATTATTATAAATAAAAACAAAAGCAGATTGAGACCGTGCTGTGAAGCCATGCGTAAAACAATACAAACCCCTAATTAGAGAAGCTAGCGGCCCAAATACTGAGTAACAGAGAGAAGGTTTTGAAAGCGAAACGTTTAATATGGAACCTAAAAACGAACACAAGCGCTGCCAGCATTTTAGATGCAGTTGGAAAAAAGAAAAGGTGCTGCTCTCGCTTATTAAAAGCAGAAAGGGATCCTGCAGAAGCTGCTTCTAATGACCTGCTTCTGTCAGCAACACTCGTCTCCTTTCCTTTCTGACACACACCAAATAGTTTTTCCTTCTAACTGACAGCTCTCATATTTACTGGAGAAAAATTGCATATTATTATAATCAGGATTTGACAGACTGATCGTATCTGTAGTCAAACCAGAGCAGCCCTTACAGAAAAGCTTGAACAGTTTGCCATTATAAAAACAGGCAAAAGGAGTAGACTAAAGCTAGATGAGAGTCACACACACTGTATAACATAGCTGCTCTGGGTGAGCACCATGTTGTATATGATCATTCTGGTAGCCCTGCCGGACACCACTCACTCTCAAGGGCGATCCCAGCCTTGACCAGCACTGTGGTGTGGTGACCAGCACTGTGGTGTGATGACCAGCACTGTGCACACTTTTCCTGTGTGTGTGGTGACCAGCACTGTCACCACACACACACACACACACACACACACAAAATACGCTATGACAAACTACACAGATACACACAGACAATACGGATTATGTGATCTCTGTTTATGTCCAAGTCTATGTTAAACTTATTATTATTATTATTATTAATAATCCCCCGTCCAGTCCTCCGCCAACACAAGATTGCGTCTTACGGCAAATAAACATATTTTCGGGGTTTTTTTGTGTTACGTAATGTGCTTTTGAAAAGCTGTATAAAAGCCCTAGATAAATTTAACCATTAACAATGGCAATCCCCTCACACAGCGCTCCCTCTACGTGAGTGCTGATCGGTGCCAGACCAATCCGTTATCCACTCTGTTGCCCGGGAAACGCAGTTAGTATTCCGAGCGCCTGCCTGCCTGGAGCAGGGAGGGTTCCATTTGCTTGCTGAGCTGACTGAGATCGAAGGCAATCTCCATTCACAAGGAACGCTGACCTGAATGCACAATAGCATGGAGCGGAACTGCAGAAAGAACAGCATTCTCCATCAACACCGCCCCATCCTCCTTCTCCGCCAAACACCCCCATCCGCCTTCAAAACACCCCCCATCCTCCTCCTCATTCAACACCCCCATCCTCCTTCAACACCCCCCATCCTCCTCCTCATTCAACACCCCCATCCGCCTTCAAAACACCCCCATCCTCCTCCTCCTCATTCAACACCCCCCCATCCGCCTTCAAACACCCCCATCCTCCTTCAACACCGCCCCATCCTCCTCCTCATTCAACAACCCCATCCTCCTTCAAACACCCCCATCCTCCTCCTCATTCAACACCCCCGTCCGCCTTCAACACCCCCCCATCCGCCTTCAAACACCCCCCATCCTCCTTCAACACCGCCCCATCCTCCTTCTCCTTCAACACCCCCCATCCTCCTTCTCCTTCAAATACCCCCATCCGCCTTCAAACACCCCCATCCTCCTTCAAACACCCCCCACCCCCATCCTCCTTCAATACCTCCATCCTCCTCCTCATCCAACACCCCCATCCTCCTCATTCAATAGCCCCATCCTCCTTCAACCCACATCCTCTTTCAACACTCCCCATCCTCCAACACTGCCATCCTCCTCCTCCTCATTCAACACCCCCCCCCCCATCCTAAAACTCAGAAAACATGCACTGTGGGGCTCCCGAGTGGCGCATCCAGTAAGAGCACTTGCGTAGAGTGCAGGATGCGCCCAATAGTCTGGACGTCGCAAGCTCGAGTCCAGGCTATTCCTTTGCAACAGTGTTTGCCACTCCTCCTATTTTTGTGTTGAGCTGCCCGGAGCTGCGTCGTCCTCTGACACTGTAGCTCTTGGGTGGCTGCATGGCGAGTCTGCAGTGTGAAAAAAAGCGGTCGGCTGACGGCACACGCTTCAGAGGACAGTGTGTGTTCGTCTTCGCCCTCCCGAGTCAGGGCAGGGGTGGTAGCGGTGAGCTGAGTATAATAAAATAATTGGCCATTCCAAACTGGGAGAAAATAATTAAATCTGAAACGTAAATTTCTATAAAATAAGAAGAACATGCACTGTATACAGAATTCCAGTTCTAGAACACATCAGTTACTCACTCCCCTCAATACACACCACATTAAAACCAGATCACAAACAGTTACTCCCTGCCCTGGACAGCCACCCTCATTCAAAGCAGCCCGATCCTTGTTTCAGTTCAATTGAAGAGCCAGTCATGGACAGACACGGTCACATTAAAGTCATTCAACAGCGCAGTAACGTGCAATAGAACCCCCCCCAAAACGAGTTCCATCAATGAAGCCTTATTGAAAAGCGAGCCATGGTCTTTGCAATCAAAAGTGTAACCCCAATTCAAATCAATGTTCATTATTAAAGCAGCCATTTTTCATGCAGATGGACTGGCTTGCCTCTGCTGCACTCAGAACTCGTGTCAAACTCTCATTGAATTTGTAATCAATGCAACCAGGCTGGAGGGATGTTTCTCCAACGCATGTCTGAACACATCAACGTGCTGTGCACACAGTTTCAGAGCAGTACTCATGGAGAGCAATGCAATACTTGATCCCAGTCTGTGACATCAGAAAAGCGCTCATTTCCAGGTCTTCTTTCACATTCATTTAAACATCTTTCCATTCGATATCCTATCACAGCATGCCTGCTTCACGGCAATACAGACAAGAGAACTCTATCTTGACGCAGCTGGTTTTCTTAAAAGGATTTGTGCAGAATGTGTGCTTGCTTGTTAAAATAGTCATAACCTCTTCACTGCCCTTCATGTCCCCCTCAGGAAAGACTGTCTCATATAATCGTGTGTGTGTGTGTGTGTGTGTGTGTGTGTGTGTGTGTTGGTGTCAGTGTGTGTGTGTGTGTGTGTATGTGTGTGTGTGTGTGTTTGTGTCAGTGTGTGTGTGTGTGTGTGTGTTGGTGTCAGTGTGTGTGTGTGTGTGTGTGTGTGTGTTGGTGTCAGTGTGTGTTTGTGTGTGCGTTAGTGTGTGTGCGTGTGTGTCATGGCACAGCGGTTTTAGGATCACAGTCCTTCAGAAGAAATGTGACAGCAAGTGGAAGCCCAACTATGTGTGTGTGTTTTCAGCTTTGCCACTCTTCAAATAATGATTATATAAAAACAAACTGCACTCCGTCGTAAGCAGCAAGCACCTGATAGATAGACCTATACACCAATATGAAGCGCTAAGCACATAAAACATGAAAACAGCATAGAGATCAGTGCTGATAGATAGACCTATACACCAATATAAAACGCTAAGCACATAAAACATGAAAACAGCATAGAGATCAGTGGGGGCTATGTGCATTGCTGCAATGGACCATTAGAAAAACCCCAGTCACTCTGACACAAACTGTAAACCTCACTCGTGCTAATCACAATACAGCCTGCCTTGCTTTGCGTGCTGAAGAGAAGACAGAGCAACACTGCCCTCTGGTGGAGTTGACAAGTATACTAAATATTTCTATACAGTCTACTGAGGGCTGATTGCTTATTACTACCCACCAACCAATACATTTAATTTTACATTACAGCATGCACACTTGCGCGTAAGGGGTATCACAGCACTCTGGCGCAAGCGGTTTGCACTGTATATGTAATATTATAATATTTGCATGTAAACTATCCGGAGTATCTGCCGGATTTCCCAGGCGCGTTATTACACTGACACCTTGTGGTATAAAAGTGCTATTGCAAGTAGTCTCGTTACTTCATCCCCACTTCGTGTATGTTTAGCAGAGATTCTGAGAGATAGCAGATACGCTTATTATGCTGGTGTGGAGCAAGGACTTGGTTCTACAGGCATTCCCTATTAGTGTCGGAGAGTCTGGTTGACCACGGAGACCCTGCATGTATGAGAGTTAGACTCCAGTGAAACCCGCATTGGTTTACTAGTCGGATGGAAAATGTGTTTGAAATACATGAAAATGGAAGGTGAAATGTGATTTGAAGTTCTGAGGGTAAAGCGCAAACAACAAACACATATCATATATATATATATTCTTAAAACAGCCTCGGAGAAATGCAACATAAGCTAGGCTGCTAGAAGTAAATGGGACCCTCCCCCTAACACTCACACGTACTGCTGTAACACGCGTTCTACTGTAACACGCACGCGTACTGCTATAACACGCACGCGTTCTGCTGTAACACGCACGCGTTCTGCTGTAACACGCACGCGTACTGCTGTAACACGCACGCGTACTGCTGTAACACGCACGCGTACTGCTGTAACACGCACGCGTACTGCTGTAACACGCACGCGTACTGCTGTAACACGCACGCGTACTGCTGTAACACGCGTTCTACTGTAACACGCACGCGTTCTACTGTAACACGCACGCGTTCTACTGTAAAAGATACAGACACGTGTACATACCGAGCACCAGTATCCTGTCTTCTTTGCCCACATGCAGCTCCAGTAAGTGTTTGAAGTTATAGAAATTCCCAAACCACTCGAACGACTCTTCGTGCTTGTACCTCTCGTCCCAGTAATCCACGTCTTTGTATCTGGAGTTGCTATCGGGCAAATGCTCCATTGTCAGTTCTTGTTTGATAAAATGTGCTGCTTTCCTGTATTACCGGTGTTGCACAACGCCGCGATTCCACACGTGAGCAGACACAAAGAGCTGCACGGGACGCTCTGATGACAGAACAGCACCTCCCTCTGTAGATCTGAGCAAAAAACTGGCAACAAAGGCAGCGACCTTTTGCAGTACAAATTGACACTGCTAGACAGAACCCCCAAAAGCGGACAACACGAACAACTCAGTGACAGCGAGTCAGCCGGCTTTAAATGCACACGTGGAGCATCCGGAAGTGCAAAGCTGATACGCGCCGCCTACCGGAGGCTGTACCTGTCTTTTCTTCGTCTTTTTTTAATTCTTTGGGCACATGGTAGGTGAAGATGTAGTGTAGTTTAATGGCTACAGATTCGTTGGTTAACGTGCGAAACGTCACTCCATTAATACGGCACGACAAGGCTGGGTAAGTTACAGACCCGGCCACAGGAAGTGTTTCTGAGGGGGATACTTTATGCCGTGACACTGTGGGCTGCAGAGAGCGAGGAGTCAATCAGAGAGATGGCAGCTGGAGCAGGAGGTGCGAGAAAGAGATCTGCGGGACCCCCATCTCCGATTTGGGGGACCCTGCGCGCTCTATGGAAGGATAAGCAGCGGGTTCTGTTCAAACCCGAGTATACCCTGCTCGTGACCGCGGCACTTTGGATCGCCGAGATCGGGATCAATGCCTGGGTGATCCACCGAGTTGAATGTAAGTGAAACTGCACCCGATACACACTCAGTACTGACACTAGTGCTGTAGAAGAGTACTTCCCTTGCACAGCCGCTGCCACGGAGATAGTTTATTTAACTAATCCGCGAAATGCAAAACTGCAAATCCAGATATCAGGAAGTGCGGCGAGTGAAAACCGTTGTTGCATTGTGATACGAAACTCCCAGTGCAACTCGTTTTTAACAAACAACAAACAAAAACACAGCATCTAGTAACTGCAGTGACACGTACAAACACACGGAGTAGCGTGGCCGGCGTGCCTATCCGTGTCCCACACATAATCCTCCACAGCAGCTGGACTGAAGTTGCTTGATGTTCGAATATTCGACATAAGTTTGATATCATTCACAATTAGTCTTCCTTAATGTCCAGTTGTTTTGAAAGCTCTATAGCGGCTGTAAATAAGGTTAAAAAAAGGCTTTTTCCACATGCCGGGTCTGTATGCACTATGCAGTGAGAATATCAAACTAATGATGTCAAATATCGAGCGTCGAGCTAACTTTACCGCGGTGCTGGACTCGCGCTTCCCAAACTGCTGCTGCTGTCTGTTTGAGCCGTGATCCCCTCCATTGTGCATCCACACGATACACATGAAACCGTGCAGTCGATTCTAGAAATACACCAGTGCGTGTCAGTGCGTGCGTGTGTGTGTGTGCGGCACGCACAGTAACACCGCACTGGCTCATCTGGAAAGTATAAATAGTGAGATCAATGTATCTCTTCAGACCTACTGTAGGCTGCCCACGTGCTACAGTGGCTGCTCTTGTCCATTCAAGCATGGGCTGTGTTTCAGAACTGCTAGAAAAATAATAGAATCAAATAGAAACATGATCTGTGGGAGCTTTTGTATTCCAACACGGATTCCAAATACAGTATAGCTTTAATTATGATGAAGAATCTGGTTATCTTTGCGAATAATGCATGCTTTGCTGTTGCACTGTAGAGCCCAGACTACTCTCCTACACATTTCACTTTGGAGAGACCATTGTGCTAATAAGGAAGCATCAGGTCCCAGTCAGTACCCTGGAGTCTGCTGCCCTTTGTATCTCTCAATACTGTACAGTGTGTAAGTGCCCAGCTGCTGTGTTGTGTTTTCAGATACAGAGATTGATTGGAAAGCCTACATGGATGAGGTGGAGGGGGTTATCAATGGAACGTACGATTACACTCAGCTGAAAGGAGACACTGGCCCCTTGGTGTAAGTGCTGACTGACAGATACAACTCTCAACACTGCACAGGAACTCAAACTGCACGCCGCTGTTACGCTGGAGTAGTGTGTCTAGGTGCTTAGATCTCAAATCTACTATGCCACTGAGTTGTAGAACTAACCGTGGTTTAGATTTGAACGCAGTGCTTCAATAAAAACATCACAAGGAGGTGGAGCAGCTGTTGCAAAGCGCTTTGTGTTTTTTCAGAGTGAGCGAGTTTCTTTGCCGCAGCTGCTGTGCTGTTCACTGTTCACTGAGTCACAGGATCTCCACACTAATCCATGTTAATACAGGCAGCAAGATTTCCTGAAACGTATGCATGAGAGGGTGTTGCTCAGGGGTCAGTCTGGGGTCACATGTGCAGTGCACTGGTTATACAGCTCCGTCGCTACAGCAGCTGAATTCCAAAGCGTGTTCACCCTGCTCTGTGTCCCTGGGGAGCAAGCAGTGACTGTGGTGAGGTGTGGCTGTGCTCGCATGTCCCTGAGTCCTGTTGCTCTGGTATGTGTTGCTGTGCTCGCATGTCCCTGAGTCCTGTTGCTCTGGTATGTGTTGCTGTGCTCACATGTCCCTGAGTCCTGTTGCTCTGGTGTTGCTGTGCTCGCATGTCCCTGAGTCCTGTTGCTCTGGTATGTGTTGCTGTGCTCACATGTCCCTGAGTCCTGTTGCTCTGGTATGTGTTGCTGTGCTTGCATGTCCCTGAGTCCTGTTGCTCTGGTATGTGTTGCAGTGCTTGCATGTCCCTGAGTGCTGTTGCTCTGGTATGTGTTGCTGTGCTCGCATGTCCCTGAATGCTGTTGCTCTGGTATGTGTTGCAGTGCTCGCATGTCCCTGAGTCCTGTTGCTCTGGTATGTGTTGCTGTGCTCGCATGTCCCTGAATGCTGTTGCTCTGGTATGTGTTGCAGTGCTCGCATGTCCCTGAGTCTGTTGCTCTGTTCTTCCCAGGTACCCAGCTGGCTTTGTGTACATCTTCACAGTGCTGTACTACGTGACTGGCCGGGGGAGGGATGTTCGGCTGGGTCAGTACCTCTTCGCTGTCTTCTACCTCATCACGCTGCTCCTGGTGTTTCGTATCTACCTCCGCACCAGCAAGGTCAGCAAGGACCCAAAACAAGCTTTCTGTTACTTGTAACCTGTTATACGGTTCAAGCAAATCTGTATACACTTTATTTGTGAACAAGAGAAATAATTCTCTTGTCTGTTTTGCTTTTGTAATGTCCAGAGTGGCTCAGTTTCTTCTTGCATTTGTTCAGATTTGGTCTGATCTGCATGCACAAGAAAGGCCTGCCTGTGTCACAGCTCTGTCTCTGTGCCTGCCTGTCTGCCAGACTCCCCTGTTCCTCTGTCTTTGCCACACTCCCACACTCCTTGCCTGCCTCCCTGCCTGTCTCTCCCACACTCCCTGCCTGTCTCTCCCACACTCCTTGCCTTCCTCCCTGCCTGTCTCACTCCCTGCCTGCCTGCCTGTCTCTCCCACACTCCCTGTCGGCCTGCCTGCCTGCCTGTCCCTCCCACACTCCCTGCCGGCCTGCCTGCCTGTCCCTCCCACAGTCTCCTCCCTGCCTGCCTGTCTCTCCCACACTCTCCTCCCTGCCTGCCTGTCTCTCTCCCGCACTCCCTGCCTGCCTGTCTCTCCCACACTCCCTGCCTCCCTGCCTGTCTCTCCCACACTCCCTGCCTGTCTCTCCCACACTCCCTGTCTGTTTCTCCCACACTCCCTGTCTGCTGCTCCTAACCCTCATGCTGTTCGTCAGGTGCCCCCCTTCGTATTCTTCTTCATGTGCTGTGCCTCCTATCGGATCCACTCCATCTTCATCCTGCGGCTCTTCAATGACCCCGTGGCCATGATGCTTCTCTTCGTGGCGGTCAACCTCTTCCTGGATGGCCGCTGGACGCTGGGCTGCTGCTTCTACAGGTAAGTCCTGCGGTCTCTGAGCTGCAGGGAGGCTGTTAGCGCAAGGCAATATGATGCAGATACACGTTAGTGCCAGCAGTGTGAAAGGGGGACTCAGTGTAGTACACTGGGGAATTGAAAAGGTACAGGGGGATAAGAACAGTTATAGCAGTTCACCATCAGGAGGCCACCTTCACTGCAGAAATATGTCTAGAAACAGGTTAAAAATACACAGGGAGTGGGCATGCCAGCGTGTTTCACAGGATTAAATTATTAATTGATTAGCGTACCCCTCCCCCTGTTGCACAGTCTGGCAGTGTCTGTGAAAGGAGTGCCCTGATTAACTTGCCCCCTTTCCCTCTGCCCCTGCCTCTCCCTCTCCTTCTGCCTCTCCCTCTCCTTCTGCCCCTGCCTCTCTCTCTCCTTCTGCCTCTCTCTCCCTCTGCCCCTGCCTCTCCCTCTCCTTCTGCCTCTCTCTCTCCCTCTGCCCCTGCCTCTTTCTTCCTCTCTCATTGTCCCTGTCCCCCTCCCTCCAGTCTGGCAGTGTCTGTGAAGATGAATGTGTTGCTGTTCGCTCCCGGGCTGCTGTTTCTGCTGCTCTGTGAGTTCGGGCTGCTGAGGAGCATCCCCAGGCTCTCCCTCTGTGCAGCTATACAGGTACAGTTACTGTGAATACAGAGATTCTGCAGCTTGCTTGTCTTGGGTATAGTGTGTAATAGTGTGTAAGCAGTAGTGTGTAATTTTGTGTAAGTAAGCTGCAGTTGGTCACTTTTTTTATTGCCAAGTGGAACGCTGTGCTCTGTTTGCCCCCAGGTGGCGCTGGGCCTCCCCTTCCTGCTGGAGAACCCGCTGGGCTACGTGAGCCGCTCCTTTGACCTGGGCCGGCAGTTCCTCTTCGAGTGGACTGTGAACTGGCGCTTCCTCCCGGAGGAGATCTTCCTCAGCCGCTATTTCCACCTGGCCCTGCTGGGGGCGCACCTCTCCATGCTGCTGCTCTTCACTCTCTACCGCTGGAACAGGTCAGGGAGCTGCTTTCAGTACTGGCAGGATTCGCCTCTATATATAATACATGCACACACACACAGAAAAGTCAGGGAGCTGCTTTCAGTACTGGCAGGATTCGCCTCTATATATAATACATGCACACACACACAGAAAAGTCAGGGAGCTGCTTTCAGTACTGGCAGGATTCGCCTCTATATATAATACACACGCACGCACGCGCACACACACACACACACACACAGAAAAGTCAGGGAGCTGCTTTCAGGACTGGCAGGATTCGCCTCTATATATAATACACACACACACACACACACACACACACACACACACACACACACACACACACACACACACACACACACACACACACCCTGCCCCAGGACTGAGCCGTGCCCCTGGTTGTATTTCAGGTCTGAGGAGAGCATCATCGCCCTGCTGAAGGACCCAGCCCAGCGCAAACACACCTCGCCGAAGCTCACTGCTGACCATATCCTTGTATTGGTGCACTGCTGGAATTCAGACAGTGGGTTTCATTTACAGAGTCTCCCGGCATGGCTTCAGTGCTTAGACTTGAGCCTGATTCAGATCACTAAGACGTGGCCGTGTCATGTATGTATGTCTGCTTGCCTGTCTGCCTGCCTGCCTGTCTGCCTGGCTGTCTGCCTGCCTGCCTGTCTGCCTGTCTGTCTGTCTGCCTGTCTGTCTGTCTGTGTCTGTCTGTCTGTCTTCTCGCTCATTGCATATCGTTCCACTTCCCTTCCTTGACAGCGCAGCACAGATCACCTACACGCTGTTCACCTCCAACTTCATCGGGGTGTGTTTCAGCCGCTCGCTGCACTACCAGTTCTATGTGTGGTACTTCCACACGCTGCCCTACCTGCTGTGGAGTGGCCGGGTCACAAAGCTGGCTCCCTTGCTCAGGTAGGACCCCTCTGATTCAGAGACGTGTGCCAGGATGATAACACATGTGCAATGAAACAACCCTGCTAAATACAGTCCCACCACAGCCCTATGGGATTCTGCACTAAGAAGAGTCCTTCCAGTCCCAGGATTTTACACAAGTCATTTTCTATGTATAACACATCATTTTATTTGTGGATCCGGGGCCAGACGGGATATTTTAGACAGGCCAGTCATTTCCTGTTTTGCTACTAGGGGCAGTGCTGTAATCAGTAAAAATAAATAATCAACTAGGTGAATGTCATTTTCCTTATTTCAAATTACTGATTTGAAATGTTTTCTGGAAGTATGTTTGCATCAAGCACCAGTCCTAGTTTTATTTCTTTATTCTTTTTGTATGTTTAATGGCAGCAGTGTGGAGTAGTGGTCAGGGCTCTGGACTCTTGACCAGAGGGTTGTGGGTTCAATCCCAGGTGGGGGACACTGATGCTGTACCCTTGAGCAAGGTACTTTACCTAGATTGCTCCAGTAAAAACCCAACTATATAAATGGGTAATTGTATGTAAAAATAATGTGATATCTTGTAACAATTGTAAGTTGCCCTGGATAAGGGCGTCTGCTAAGAAATAAATAATAATAATAAAAATAATAATGTACCTGTGGAGTTAATTGGAGAAGTGATCTGCTCTGCATTGCATGTCACTTTTGAGAGGGTGATCAGTGATTGAATATCTGTTTGCAGGTGCTGATTGATCAGTGATTGAATATCTGTTTGCAGGTGCTGATTGATCAGTGATTGAATATCTGTTTGCAGGGTGCTGATTGATCAGTGATTGAATATCTGTTTGCAGGTGCTGATTGATCAGTGATTGAATATCTGTTTGCAGGGTGCTGATTGATCAGTGATTGAATAACTGTTTGCAGGGTGCTGATTGATCAGTGATTGAATATCTGTTTGCAGGGTGCTGATTGATCAGTGATTGAATATCTGTTTGCAGGTGCTGATTGATCAGTGATTGAATATCTGTTTGCAGGGTGCTGATTGATCAGTGATTGAATATCTGTTTGCAGGGTGCTGATTGATCAGTGATTGAATATCTGTTTGCAGGGTGCTGATTGATCAGTGATTGATTATCTGTTTGCAGGTGCTGATTGATCAGTGATTGAATATCTGTTTGCAGGGTGCTGATTGATCAGTGATTGAATATCTGTTTGCAGGTGCTGATTTGATCAGTGATTGAATATCTGTTTGCAGGGTGCTGATCCTGGGGCTGGTGGAGCTGTCCTGGAACACCTATCCCTCCACGGTGTACAGCTCGGCTGTGCTGCACGCCTGCCATCTCATCATCCTGCTGTCTCTGTGGTACGGAGAGGAGGCTGCCGTCGACCTCCACAAACGCAAGTGATCCCCCGTCCAGCACCATGGGAGGACCGTTCAAACAGGCCCTTCCCCGTCCAGTCCCATACGAGGAGAAGGAGAGTGCAAGCACAGAGAGTCCAGTCTTAGTGTAATCTAGCCGTCCAGCGCTTTCTCAGTCTCTACTCAGCAGAATGTTCTGAGGGAAGGAACGGCAGTGTGCTCTAGTGGTAGGAGAGTACAAGGCTAAAGCTATCCCCCATGAGACCCTATGCAGTGCTATTGGTATTTCTGTATCTGAAACCTTTAACAGGTTTCAGCAGTGTATGGAATGCTGTTCCACACCTCGCCAGTTCAATCGGGACTCTTGAGATTAACCTGAGAATGCTGGACGTGGGAAAAAGACCTTGTGATAGTTTTATTGTTTTCTTTTTTTTTCATTTGAGTTTATTTTTGCTGAATGTGGCTAACTGGATGAAAAGGCTGTATCTGATATTCTGAGAATGTGTTTGAATAGGAAACAGACTCGACACCAGTCGACCTGCTGCTGAAGTAACAGCGACAAAGAGCCAAAGAAAACTGACAAGGACCCCAAAAAAGTAGAATCTCATTTCTAATACTCGTTTCTAATAAAGTTTCAGTTTTCCATGTGCAACCTTTTTTGTTTGGTTTTTAAAATGGGGGGGGGGGGGCTTGGGGGGTTAAAAAACACTTAATAGAAAAGAACGGTGCTTTTCCTGCAGTGTGTGTTTCTGTGCTGTCGTTGAGCCCACGATTCAGCATTAGGGAGCTCCCTGACCCACACAGGATTCCAGTGCGAGGGGACAGTGTGTGTTTCAGCTGCATTGCACTGTGCTGTCGATGATCAGCATTAGGGAGCTCCCTGACCCACACGGGATGAGAAGTGGGTTCCAGTGTGACGGGACAGTGTGTGAAACACTGAGAGCTTCCACTGGGGGATTCTGTGACTGAGCAATATTGATATTTAAAAAATAAAACAAACCAGTCTTTCTGCTTTCTGTTTCTGGAGTTTGCACTGATGCTTTCAAATGTAGCTTTCCTTTCTGGGGTGGGGCTGGATCTATTCATCTGTTCATTTTCAAGCCAGGATTGTGGTGATGTTTGCGGGCCCTGGGTCTTGCATCACATTGCATTGCTATGCTGAGTTTCAACTTCAAAATGTCTGAATTTCACAGGTAAGTGCAAAGTACCTGTTTTTTCATTACAGTTGTCTTGTCTGGTCTGACTGTAAAGTTTTAAAGATATTCCCAATCCCTGAAACTACAGGGGAGCCTCTCACTCACAGGCTTGCAGAGAAACTGAAAAGACTTCAGTCAACACCCAGGCAAGCAGCTGACATGTACTTTTATTAGATGCTCTATGTGTGCTGCTGTATTTACTGTTAGAAATGCACTTTCAAAAATTCAATTCAAGTAGACAAGCAGATTAACATTTTAAAACAAACAATTTTAATGGGGCAATTGGCAAGTTGCTGTACATAAGCTAACATTACAATATATGAAGAGCATGTTTAAACTATATGTAATATGCACGTCATGGGATCATCCTGCAGTCTCATAGAATCATTTTCTTTTTGGTGATTGTTAAGGCATCACTGAGCACAGCATTGCAATCGTAGACATAGCGGGCCAGGATCGACCTGCAATGCAAGGATTACCTGTAGTAGACTGGAATCAGTGGCCGTGGAGGTTGTTACAGAGAGAGGTTTGTATATAGTTTGTCATTTTGCATGTATGTAGTGTCTTTCATCCACATCGGATCTCCAAGCTATTCACAAACACTGTGCAACTGGATCATCGAGGATTCACTGAAGTGCTGCCTCCTATATATTTGATTATTATTCTTTTGGTTTATTTCTGAGACCGAATGAGGCCAGCAGAACTCATTTCACATGGGCTGGTGTCTTGGGCCAGTAAGGAGACTGTTGTAACCTTTACACCACTTCATCTTCCTTGCAGTGGGCGGGCTGGTTTCACATGTTGTTGGGGTTGTAGCACAGAATGTTGAGCTTGATGTTCTCGTCCCAGTGGCGCAGCAGCAGGAACAGCTGGCGTGCTGCCCCCTTCAGGCCAGCCTGGTCCATGCCCTCGGGCAGCTGCTGGGCGCGCAGCCAGGAGTCGGCCTTGGCGGCGACCAGCTCCCACTCCACGAAGAAGCCGGCGCAGCGGTGCTCCAGCCAGGCCAGAGCCACTGCCGTCGCCCAGCTTGAGCCCTCCAGGTCCCTCTCTGCCTGCTGCTCGCTGGAGAGGTCGAAGGGCGCCACGCCTGCCTCTGATTGGACAGGGGAGCCCTCGCACACGTCTGTCTCGGAGCCGCGCCCGCTGTCTGCCTGCTGCAGCACTCCGCTGAAATCTGGAGCCGAGGTCAGTGCAGGGTCAAGGAGGGTGATGGTGTCCCCTTCAGTAAAGGGACCCCCGGTGGTTCTGCGGTTGTTGGTTTTAAGGCTCCCAGGCTCCTGCTGGGAAAGTGTGGGTTTGGGGGTGCTGCCTGCTGCTGCCCGTGGGGAGGTGCAGCAGGATGGGGGGCTGAGGCTGGAGCGGTGGCTGGTGAAGGGAGATGCTCTCTTCAGACGCTCCAGGGGTATCTGGACCTTCTCGGAGTAGAGATCATTCAAGAGGAACGCCCCCGACGCCAGCTGGAGACGCACCTAGAGAGAGATGAGAGTTGGGGTTAGCACTTCCATATTGCACAGAGGAATCTCTAGCAGCTATCAAGTTCACAGCTCTTCCATGTTCCTGATGAACCACGAATCTCCGCAAGCAGGGTGCTTGCGGAGAAGGAACGTGGAAGCCGGTCTTACCAGAGAGAGGTAGTCTGTGGTCTCTGTCTCAGGAGACTCCTCCATCTCAGCTGAGACACACTGCGGTTTGAGGGGTGGTGGCTTTCCTGAAGAACTGGAGCCCCGAAACCTGGACAGGCTGAACCTGGACACACAGACGGGATAATAGGGGTCAATTGTTTGGAAGACAGAAAGAAAATTGTTAAGTTATAAAATATTTTATTGAATCAAAATGTATATTTAAAGTGCAAACTCCTGCTTTTTTTGGTGGCCATTGTTTTAAAAATTATATTCTTATTCAGTTTAGAATTGTAAGCGCCATTACAAAGCAATAAGGCCTGACTTACGACCAATTAGCTTCCAGGAACTGAGTGCCATTATCCAATAAAAAATACAATCTGTAACTGAAGAGGCGTTCCCCACCTGGACCCAAAGAAGCTCTCTACAGTCTTGCTCTCCACCGAGGGCTGCGATCGCACAGACATGGCGGAGGGACTGCCTGGGTACCAGCTGCCCCCGAGACCTTCAACACGGGAGAGAAGAGCGTTAACCCTCACCCTTCAACACTGGAGAGAAGAGCGTTAACCCTCACCCTTCAACCCGGGAGAGAAGAGCGTTAACCCTCACCCTTCAACACTGGAGAGAAGAGCGTTAACCCTCACCCTTCAACCCGGGAGAGAAGAGAGTTAACCCTCACCCTTCAACACTGGAGAGAAGAGCGTTAACCTTCACCCTTCAACACGGGAGAGAAGAGCGTTAACCCTCACCCTTCAACCCGGGAGAGAAGAGCGTTAACCCTCACCCTTCAACCCGGGAGAGAAGAGCGTTAACCCTCACCCTTCAACCCGGGAGAGAAGAGCGTTAACCCTCACCCTTCAACCCGGGAGAGAAGAGCGTTAACCCTCACCTTTCAACCAGGGAGAGAAGAGCGTTAGCGTTAGGGTTAGTATAAGAACTATTGTATATATTGGTCTTGTTTGCATTACTCGCTGCTGGACTGTTCTCACTCTCTGTCTCTGTCTCTCTCGTTTGGCAACAAAATAGGTCTGGTTATGTGGATATTAGAATATTTCTTAAAGTAAGGTTATTACTGGCTTATATATTGGGCTATATTTCTGAATTTCTTTTGCATGTTATGCTGCACTCCCTTCTTTTAAAGGTCTGTATTTGCTTTGAGGAAGCACCCCTATGGGATAGTCAGTGACTGAAGGCTTTCTTGCAAAGTGTCCTTGTTTCCCTGACACAAGGTTTCTTGTGAGTAATCTTTTCATGAGCGTGTCGATGGTGATGAGAGGCACTCACTGCTGTCCCAGGAGATCGTGCTGCAGGGAGAGGCTGGAGTGTCATCTCTCTCTGGGGAAGAGAGAACAAACAATAAAAAAAACATTACAAAGAGAGGGAGGGGGAGGGGAAGGGATGGGTACGGGGATGGGTACGGGGACGGGTACCTGTGGGTGCGAAGGCATCGTCCAGCTCCTCAGAGTCCCGGCTGGACGGCCGGCGCCCCAGACCCACGGAGTACGCTCTCTGACGGCGGCTCCCTGAACGAGAACCCCTGCGAGGACCGAACCGCACTCCTGCAACGGGAATGAAGAGCGTTCGAAACCTCCCGACTGGCAGATAGACTGGGAAAGCTGACAGGCCTGTTTGTAATAAGAAATGCGTGAGTGCAGTACCTGCATTGCGCACTTCCACCGAGGCAGGCAGTCCCTCCTGTGTGCTGGAGTCCACCGCTGTGAAGGTGGTGTACATGGAGATGGTGTTGCAGCCTTTGCTGGTCTGAATGGCTTTCAGACGGTTCCTCTTGGCAGGCCCTGGGAAGAAGACAGAAAACATTTGAACTGCAGCGGCACAGACCGTCACGTTCCCAACATCACTTTGCATGGTTATAGCTCGAAAACACAAGCATCTGAAACTCAATTGCTCCAAGTGTTTGGATCTCCAGTAGGCAATCCTGAAAGGGGCAATGCTTTTCTTAACTTGACTTGGTTGGCTGGTTTAATCTCTGCAGTTCTGCATTCTCACCATGCTCGATTTCCACCTCTTTCTCTGCCATGATCTCGAAGTCTCGGATGACGGAGCGCGCGGTCAGTTGGTGCCCCATCTCATCCCAGACATCCCCCCGGTTGCTCGCCGCCCTGGGAGCAAACAGAGACACCAGACTGGCTGTCGCCTCCCAGGACACAGGCTCCCCACCAATCAGGCCGTGAATGAGGGAGCGGCAGTGCATCGTGGGGGCGTCAGTCCCAGGCGGGGCTGCCTCCTCGGGGGGCAGGGCAGAGAAGAGATACTCAGGGTCGGTGAAGGAGTCCCAGTCTAGAGGGGAGGCAGGGAACAGCAGGCTGTCTGTGTGTGAGAGGAGGAACATCATTCAAAAACTAGTCAAGCCCAGGACACCATGCAAACAACAAAATGGAGGCTGTTGTGGACAGGCTAAAATTTGCCCTTGTAAAAATGAAATGGTAAGAAGCAGAACAGCGATGCGTTTGGCCACGTGCTGCAGGTCTCCGATGAGATGTGTTTTATAGGGCGTACAGTAAAGGTCTCTTCAAATCTGTGCTGAAAAGTGAATCTGCAAGAAGGAGATTCCAGCACAAGCAGAGTGAGAACCCCAAGACAGGTGCTAAGACGAATGTGCATGCTGAAAGAGAATGTGTAACACACAGGTCACTTGCAGTCTCTTCATTTTTGTAGCGTTGTAGATTTGGATTGCAGAAGAATACAATAACATAATGCAATAAAAAAACATCTTCATTGGCATTAGAGGCCGTTCAGAAGCCAGTACTCACTGGAGCCGGTCAGGCTCTTGCGTGGCATGGAGTGCGTCGCCCCATCGCTCTCCTCCAGCCTCCCGCCCATAACCTGGTCGAAGGACACCTTCTCCAGTGCGCGTCTCAGCCGGTGCATGTCCAGCTCTCCCTGCGGGGAGGAGAAGCTGCGGCTGGACAGGGCAGAGCGGGCCAGGGACCTCTGCTTCCGCTGAGCCTCCTCCGAGCTGCCCGACGCCATGGTCACCTGCAACAGACAAGAGCAGGGGGTCTCACTGAACCAGACAAGAGCAGAGGGTCTGTGCCTGCCATTGGAGCAGGAACTCTCACTGAACCAGACAAGAGCAGAGGGTCTGTGCCTGCCATTGGAGCGGGGAAGTTCATTCAATTCATTCTGTGTGTGTCTGCTGCTCTCAGCCTGGTTCTGGGCATTGCTTTTACTGTATTAACCCTAGAGAGAGGCATTCTTATACCTCAGGTTTCACTCCTCCTGCCTCGGTTTGCTGTGGTGGTTTCCATGGTGACTCCCAGCGTGACAGGCTCCTTGGGCCTTGCTGGGACACCTTCTCCAGACCCTGTGGCAGCGAGCCCGTCTCCATGGTGATCTCGCGAGAGCTGGGCGACTCGCTGCTGACTGAGCACCGCGTCAGGATGTACTGCTCCTGGACATAAGAGGACTGCAGGATCCGTCTGCGAATGTCACTCGAGAAATCCAGCTCTCCACCTGCAACGGACACTGGATACAGAAACCAAGCAATGCTTCCATTCCCTGTGCAATCTCATGAACTGACACACAGCTGAATTCGGGGGTTCATAATGAACTCATTTGACGTAGACTTTAACAGAGGCGTCTCCAGTACAAGCTGGTTAGGGATTAGTGCCGTGACATCTCTTCCATTCTTATGGCAGAAACCCAGAGAACAAAGTGTGGTTCACCTTACTAAGGGAGACTGAAACCCAAAGTAAAGCAAATTCCTCCTGGAGCTTGAATGTGGTTCTATAAATACCTGTGTCTGCCGTGCTGGCGCAGGAGAACTCAGATGAAATCTCGCGGGAGATCTCACACAGGGCCTCCTCGATGTCAATGCGCTCAGGGGGGCGGCAGAGCTCTCCAGCCGAGGGGGTGGACAGGTCATCCTGGGACACGGAGCTGACCGAGCCCCGTGCCTGCCCCTTTGAGCCCCGCGCCTTCGACTGCTGACAGTGAGAGGAGAGGCAAGAGTATTGATAATAGAGACTAGTATATGAACTTCCTTGAGTAAGAGATCAGTCTATAATAGGGGATGTTAAAAAACAGTTACGCATAATCCTAACCCAAACTTCTATGAAGAAATGTATGCATACAGTCTGGCTCTGGAGTTGCCATCTATACAAATGAAATCTCAATGTTCTTTCTAAAATACCCCTAACCCCTCTTTACTTTGTACTCACACCAGCCTTCTTGCTCCGAAAGGCAGAAACGTCGTAAACAGTGCAGTAACCAATGAGGCGGTCCCCCGGGTACAAAGGAGCAATCTCATTGGGCGAGAGCAGGGCCTCCACATTGTCTGGCACGTACCAGTCTATCCGCACGTCGCTGAGGGCTGGTTCCAATGCTTTCTTAAGAGATTTGATGAGCTGAGGTAGAGAGCAGGAACAGCAGGTTTCCAGTGGAGTCTCAATCAGTGAACCAGAATCAGCCCCAAAGCGTTTTATTTCAGGACCCCCTCGCAATGTCTATTCCACTGCACTAGAGGGCAGTGTGTGTGTGTTCTCACCTTGGGCTGCACCCTCTCACCATCGCTGAGGAACTCTGCTGTCCCACCTGTCACCCTGGACACGCCCCTCAGAAGCCGAGGGCAGACATGAGGACCCAGCCCTATACTGAAGCACCTGAGGAGAGAGGCGGAGGAGTCGTGATACGATAGAGAAGAGTGTGACTGTACAACAAGAGGAGCCGCAGTGACAACAGTATTGTACTGAAGCTGAGGAGACATTTAAAAACACCAGCAGGAAGGCATTCAGCTATTCCTTAATGCTGTCGCTGAGCTACCAGCACTAGAATAC
This sequence comes from Acipenser ruthenus, assembly GCF_902713425.1. Classification (NCBI taxonomy): domain Eukaryota; kingdom Metazoa; phylum Chordata; class Actinopteri; order Acipenseriformes; family Acipenseridae; genus Acipenser; species Acipenser ruthenus. The sequence continues at coordinate 304,142 of NC_081200.1, read as the reverse complement.
AGATGCAGGGGAAATTAAATTAGCTTGAAAGGTTTGCTGTTGTACCCTGGGGAGTTGTAGCGCAGTGAGCGGTTTAACTGTGACTTTAGGAAAAAACACTTAGTGTGATTGCTGTGTGGGACCTTTCTGAAATAAGAATTTAGAAGCAACATCCCGCACTGTCATCAGAGCTAGAAACGGAAAAACATGTAACATGTCAGCACCCAGGCTAACGTCTGGCCCTTAATATATTCCTTTATTGCACTCCTAGCCTAGTTTGTGCAGATTTATCAAAACCTTTCTCAATCAATATTGCGTGCAGAAGCATTAAACCAGGTAGAAACGTCCCTGCAGGGTGGAAAGATGAGTGAATGATTCTGTGGCTACCTGGCAGTGCTGGCGTGCCTCCTCACCAGCTCGATCACCTTGCCTGCATTGCTGGCCTTGCCGTCGGTGAGGATGAAGAGTTGCCGCGGGTATCCCCGGTGCACTGGCTGCTGGAACACCCAGCTCAGAGCCCCCAGTATGTTGGTGCCCCCCATGTCAGCTCTCATCTTCTGAAGGTACTCGCAGGCCAAGGAGAGGGCGTCCTGGTAACACCAAACACACACTGAGCATCACTGATGCTGCTGTTGATGGCTTCAAGGAAATGTGTGTTCTCTAGCATATTAAACAGCCCCCACCTTGCTCTAGTGTGTCCGAACCAAACCTGCTGCTTCTTCCAGAGAGAGAGAACACAGCTGTGTCCTTCATGCTACAGGGTCCAGGCACCCGGAGAGACAGGGTTTCACTCAGGCATAAGAACTCTTATTGTAATGGGATACCTGGGAGGCAATGTTCCCTCTAAGCTGCGAACACTCGCGGGGCCACGCACGAATAATATCAGGCAGTGCAGCACCGCACATGCTGACTTCATAAAATGTAACACACAGCACTCCTCTAGCTTTAGGACTCTAAAAATATATATTTTTTTCTGGATATAAATGCTGCACCGCCAGGGAGTTATCAATCACCTGCTTTGCATATATCAGTTTGGACATCAAGGAAATCCTATTGGTTAAGAGAAACAAAGAGCTACCTAGCAATAGCCAATCGAGTGTGTTTTAAGACATGCAGTGCCCACCCACTGATCTCTCGACATGTAAAACTTAACACTGATGAGAAGACGGCTCTTGCAAATCATTATTATTATTATTATTATTATTATTAGTATTAGTATTATTATTATTCATTTGGACTGCATGTTAAGTTACCACAACGAACACAAAGGAAAGAAGAAAAGGTAGGCGGTATTTTTTATAAAAATGGGAATAAATTGTATATTTTTTTTAGTACATAGAAACATAAATCCCTACAACAGATGTGACCTCACTATCTTAAAACTCAAAGAGATGGCAACATCTTTACACCACCATTTAAAAAAAAAAAATACAAATGCAGAAAAGTTTGGTCATAGTAGTACGTGGACTTTTTGATAAGTGCATGGGGGTGTGCTTCCTGCGTTTCTCTTTGATAAGTGCATGGGTGTGTGCTTCCTGCGTTTCTCTTTGATTGTAGGTAATACTGTGTGTGAGTGCGGTTTTGTTTGGTAATTCATAGGAAGGCGTTGAAAGGATGGAAGGTGTGGTCGGACGATGTTAAAACCTTATTTAAAATCTTGAACATTTATAGTGCCTTGTTCTTGCTGATATTTTCGAGTTTATTTGTTGCATTTGCTGACAATCACGTTTGTTGGTGATCATTGTTTGGTAGGGCAGTTTATATTAACTATGACGTCACTTATTTAGTTTTCAACTAAGCTGCCCATTGACAGAAAAGTAGTGCTCAGAGAAGTTTGTAGTCCGCTCAGTACAAAAAGAAATTAGAGGGAACATTGCTGGGAGGCACGCCTGCATTTCAGCTATCCATTTATGCTCCAGAGAACAGGACTGGCAGGACTTCATCCATACAGTAGCAGTACAATGATCCCTATGTGAAACATTCAGTATGGTGCTATGGGGCTGTACAACGTGCCTTGATCTGCTGCATGGACACTCTCTCAGTGGAGGAGCAGGATGATACCCATGGAGTCCTGGCTGAATCTACTGCATGGACATTCTCTCAGTGAGGAGGAGCAGGGTGATACCCATGGAGTCCTGGCTGAATCTACTGCATGGACATTCTCTCAGTGAAGAGGAGCAGGGTGATACCCATGGAGTCCTGGCTGAATCTGCTGCATGGACACTCTCTCAGTGAAAAGGAGCAGGGTGATACCCATGGAGTTCTGGCTGAATCTGCTGCATGGACACTCTCTCAGTGAAGAGGAGCAGGGTGATACCCATGGAGTCCTGGATGAATCTACTGCATGGCCACTCTCTCAGTCAAGAGGAGCAGGGTGATACCCATGGAGTCCTGGCTAAGTCCCCATGCACACTGCAGATCTCTCACCTCACTGCAGACCCTGCTGGCGGAGAAGAGGGTCTTGATGGTGGATCCGAAGCCCACGATGTTCAGCAGGGTCCCGGGGGGCAGGCTCTTGATAGCCAGGATCATCGCCTCCTGTCAGGAGAGAGGAAGAGAGGACACCTGTCCAGCTCAGAGACTTTGGGACTGACTTCATAGGCTGAGGCCCATTAAGTCTGCAGTGGTAGTGGTAGTGGGAGTGGGAGTGGGAGGTCTGGCTCGGGTACCTTGATCTTGTGGATGCTGGGTTAGGGTTAGTGGTAGTGGGAGATCTGGCTCGGGTACCTTGATCTTGTAGATGTTGGGTTAGGGTTAGTGGTAATGGGAGGTCTGGCTCAGGTACCTTGATCTTGTAGATGTTGGGTTAGGGTTAGGATTAGTGGTAATGGGAGGTCTGGCTTGGGTACCTTGATCTTGTAGATGTTGGGTCAGGGTTAGGATTAGTGGTAATGGGAGGTCTGGCTCGGGTACCTTGATCTTGTGGATGCTGGGTTAGGGTTAGTGGTAGTGGGAGATCTGGCTCGGGTACCTTGATCTTGTAGATGTTGGGTTAGGGTTAGGATTAGTGGTAATGGGAGGTCTGGCTTGGGTACCTTGATCTTGTGGATGTTGGCTCCGCTCATGCTGCCGCTCCGGTCGATGAGGAACACCAGCTCCCGCGTGACCCTGTGGAGGTCGCCGGGGGCTCCACGCAGGTCTGGGCAGAAGTTCAGCATCAGGACCGGGTTCAACAGGATGTCCTTGTGGAAGCGCTTCCGCACGAGCTCCAGCTGAGAGAACGAGTGAAGTGGTTAAACCAAAAACAAGCAACAAAGAATCCACATCTCCTGCTCTCTTAAGACTTTCCTCAGTGCTAAGAGCCTTTGTGTTCTTCCAAAAGTCCTGCTTAAACCCGGCCTTGGGATTTTTCTCCTGACTTGAAAAACCTGTTCTTGGTTCCTTCCAATAAAGAAACCTGCAGTAAATCCTTTTAAAATGTGTGCTGTAGCATGCCGTGGCATAAACAGATCAAAGCTGTAGCTGTAGCTGTAGCAGTTTGTGCATAGAACAAATGCATACTATAGGTGTGGGTAATGCATACACAGCAATATTAGTGCTCTGTGAAATTTAAATTAATGCTAGTGCTTTCGGGCCCCCCCTTGACACCTCCCCTCGACTCTCCCCACGGCTCTCCCTGGCCCCTACCCTTAATCTCCCTGGCCCCTCCCCTCAGCTCTCCCTGGCCCTCCACTCGGCTCCCCTGGGACCCTCCCCTCGATGCTCCCCCCCTCTCTCTGGCCCCTCTCCCGCTCACCCTCTTGTCCGACTCGGCCTCCTTCCTGCTGCAGTGAATGAAGTCTCTCCGGCCGCGGATGTGCTGTTCGTACTCCTGGAAGGTGAGCCGCCCCTCTTCCAGCAGCACATGGGGGGTATGAGGCTCTGAGCAGCAGCACAGCACCACCAGTACAGGGCGAGAACACAAGCTATTGAATTAGGAATACACAGCTAGATCTACAGTTTTCACACAGATCTGTGCTCTTTGTACTGTCTGCATTGTCTCTCGTTGGTTTTGTTTTCCCTACGATTAACACTGCCCTTTATCTATGCCCAAGTATTACTGGCAAGTATTAAAGTAAGTGCTTGGGGTCCATTAGACCAAGAAACACTGGAGAAAGAATAATGAACCACAGATTCAGACCCTGACTGGAAGCCCCTCCTCCTCTCCCTCCCCTCCCCAGACAGCGCCCCCGGTGGCCTCACCGCTCAGGTGCAGGATGATCTCCAGGTTGCAGTTGTAGGGATGCTCTTCAGCCAGTGTGATGTAGGTGGCGGAGGCGGACTTGGCACTGGGGTCCCCGTCGGCTCTCAGGGCGTGAGTGGGGCTCTCCAACCCTGAAACAACAGCGACCCTCTGTGAGGCTCAGGCATGACTGATGCAGGTCTACTCAACATGGTATCGGCTCAGAAATCAACCATGTGTCTTTCCCCAAGGACACTTTAACCACTAGCACAACATAACCAAACTGTTCAGTTATTCACGTTCACTTGGATAGTCCACAGTCTTCCCTGCCAGAGTGCTAAAGAGTAGCAGCTCCTCCAATCCGTCTGATTAAAACAAGAGCACTGAAAGGTTTCCTCCCTCCCCCAGGAGCCCAATTGATCCTGATTAAATACTGTAGTTCACCACTTCCTCATCCCTCTAACAGAATTTGGAAGCGTTCCAAATCTGCACTGAAGCAATCCAGCCCACCGACATATTTCACAAAGACGACTGTCGGTGCGAATCGTGTCCTGTGGTAAATCACTTTATTACACTGACTCAGACTATTGATTGCCTTGCCTTTTAGGCTCCCCTTCCCTTAAGTGAATATTTTATTGTAAAAGATTGTGAACAATCACACAAGAGGGGTGACTGTGGGGGGAGCGGGGTTGGGAGGAGGGGGTTTTCCAGGGATAATTAGATTGATTGTTTTCTGGCTTCGTGAATCTAATGTGCGGTTCTTTAAACAGTATTTACTGCTTCAGAGACTTGAGTAAAAGATATGCAAGATCAAGAGTCTAATGGCTTGGTAAAGACATTGCAGATGTCAAGCAGACTACCTTCTATAGTGTCATCTGCTATGAGTCTGTGTATCTCTCACACTCTGTGTGTCTCTCACTCTCTGTGTCTCTCACTATCTCTCACTCTGTATGTGTCACTCTCTGTGTGTCTCTCACTCTGTAACTCTCACTCTGTATATCTCACTCGCTATGTGTCTCTCACTCTCTGAGTGTCTCTCTCTATGTCTCTACTCTATTTGTGTATATCTGTTTCTCTCTCTCTTCTTACTCTCTCTCCCTGTGTTATTCAGCAGCTCAGTCTGTTTTTCTCTCTGTCCTCCACTCTCTCTCCCTCTCTTCTCTCATTATGTTATACAGCACCCCTCTCTATTCTCTTCTCTCCTCTCATCTTCCTCATCCTGTGTTATCCAGTGCCTCCTCTCTCTTTTCTCTCCCTGTGTTATCCAGCACCCCTCTCTGTCTCTGTTCTCTTCTCTCCCTTCCCTGTGTTATTCAGCACCCCTCTCTCTTCTCTTCTCTCCTCTCCTCCTATCCAGCACCTCTCTGTCTGTGTCATAGTGACCTACCGGCCAGTAGACAGGCCCCTCTGACGAGCAGCTCGAAGTTCATCTCGTAGGGCTGTGGATTCGTTGCCTGTCCTGTGAAGATAGTGTGGGCACACAGCTGGGCAGAGTCAGACGGTTTGTCCTGTTTCCCAGGCACCGCTCTGAAACAGCTGGTGGGCACACAACGAGAGAGAGAGAGAGAGTAAAAACAGTAAAACAGCACAACAAATACATGTTCATATAACAAAGCTCATATTGATCTGCATACCCGTTCTCATCACAACTCCCCCCTGACTCGCTCTTGGTCTGCACTGTCTCGCCTGTCACTATGGGAGTGAACACTGAAGGGAACAGCAGGTGGATTGCGCCATTCTCCAGCGTGGGGAGCTCCTGGGTGGTGCTGATGATCACTGTCACAATATCCAGGGGGCTGATCACCCCAATGCCAATGATGAAAGTGGTTCGCTCCGTGTCTTCATCCAGAATCAGGTGTCCTAAAAGCACAAGAACACTGTTCATATCCTCTTCGCAGCCTGGGAATGTGTGCATTGCCATGTTGAGGGTAAAATGTAAAATGCACACATGCTGTTCTTTACTGTGTAAGGACCCTTTACTAATTCCCTGCCCTCAGTAATTTTAATACCAGACAGATATTCAGGTCAAAAGGTTCATTTCTAAAGAATCCTATTGTGTGTGGGGTTTGACTAAAAGCTCTGAGCTAGTCATGGAGCAAGAGAAGGACAGTTTGTGAGCTCCGATGCTCACCGTTCGTGCACTGCAGCTCCATGCTGGAGCTCCCGCAGCAGTCCAGAGAGCAGTCTTCAGGCCTGGCTCGGCTCTGGATCTGAACACTGAGCACCCTCCCCGCGGTCATGGCCTCGAACCCGACCACCACCTCCCTCTCCTGCAGGGGGTACACGAACACACCTGCACACAGGGACACAGAGAAGTCAGATACGCAGGGACACGGGACATGGCACAGAGCTGTCAGATACACAGGATCACAGGACACACAGGGACAGAGCCTTCAGATATGCAGGACACAGAGCCTTCAGACACACGGATACAGAGCCTTCAGACACACAGGTATACAGAGCCTTCAGACACATAGGGATACAGAGCCTTCAGACACACAGGGATACAGAGCCTTCAGACACACAGGGATACAGAGCCTTCAGACACAAGGCTGTTACACAGTGCTCTCAAGGGCATCTAGCAGCTCCTTACCTTCCACGGGCTCGCTGTCGGGGTTGGTGTAGGTGAGGTGGGCATTGAGGCCCAGGAAGTAGCCATTGGCACAGGACTTCACACAGGAGGCTTTGAGCAGCAGAGGAGCCCAGGAGGAGCGGTTCAGCAGTCCTGGCATCCTCACCCAGCGAGAGAGAGAGAGACCCTACAGCAGGAGAGTGGAAATGAGGGAAAACATGGGCATACGCTACAGCGGGAGAGTGGAGATGAGGGAAAGCATTGGGCATACGCTACAGCGGGAGAGTGGAGATGAGGGAAAGCATTGGGCATACGTTGCAGTCAGCTATAAACATTTTACATGAACTTTATATTGTCCTACATAACACCCCGATCCCTTTTCAAAAACTCTCCTGCAGTTGTTCCTGTGAAAACCTACCTTCTAGTCTAGATAGTCTGCAGTGCTACTGCAAAGTAACTCTGTCCTCTGACTCCTTTCACAGCCATCTTCTGCTTCTCCAGCATCCTGCAGGAACCCAAGCAGCTCACTGTCACAGTGTCACTGAGTCCTGTATGAACCAGGCAGCTGCCTCTCCAGCAGTATCAGTGCCACTGAGTCCTGTATGAACCAGGCAGCTGCCTCCCCAGCAGTATCAGTGTCACTGAGTCCTGTATGAACCAGGCAGCTGCCTCTCCAGCAGTATCAGTGCCACTGAGTCCTGTATGAACCAGGCAGCTGCCTCTCCAGCAGTATCAGTGTCACTGAGTCCTGTATGAACCAGGCAGCTGCCTCTCCAGCAGTATCAGTGCCACTGAGTCCTGTATGAACCAGACAGCTGCCTCTCCAGCAGTATCAGTGTCACTGAGTCCTGTATGAACCAGGCAGCTGCCTCTCTAGCAGTATCAGTGCCACTGAGTCCTGTATGAACCAAGCAGCTGCCTCTCCAGCAGTATCAGTGCCACTGAGTCCTGTATGAACCAGGCAGCTGCCTCTCCAGCAGTATCAGTGCCACTGAGTCCTGTATGAACCAGACAGCTGCCTCTCCAGCAGTATCAGTGCCACTGAGTCCTGTATGAACCAGACAGCTGCCTCTCCAGCAGTATCAGTGCCACTGAGTCCTGTATGAACCAGACAGCTGCCTCTCCAGCAGTATCAGTGCCACTGAGTCCTGTATGAATCAGACAGCTGCCTCTCCAGCAGTATCAGTGTCACTGAGTCCTGTATGAACCAGGCAGCTGCCTCTCCAGCAGTATCAGTGCCACTGAGTCCTGTATGAATCAGACAGCTGCCTCTCCAGCAGTATCAGTGCCACTGAGTCCTGTATGAACCAGGCAGCTGCCTCTCCAGCAGTATCAGTGTCACTGAGTCCTGTATGGACCAGGCAGCTGCCTCTCCAGCAGTATCAGTGCCACTGAGTCCTGTATGAACCAGGCAGCTGCCTCTCCAGCAGTATCAGTGCCACAAAGTGAGCTGCCTGATAAATAAAGAGCCCCACTCATATGAAAGACTTGAATGCATTTCAGGTTTGCTCTCAGTGCGGCGCGGTGTTTGCACAGATGCAGGCGGCTGGTTGCCGGGCTATCGCAGCCTCCAGCTGTGTGGAAACAGAGGAGGGAGGCAGGCGGTCCTGTTGACACTGTGCTCACTTATTAACCGCTAGGTCAACACTCACAGTAAACCTGGGCAGCCTGATGGAAAACCTATTCTTTTACTTTCTCATCCAGCAGTTATTATCCCATGGGTACCCATTTCAGTCATGATGCTACTGTGCTGAGTAATACGCCACTGTATAGAGAAGAAGCTCTACACTGTGGTAAAAGCATACAAGAGTGTAGTAAAGCATGCTAACTGGGAACTGTGGTAAAGCATGGTACAAGAATGGTTAATCATTGTAAGGAGCAGTAAATGTGTGTGAAACTGCAAATATTTAAAGCAAATATTCTGCGTTAAATTGTTATTAGCAAAGGTATCCATGCTTAGGTGTGGCTACCATAGCAAACTGCTGTACTCTATTCTCTAGGCTTGCACAGGTGTGTTTTAGCATTTCATAACGCTTAAACAAAAAGCCAACCAGCATTGCGCTGTATATCTCTTGTGTTACACAGGCTCATGCACAACCCCCTCCCTGCAGCATCCTGCTTTCCCTTTGACTGCTGGGTCCAGACTTGTTTATTTAGCAGACTTGTGAAACATGCTGCATTCCTTCTCAGCAAAGACTCACTCTGGTGCTTCCAGCTCTAAGAGGCTGATCTGATTAACCTGCACCTCGCTGGGATACAACACCGCGGAACCATCCTGCGTTGTACCAGCCCCCTATCCCTGGATACACCCAATAAACCAGAGGTGCTGCAACCCAGGCTGGTTCACTGGTGCTGCACAATGACATCCTTCATCCTGTTTACTCAAGTACTGGTCCAGGCATCAGGAACAAGACAGTTTACAGGCAGAGTTTTACTGGAGTCTGCACCACTGAACACTTCATCTTCTAATTTGTTGAATTATGAGTTTTCTTCATTTAAAAACGATACAAGGTTTTTTTTTCAAGAAATTCCATTAGTATTATTATTATTTGTATTACTGCAGTGCTGGCTAGGTACTACTGTACTACTGCTATTACTAGAGTGACTGCAGTCTTTCTCATCACCACCAGGAGGCACTTAATAAATTAATTGTAAATCTAGTGGCAGCTGCCAGGGTCCCTTTACACAAGCACATAAATAAATAAATACATACATATAAATATTCATAATACTTAGCAACAGAAAACTAATCAGAGTGCAAAAATGAATCCGTTCTCTTGGATGATTAAGTTCTGTGCAGCTGAGTAAAGCTTTGATTACAGAAGCACAGGTAACTGTTTGCTCAAGCCAAGGACATGGCCTTTTTAGATTTGTATTCAAACCCCAGTCAACAAAGCCCATCTGGCAGTTTTATTCACATTAGCAACATTAGATGAGGACTTCAGAGCCAATTGATGATGTGCTGGAGAGACAGGTTTGGGGTGGAGAGCCTGCTTTATGGGGTGGAGAGCCTGCTTGATGGTGTGGAGAGACAGGTTTGGGGTGGAGAGCCTGCTTGATGGTGTGGAGAGACAGGTTTGGGGTGGAGAGCCTGCTTGATGGTGTGGAGAGACAGGTTTGGGGTGGAGAGTCTGCTTGATGGTGTGGAGAGACAGGTTTGGGGTGGAGAGCCTGCTTGATGGTGTGGAGAGACAAGTTTGGGGTGGAGAGCCTGCTTAATGGTGTGTAGAGACAGGTTTGGGGTGGAGAGCCTGCTTGATGGGGTGGAGAGACAGGTTTGGAGTGGAGAGCCTGCTTGATGGGGTGGAGAGCCTGCTTGATGGTGTGGAGACACAGGTTTGGGGTGGAGAGCCAGCTTGATGGTGTGGAGAGACAGGTTTGGGGTGGAGAGCCTGCTTGATGGTGTGGAGAGACAGGTTTGGGGTGGAGAGCCTGCTTGATGGTGTGGAGAGACAGGTTTGGGGTGGAGAGCCTGCCCAGGACACACAAGGGCGTGCTTGTAATGGGTTGAATGCCATTTACTCCTTGCCATGAATCTTTGTATTAGGGGAATCACTACTCTCCTTACAATTGTACAGCTGAAGTTTTAACAGCAATGTTAGCCATTCCCAGGTTTAGTATGAGTCGAGTCGTGGTCTCATGAAATGAATGGAATTTTGAAAATAGAATTGTAAAAGCTGCAGCGAGTCTAATGGCCCTACAATGGGAATCTTAAATGTGATTTTGCAACAAGCAGCCTGACTCACTGACTCAGACACCAACACTCACAAACACCACCAGCACAGAACTAACGCCTGAATAAAGTAAATCATAACAGCTAATAAATTAGTCCTGTGTCTCAGCCCAGTTTTGGAGCCAGGCTTTTCCTTGTCTCTTGGTAGCCTCCAGGCAGTATTCCAGCCCCCTCCCCTCTTTGACTGGCAGCCCTGCCTCATGCCAGGACAGATTAATCCCCAATGAGCCTGATATCAGTGGGCAGGATCAGAGCAGCGCCACAAGCTTTTTGAGAAGGACTCAGATTGTTTCATGAATTACTCCTGTCCACACACACAGACACAGGGTTAACACAAAGTCTTCCTGAGTTTGAGGAGAAAGTGAGGTGCATAGCAGGCGACAAAGCGACCAACCCTTTCAATGTGAGATGAGCTTCCAGTTCAAGGACAGTATGTTAGGGGGGCTGGCTGGGACTCGGTTTGACAATGTGGGATGCTGGAGCCGGGGCACCAGTGTTAAACGAGCTCATGTGCTCTCAGCCTCCCTCCTGGTGAAAGCTACTATATAAATATATGTTCCATTCTGCCTCAAGATCGATCAACAGCTTGCATCCAGCCAAGTACAGAAGTGATCAAAACACACTCTCACTTTGTAATACCAATTTGGAATCATTTCATATAATTTCAGCTTGTAATAATAATAATAATAATAATATATGAGTTGACATACAAGTCAGTGTCATTTTAATGACTTGATTGTTGTGCATCTTGTTGTCTTTAAAATCGATAGAATTGAAAACATACCGTATGGAGATTCTGATTCGAATGATAAATCAATGCATTAACAAGACAGAAAGATATAAAAAGCAAGGAAATCTTAAATGGTCCAGCAACATTAATCCAAATTACTGAAAGCACATATTGAGAAAATGGGCAATAGCTGAATGAAACACTAACAGGACCTGAGTTATATAAGTTGTATTTAGTGTGTATATATATATATATATATATATATATATATATATATATATATATATATATATATATATAATGTTCTTTTACTAAGTTTTCAAGATACCACGTTATGAGAAGTAGTTAAGAATAATAGCCTGAAAGAGCATGTTGCCAGTATTAAAGCCTAATCACTTTCCTACATAATGAAAAGAGTCTCAACTGTATCCAGTGAGCTAGTATGTGTTTAAAGCCTTGGTTTCGACACAAAGAGAACAGACCGCCGCTGGTCCCTCCCTCTCAAGTTACACAATAATGAAAAAGAAACTCACTCTTACTTACCTTGCCGTCTGCTTTTAATATTTCATCCAGGTTTGTTTTCTTTCTTTCTTTCTTTCTTTCTTTCTTTCTTTCTTTCTTTCTTTCTTTCTTACCTGCTTTTTGTAGCAAACGTCTTATTCTTTTCTGTTAGAGGTTTCCACTTTCTCTTTACTTATTGTTGAGTCTAGAGAAGTCTGACAGTCTTTGATGCCCATCAGATACTAGTAACGCGCATTACAGTGCAAAGACTGTGCTAGGAATACAAGGAGCAAGCTCCCTACTGCTACCCTGCTCCCTCCCTCTCTCTCTCTCTCCTCTCTCTCTCTCTCTCTCTCTCTCTCTCCTCCCTCTCTATCTCCTCTCTCTCTCCTCCCTCCCTCTCTCTCTCCTTTTTCCTACTCTCTCTCCTCTCTCTCTCCTTTCTCCTCCTCTCTCTCTCTCTCCTCTCTCTCCTCTCTCTCTCTCTCTCTCAAATGCATAGTTACATGTTGCATGCCTTTTTATAGTCATTTTTTAAATATTTAATGATATGAAAAGGATAAATACATATTCCAGTTACATATTCCTAATACCTGCTGTATGTATGTATATATAGAAATCAGTAGAGGAACACAATACAGTGTGTGGCAGCTGGTTACATGTCCAGGTAATTGCTTTTGACTCTAACTGATAATTCACTTCAGTGCAGCCCTGCTGCAGCCAGTGCTGGCTCTGTGATCTGTCACAAAGCCTTTCCATGTCCAGAACATTCCCAGCATTGTGGAGTCAGTACCGATCAGCCCTGTGGTCCTCTAGAATGCAATACAATCATATGTATTTAGTTTGAGCTGTACAAGATTAAATAACATTGTAATGTATGGAGAGGAGAGGGTGTGGCGCGGCTGTCTGCACGCACTGACTTGCTGGTGAGTGAGACGATACTGTAACCATGTGCAATCAGTTTTAAAGATACAGCATCTCAACAATAACAAGACCATGCGTCCTGCATGCTGCATGTTAACATGATGTTTGTAGATTTCACTGTCTAAATCTAGTCTGGTACCATATAGGTTAAAGAAAGCTCCCCCTTTGTATTCCTTACTTTCAGGTAATCTGTGGCACTGTCTATGTCATTTCATCTCAGCAGTGTTTATGGGTGACAAGTAAGAAATATTACTTCCTGCTGAAAGAGGGTGTTCGAGTGGTCATGACAATGTCACTTCCTGCTGAAATGACCTAGGAAGTGCAAGTGTATAACAGACGACCGGACGGTAAGGCATGCAAACCAAGATCTTTCTTTAATCTTGTATGATATTTGTGTTTAATTGCTATTGCTGTTACACATGCTTCCTGCTACACAGCACATGTGAGACCTACATGGTGCATACAAAGTGCATGACAGTTCAGATTTCATTCAACCCACATAACAACACTCTCATTAATGCAAAGAGCTGCCTGGCCTCGCCTCACAGGGGATCACATAAGCTAATGGTGTAAGTTGTGCAAGTGATAGAACACTGATGCGTCAAGTTGAATGATTTGAGGTTTGTTTTTGATAATACGTTACTTCTATTAAGTCCTCCAGGAACATGCATGATGAATGAGAACAGATAGAACACCTTCAAACTGGCTGTGTTTCTACAGCAGTCTGGTATTAACATGTATTCTGCTGAGGGAGATGCTGGCTGTGTTTCTACAGCAGTCTGGTATTAACATGTATTCTGCTGAGGGAGATGCTGGCTGTGTTTCTACAGCAGTCTGGTATTAACATGTATTCTGCTGAGGGAGATGCTGGCTGTGTTTCTACAGCAGTCTGGTATTAACATGTATTCTGCTGAGGGAGATGCTCGCTGTGTTTCTACAGCAGTCTGGTATTAACATGTATTCTGCTGAGGGAGATGCTGGCTGTGTTTCTACAGCAGTCTGGTATTAACATGTATTCTGCTGAGGGAGATGCTGGCTGTGTTTCTACAGCAGTCTGGTATTAACATGTATTCTGCTGAGGGAGATGCTGGCTGTGTTTCTACAGCAGTCTGGTATTAACATGTATTCTGCTGAGGGAGATGCTGGCTGTGTTTCTACAGCAGTCTGGTATTAACATGTATTCTGCTGAGGGAGATGCTGGCTGTGTTTCTACAGCAGTCTGGTATTAACATGTATTCTGCTGAGGGAGATGCTGGCTGTGTTTCTACAGCAGTCTGGTATTAACATGTATTCTGCTGAGGGAGATGCTGGCTGTGTTTCTACAGCAGTCTGGTATTAACATGTATTCTGCTGAGGGAGATGCTCGCTGTGTTTCTACAGCAGTCTGGTATTAACATGTATTCTGCTGAGGGAGATGCTGGCTGTGTTTCTACAGCAGTCTGGTATTAACATGTATTCTGCTGAGGGAGATGCTGGCTGTGTTTCTACAGCAGTCTGGTATTCACATGTATTCTGCTGAGGGAGATGCTCGCTGTGTTTCTACAGCAGTCTGGTATTAACATGTATTCTGCTGAGGGAGATGCTGGCTGTGTTTCTACAGCAGTCTGGTATTCACATGTATTCTGCTGAGGGAGATGCTCGCTGTGTTTCTACAGCAGTCTGGTATTAACATGTATTCTGCTGAGGGAGATGCTGGCTGTGTTTCTACAGCAGTCTGGTATTAACATGTATTCTGCTGAGGGAGATGCTGGCTGTGTTTCTACAGCAGTCTGGTATTAACATGTATTCTGCTGAGGGAGATGCTGGCTGTGTTTCTACAGCAGTCTGGTATTAACATGTATTCTGCTGAGGGAGATGCTGGCTGTGTTTCTAGAGCAGTCTGGTATTAACATGTATTCTGCTGAGGGAGATGCTGGCTGTGTTTCTACAGCAGTCTGGTATTCACATGTATTCTGCTGAGGGAGATGCTCGCTGTGTTTCTACAGCAGTCTGGTATTAACATGTATTCTGCTGAGGGAGATGCTGGCTGTGTTTCTACAGCAGTCTGGTATTAACATGTATTCTGCTGAGGGAGATGCTGGCTGTGTTTCTACAGCAGTCTGGTATTAACATGTATTCTGCTGAGGGAGATGCTGGCTGTGTTTCTACAGCAGTCTGGTATTCACATGTATTCTGCTGAGGGAGATGCTGGCTGTGTTTCTACAGCAGTCTGGTATTAACATGTATTCTGCTGAGGGAGATGCTGGCTGTGTTTCTACAGCAGTCTGGTATTAACATGTATTCTGCTGAGGGAGATGCTCGCTGTGTTTCTACAGCAGTCTGGTATTAACATGTATTCTGCTGAGGGAGATGCTGGCTGTGTTTCTACAGCAGTCTGGTATTAACATGTATTCTGCTGAGGGAGATGCTTTTTGTTTGTGTGACAAGTATGAAAATGCACCTGGTTCTCTCCTCCCTGTTAATCCCTCTGGCAGGGGACAGTCTGTTCTAAGACAAGGTTTCCAATCAAGGCTGCTAAACGTATGCACTGAGTTTTCATGAAACTGTAGAGCAAAGGCCAGCTTGTCAAACCGCAAAGAAAAAATCCTTCTGCTTCAAGTTTACAGGTGATTAAGTGAGGACAATAGAGTGCAATTCAATCCAAAGGAAGATTCATTTGAATGATTAAAAATAGCCAACCATGCTTAACCATCTCTCCAGAATTTCACAGATACGGCTCTGTGCTGGGGGAGCAGTACAGGGGGCGCTCTTACACTCATCCACAAGCTCACAAACTCTCAGTCTCACAGTAACGCTGATGAAGTTTGTTTCAGCCATGTCCCATCCTGCTCCTGCAGCCATTAAATACTTCTTTATAGACCTGGGGGAGAATGGCCTGTCACAACCACTCTATCTATATGACTTCTTCGTTTACAGCCACACTCTTCTCTGCACTGTGCT
This sequence comes from Acipenser ruthenus, assembly GCF_902713425.1. Taxonomy (NCBI): domain Eukaryota; kingdom Metazoa; phylum Chordata; class Actinopteri; order Acipenseriformes; family Acipenseridae; genus Acipenser; species Acipenser ruthenus. The sequence goes on along the minus strand of NC_081200.1, from coordinate 288,601 downwards.
GGTGGAGAGAGAATGGAAGGCTCATATACTCGCTTAACAGCCTCCCTGTGCTTCACATTGTTTTCAGTGAGTGAATAAACCACAAGGACTAGTGCAGCTCATAAGCAGTGTAACTCTGCTGTCTGTCTCTCTCTGCATGCAGTCAGACCCCCTGTGTGTATCCAGGGAGGGCTCAGCCTCTGTTCCTCTCTCAGATGCAGTGTAACTCTGCTGTCTGTCTCTCTCTCTGTGTATGCAGTCAGACCCCCCTGTGTGTATCCAGGGAGGGCTCAGCCTCTGTTCCTCTCTCAGATGCAGTGTAACTCTGCTGTCTGTCTCTCTCTCTGTGTATGCAGTCAGACCCCCTGTGTGTATCCAGGGAGGGCTCAGCCTCTGTTCCTCACTCATAAGCAGTGTAACTCTGCTGTCTGTCTCTCTCTGTGTATGCAGTCAGACCCCCCTGTGTGTATCCAGGGAGGGCTCAGCCTCTGTTCCTCTCTCAGATGCAGTGTAACTCTGCTGTCTGTCTCTCTCTCTGTGTATGCAGTCAGACCCCCTGTGTGTATCCAGGGAGGGCTCAGCCTCTGTTCCTCTCTCAGATGCAGTGTAACTCTGCTGTCTGTCTCTCTCTCTGTGTATGCAGTCAGACCCCCTGTGTGTATCCAGGGAGGGCTCAGCCTCTGTTCCTCTCTCAGATGCAGTGTAACTCTGCTGTCTGTCTCTCTCTGTGTATGCAGTCAGACCCCCCTGTGTGTATCCAGGGAGGGCTCAGCCTCTGTTCCTCTCTCAGATGCAGTGTAACTCTGCTGTCTGTCTCTCTGTGTATGCAGTCAGACCCCCTGTGTGTATCCAGGGAGGGCTCAGCCTCTGTTCCTCTCTCAGATGCAGTGTAACTCTGCTGTCTGTCTCTCTCTGTGTATACAGTCAGACCCCCCTGTGTGTCTCCAGGGAGGGCTCAGCCTCTGTTCCTCTCTCAGATGCAGTGTAACTCTGCTGTCTGTCTCTCTCTGTGTATGCAGTCAGACCCCCCTGTGTGTATCCAGGGAGGGCTCAGCCTCTGTTCCTCACTCAGATGCAGTGTAACTCTGCTGTCTGTCTCTCTCTGTGTATGCAGTCAGACCCCCCTGTGTGTATCCAGGGAGGGCTCAGCCTCTGTTCCTCACTTTCACTGCAGCTGCTTGTTTGTTTCACTCTGTACAGGAGGTATTGCACCATCCTGGTTACCCAACACTGCCTTCCCATGACTAATCATGTCATCTCAACCCAAGCTCTTTACAAAACAATCAAGGCAACCAGTAATGTCAGCGGAGAGTAGCACAGAGCATTCTCCCAGATTTATATAATTGACACAACAGGAGACTGGCTGAGAAGCGCTGAATATATTATAATAGTTCCTCTTCTTTTCCATTCCTCGACCATTCCTGATACCAGCTAATCTCCTCTATACCGCAGACCATTCCTGATGCCAGCTAATCTCCTCTATACCAAAGACCATTCCTGATGCCAGCTAATCTCCTCTATACCGCAGACCATTCCTGATGCCAGCTAATCTCCTCTATATCGAAGACCTCCATTCCTGATGCCAGCTAATCTCCTCTATATCGAAGACCATTCCTGATGCCAGCTAATCTCCTCTATACCGCAGACCATTCCTGATGCCAGCTAATCTCCTCTATACCGCAGACCTCCATTCCTGATGCCAGCTAATCTCCTCTATATCGAAGACCATTCCTGATGCCAGCTAATCTCCTCTATACCGCAGACCATTCCTGATGCCAGCTAATCTCCTCTATACCGCAGACCATTCCTGATGCCAGCTAATCTCCTCTATACCGCAGACCATTCCTGATACCAGCTAATCTCCTCTATACCGCAGACCATTCCTGATGCCAGCTAATCTCCTCTATACCGCAGACCATTCCTGATGCCAGCTAATCTCCTCTATACCGCAGACCATTCCTGATGCCAGCTAATCTCCTCTATATCGAAGACCATTCCTGATGCCAGCTAATCTCCTCTATACCGCAGACCATTCCTGATGCCAGCTAATCTCCTCTATATCGAAGACCATTCCTGATGCCAGCTAATCTCCTCTATACCAAAGACCATTCCTGATGCCAGCTAATCTCCCAGTCTCCAGCTGCACTGTTGGGCAGGAGAGCTGATGAGGGGAACTGGCCTCTCTTTCTGTACCCCTCACCATGGCCAAACGCAAGGAACAAAGTTTTTATCACATTTGCTTTTGTCTAAGATAAAAAAAAAAAAGAATAATAGAAAAATGAAGATGTCTTTACTGTGTGTGTGGTGCTATGTGTTTCTGTCTCGAGAATTGACAGGCTGGTTACACTGCTGCTGGTAAAGAGTTCAACACCCTTAAAACGAACCTATTTGACACAAAATGGGAGATACCAAGCAAGGTCACTGAAGCACCGAACACAGTGACAGCAGATCTACAACAATCATCCACCAAGTGTCAGCATGCACAAAGCAAGACATCCCAGAGGGCCGCCTTTCCATGGTCGTGTTGCTTTTCCCATTTCTACCATGCTTTACCTTGCTGTTTACTGACTTCATCTGGCACATCCAAGAACCCTTAAAATACAGCATCACAATACAATATTTATTAATCTAGAATATATTCCCAGGTGCTGCTGCATGTCCTCAAACAAACAAGCAAGCAGGGAGCTGGCGCCATCTAGTGGAATGTGTCTGACATGACACCCTTGCATGGCTCTGTCACAGGCCTACTCATTGCACTGTGGCATTCAAGCAAATGAATGCCACATGCTTCTCAATGACTTTATCATTTTAAAAATGCGTAACAATTCAAACTAACAGTAATACATTGAAAACAAAAATACAAAAACTGCTGTAAGGTTATTTTAATATTATACAGCGGATCATTTTATAACACCCTGCTGCTGCAAGTGGCAACAAGAGCATGCTTTGTGAGCCCGGCAGTAATCTAGTGGCAAGCAGGTTTATAGGGGAACTCGCGCACCTACAAATTCAGGGAATTATAGTTTTAGCAATTGGCACGACACACACTGTGCTTCCTGGTACAGAGAACAAAACGTTGTCATGCTTTAATATTCTTATTGTTACACAGCAAGAAAGTACATTGTGGTGCACAAGTTTACACACTGTTTATCCAGTCCTGCTGTGTTCTCTCCCCTGTCCTCTGCCCCCCCTCATTGTTCAGGGCAAGGGCTCTGCCTCCTGTCCTCTGTTCCTCTGCCCCTCCTCATGGTTCAGGGTAAGGGCTCTGCCTCCTGTCCCCTGCCCCCCCCTCATGGTTCAGGGCAAGGGCTCTGCCTCCTGTCCCCTGCCCCCCCCCCCCTCATGGTTCAGGTAAGGGCTCTGCCTCCTGTCCTCTGTTCCTCTGCCCCTCCTCATGGTTCAGGGTAAGGGCTCTGCCTCCTTGTCTGATGGAAGGCAGCACACTGTACTTGTTCAAGGTGGGGGTGGTTCTGGGAAGGAGGAAGGGTTCAAAGTCTACAGGGGCTGAGGGAGCCCCACTCCTGTTGTGGCCCCTGCAGGCTGGGCCCTGCTCCTGTCTGCTGCCTCTCCTCAAGTTTCCACTCTGCCCCAGGTACGAGCCCTGGCAGGCCTCAGGGTCGATGGTGGGGTCAGGTGGCGGCTCACTGTAGCTGTGCCCATCACTGTGTCCGCTGTAGCTATGCCCATCGCTGTGCCCATCGCTTTCCTGGCTGCTTCTCCTGGCTCTGCTTGTTCGCATGCTGGGAGGTGGGTCCGGTGCTCTGTATCCAGCACTTTGGATCTGCAGGGAGGATCGCCGGCGCCCCTTGGCAGACTTGGGCCTGACCACAGCGTTCCAGCTCGCAGGGTCCTCCTGCCCCAAGGTGGCACTGTGGATGGGGATGCTTCTCGATCGCTGACGCTCCATCGGTACTTGTGAGGGTCTGTGAAGGTCAGAGAGGAAGAGAGAGCGATCAGCTGGGGTTGAATAGGGAGGAGAAAGAGAGATGAGAGCTGGGGTTGAATAGGGAGGAGAGAGAGAGATGAGAGCTGGGGTTGAATAAAGAGGAGATAGAGATGAGAGCTGGGGTTGAATAGGGAGGAGGAGGCTAGACTGGCCATCCATTAATCTCATTGCATCTCCTTGTGTTTGCTTTGTCAGCATCTGAGCTGGTTCGTTTTCTAATTGTGTTTGCATTGTGAATCTGCGCCAGTGCTTTGCTGGTACAGAGTAAATAAATAGATGAAAAGCGTTGCTGTTGTACTTCAATTTAAAATACACATGGAGAATGAGAACTGCTGCAACGACTGGGCTTGACTGCAGTTCAAACTCTTCTTCATTACAGCTTGGTAAAGACACCAGGGCACTGTCTGGAATAAATTCTGCACACCAGGCTTGTGGTAGCAGTGGAACTCATCACTGGCCCTGATTATTGATCTTGCAGTTTACTGCTGCGCTGCTTCATAATCTTTATCACCTGCAGATTAATGATTAAGCTAACCATAACCGTTTCCCTCAGCTTCTCTATTTTATGAAAGCTTTACTGTACAGGTAATGTTAATGCAGTCACACTCACAGTTACTGAAGCCTTTATAACCTAATCCCTGAGCCTGAGGGCTGGGGGAGAGATCCACAGAGAGAAGCATCAGACTGGAGCAGCTTAGAAAAAGCAGCAGAATAGACAGCCATGCAGAACTCTCTGCAGTCCTTCAAGAAGGCTGGACGTGGACACAAGCTCCAGTCCTACTCACAGGTCAGTGTGTTCAAGAAGGCTGGACGTGGACACAAGCTCCAGTCTTACTCACAGGTCAGTGTGTTCAAGAAGGCTGGACGTGGACACAAGCTCCAGTCCTACTCACAGGTCAGTGTGTTCAAGAAGGCTGGACGTGGACACAAGCTCCAGTCCTACTCACAGGTCAGTGTGTTCAAGAAGGCTGGACGCGGACACAAGCTCCTTTATCTAGCTTTCAGCAAGGAGCTGTCTCTGAGTTCCAGGACCCTGTTGCAGAGCGCCACTGGCACCAGGTTTGTGACGTGGTAACGTTAGAAAGCTAGTGAGCAACAAGGTTAAGTGAAGGACTCTGGAGTGCTCCTAGCTGTATCCTGCTAGCAGCACGGCTTTAGTAACAATATTAACAGGTGTCGACTACACTTCAGAGTAATGCGCAGTAAAACCTGCAGTCAGAGCTTTGGTTTTTATATACTCCAAGCTTGAGCTTGCTTGCTTAACAATTATTTTACAACACAATTTGGAAATAACCATAAAACACTCAAACTCTCATTCCAAAAGTAAAAATATATAGATAAAAAAGAAATAAACTTGCTACCTTTTTAGAGTTCAGTGCCAGTCCATCAGAAGAGCTGTAGCTCCGTCATCCTGCCGGGCAGTACAGGGCGGTCCGTCTGCACACCTTGCTGAGCTGCAGTCTGGATGTTTCCTCTCCCCTGCTGTGGCTGCAGCGGGAGTGCCTGTGCTGTGTACCTGCTGCCTTGGAGACTCCAAGCTGGAGGAAAATAAACAAATGCATGAATACTTGCATCATGTATAAATAAACAAAGGCGAGGAACATGGTATGGAGCCCGCAGCACTGTGCCAGCTCAGGGAGGGAGGGAGGGAGGGAGGGAGGGAGGGAGAGGGAGCGAGGGAGAGAGGGAGAGTGGGAGAGAGGGAAATGGGAGGGTTGTTGTTGTATTGTATTGTCTGGATTGTTTTGTGATAATGTTCATTGTTGAATTGCTTTGGCAAAACTCAATTCCATTTGTCATGCCAATAAAGCATTTTTTTAATTTTAATTTGAATTTGAATTGAGAGGGAGGGGGAGAGAGAGAGAGGGAGGGAGGGGGAGCGGGGGAGAGAGGGAGGGGGAGCGGGGGAGCGGGGGAGAGGAAGAGAGGGAGAGAGGGAGGGGAAGCGGGGGAGAGAGGGAGAGAGAGCGGGGGAGAGAGGGAGAGGGAGTGGGGGAGAGGAAGAGAGGGAGAGAGGGAGGGGGAGCGGGGGAGAGAGGGAGGGGGAGCGGGGGAGAGAGGGAGAGGGGGAGCGGGGGAGAGAGGGAGAGGGGGAGCGGGGGAGAGAGGGAGGGGGAGCGGGGGAGAGGAAGAGAGGAAGAGGGGGAGGGGGAGCGGGGGAGAGAGGGAGGGGGAGCGGGGGAGAGAGGGAGAGGGAGGGGGAGCGGGGGAGAGGGAGGGGGAGCGGGGGAGAGAGGGAGAGGGAGGGGGAGCGGGGGAGAGAGGGAGGGGGAGCGGGGGAGCGGGGGAGAGGGAGGGGGAGCGGGGGAGAGAGGGAGGGAGAGTGGGGGAGAGAGGGAGAGGGAGCGGGGGAGAGAGGGAGAGGGAGGGAGAGCGGGGGAGAGAGGGAGGGGGAGGGGGAGAGAGGGAGGGGGAGCGGGGGAGAGAGGGAGAGGGAGGGGGAGCGGGGGAGAGAGGGAGGGGGGGCGGGGGAGAGAGGGAGAGGGAGCGGGGGAGAGAGGGAGAGGGAGGGGGAGCGGGGGAGAGAGGGAGAGAGGGAGAGGGAGGGAGAGCGGGGGAGAGAGGGAGGGGGAGGGGGAGCGGGGGAGAGAGGGAGGGGGAGCGGGGGCGGGGGAGAGAGGGAGAGGGAGGGGGAGCGGGGGAGAGAGGGAGGGGGAGGGGGAGCGGGGGAGAGAGGGAGGGGGAGCGGGGGAGAGAGGGAGAGGGAGGGAGAGCGGGGGAGAGAGGGAGGGGGAGGGGGAGCGGGGGAGAGAGGGAGGGGGAGGGGGAGCGGGGGAGAGAGGGAGGGGGAGCGGGGGAGAGAGGGAGGGAGAGCGGGGGAGAGAGGGAGAGGGAGGGAGAGCGGGGGAGAGAGGGAGAGGGAGGGGGAGCGGGGGAGAGAGGGAGGGGGAGCGGGGGAGAGAGGGAGAGGGAGGGGGAGCGGGGGAGAGAGGGAGAGAGGGAGAGGGAGGGAGAGCGGGGGAGAGAGGGAGGGGGAGGGGGAGCGGGGGAGAGAGGGAGGGGGAGGGGGAGCGGGGGAGAGAGGCACTAGTGGTGCGCAGTTCTATTCTTTTTACTGACTCGATTCATTTAAGAACATAAGAACATAAGAAAGTTTACAAACGAGAGGAGGCCATTCGGCCTCTCTTGCTCGCTTGGTTGTTAGCAGCTTATTGATCCCAGAATCTCATCAAGCAGCTTCAATTCAGTCTTAGATTTGATTCAGTTTGTTGAGTCGATTCAAAAGATTCGTTCATCTGATTCACTGATTCAATGAAACAAAACCAATCAATGTAGACTGATCACTTGGTTAGGAAGGTTTATTTGAACGGAAAAGAACGAATCGTTCACGAAATGCACATCACTAACGGGAAATAGTTAGCTAGAATATATAATTGGTTGTCTGGGTTCTTAAACATGAAATGAAATATAGTTTGACAAACAATATTACATTTTGCTGCAATATATGAACTGTCTGGTAAACATACAAATTATTTGAAGCAAAACCGTTAACCCTCTGCACACGACAAACATGGGCCATACAGGTCAGTTTCATAATTCTCTACGGGATAGACAACCCAGTTTCCTTGTTACAATGAATCAGCCGGACTCGAGCGTTTCTGAATCATGAGTTTTGATAGGCTGTTAACTCGACTCCTGTGTGTCACGCAATTCGTTCATTGGATCAATCAAAAGAACCGATTCAGACGGGACTCTGATCCGATTCCTATGATTCATCGTAATGAGTCGTTCAAAAAGAACGAATCGTTCACGAACGGCACATCACTAGGATGCACTGACCATGGCCTTAATCACAAGCAGCTACATCAGGAAGTAATGACGAATATCTGGTGTTGTTGTTTGTAGTTTATTTTTTTTACAGCGCTTTTCTTACAGTACTAAGTGAGCGGCATCTTCATACAGCGTGTTTAAGGCAAGTTGATTATAGACAGATTTAAAGACAACATATGTCCTCTGTTGCCTCGTTACACTGTGAGGACCGAAACGTTGTTTCCATGGAAACTGCCCAGCCACAGGACTGTGTGACGTGACAAGAAGCTACAGAGTGAATGCAGGTCCAGCACGCTATAGAATATACAGAACACATCAACTCCCTTCGATAATCAATAATCCAGCATTGGCAGTCTGATCGGTTATACACACGCCTTTCAACGGCAAGATTAGCATTCATAGGGCAGCAGTGTAGAGTAGTGGTTAGGGCTCTGGACTCTTGACCGGAAGGTCGTGGGTTCAATCCCAGGTGGGGGACACTGCTGCTGTACCCTTGAGTAAGGTACTTTAGCTAGATTGTTCCAATAAAAACCCAATTATATAAATGGGTAATTATATGTAAAAATAATGTGATAACTTGTAACAATTGTAAATCTACTAAGAAATATATAATAATATTTATACCACGACAGCAAACTGTTGAAACACTTGTTTTACTGACAACCATCTACAATTTCGTGCATAAAGTCAAGAACGTTATCTAATCCAGGATTTTAAAAACGGAATGTTCAGATACAGCGCTGTGAAAAGGACGCAGACAGTGCGTGCGTGTTTCTAAATCATATACTGTGGTTACTGCTGTTATCAACATGCAGTGACAACAGGTATTCTCACACTATTATTTTTTAATATGTGGTTTGAACTCCCACCCAATGCATGCTGGTACTTTCAGTCTTTTATCTCGCAAGCTCGGTGTAAGGTCGGGGTGGCCATTTCAATCCTGGAAATGAACACGAATTCAATATAACAAAGATCTCAGGGTTGTACATCAGCATATGCTTAATCTATGTACAGTATTCATTCTTTATGAAATAGGGAATTCTCCTAACACCGGAACCTTAAGTTGCGCATAAGGCGGTCTGTGTTTCCGTGTGGACTGTGTTCTAAAGAGAGAAGTGCGCGTGTGTGACGGGAAGATTGCACCTTGGCTGCTTGATAACATGTTGAGGAAACAGTATATTTAGAAACGCACACAAGACCAGTCAAAATCGTCACACAGCATACTTCCTACCAGCGAGAGGTGAAATCCGGGTACAGCGTACACATTATTTGTCGTTAATACCAGCTGCACCTCTGTGTAGTTTTATTTTGTCTTGTAAATAAATACATTTCTAGTTAACCGGAATGTGAGCGGCTGGATTTACTATCTCCAAACATGAAACTGTCGCGCTTTGAATTCTAATTACAGTATTTTTAAAACAACAGTATAATTTCAAATCGGGCTCTCTTACAGATTTGTTAAAGCGTGTAACGATAGTGAATTAATGGCAAGTTTACATGTGCAGTTTTTTTTGTTTGTATTTGTAATTGTCCCAGGTGTGTCCCGGTCTGTTCTATATCTTTCCTGTTTTCCACATTGTACTCTCCAGTGCCAGTTCACTACTGCACTGGTTCAGATTTCCTTTTCCATGGGTGAAAGTGGTTTCCAAACAGGGGGTTGAGGCCAGCTTGGGAGGGTCAGGGAGTGGATGCACAGGAACAATCGTTTCTAACCCTGTAGACAGCCTTTAAATTCAAGGTTCAAGAAAAAATAAGATTACAGGTGTTCAGGTTCTTTGGTGAAATGTTAGCAGTAAGCAATACCGCACGTGAGGAGGAGTGGCTTGTACTGATAAGGCACAGCCGAGTGTCTTCACAACCTGACAAGTGTGTTATCAGATCAACCCACGCCTTCTAGTGTGTTATTGAGCTTCTAAAATGATGCCTTTGAAACGGTGATTTCCCTCATCGGAATGAAATGAGATTTCAGCAGCTGGTTCTCCTCTTAACTATCTGACACTGCACAGTTAGCAGCCAAACAGGATGGAGGACATGTTCTATTTGATATGGGTGTGTATTGCTGTGTGTTCATGTCATTGTTATGATAATGGACACTCTTGTCTTTTAGCTGATGTCAGAAGGTTTTCCCGGCATGCTGGTGTGAATAAGTTGAAATTGTTGTTCTGTAAACATGCACAAGGTTATTGATGCTAGTGGAAGTTATGAAAGGATGCAGGAGAAAGATTGCTGAAATGTCTTTTTTTTTCTTAATTGTTTAGATTTGTTTGTAATGGCAGAGGGGCAGAAACCCACCCACAATCCTCTGGAGCAGTTCATTCTGTTAGCAAAGCGTGCTAAAGGCGCCGCTCTGACTGCTCTCATCACCCAGGTGCTGGAGGCCCCCGGGGTCTACGTCTTCGGAGAGCTTCTGGAGCTGCCCTGCATCCAGGAGGCAAGTCTGTTTGATCATGGCTTATTCCGTGACTAATCACCCAGCAGGTTACAGTCATTACAGGTTTCCTAAATTCAGAATAGGTTTGCAGAGATATTCATGTACTGCATAATGCTTTACATTATTTTGACTGTGACACAGTTTTCTTTCCACTGCAGGACAGTGCTATTAGTGTATGTTAATATTAATGCCTACCTGACCAACCACAGCTCTAGTTACACAAGCTTGTACTAATGTGATTAGTAATATTGGTAGGATGGTACAGCCACTACTGTGCTTAGAAAAACACTGTGTTCTTTCACCTGGGACTACTGGCAGTAATATTGCACCAATTCTGACATTAAAACTCAATATATCGTAGTGAGACGAATCCTTCTTAAAATAATAAATGTTTTTTTTTTTTTATTAAATTGTTCTTCTTTCGAATCCACTGTTACAATTTCCAAAATATATTTCAACACATTTTAAAGAGATAGCAAACAACTAAATAAAAAACAAACTTTTTTTATTTTATTAATATTTTTTTTAAAACGTCAAGAATTTTTCCAGTCGGATGCCATGATTTAAAAAAAAAAGTTTTTACAAGCAGCGCTGTCCGCTGACTGTTTCTAATTAGAACCTCTGTCCTCCCACCAAGCACAATGTTTGTTGCATACATTTTTACGTGAACAAGCTAAAGGGCTTTCATTGGACGAAATGAAATCAAACTAAACAGTCTGTATTGATTCGTTCTACCAGCACACGTTTAAAGTTATTGTGCTGGTAGTCTTACACAAGTACATTTTTCAAAGCCTTCGCCACCGTGACGAACTTGGTGAAAAGTAGTTGAGCCACAAGAGAAAACATTTCGCTTGTGGCAAGCGGCTAGCGGGAACGTAGCGTAACACTGCAGAGAATGTTGCCTCAGGGTACCCCGCATTCGTCATCATTTACTGGCCAGCCATACTGCTGTGAATTGGATGTAAGTGTCCTCAAATGCCTTAGACATTTTCAATCAGACCCATCCAGTATGTATCTGCATAGATGACAGAAACAAAACATCCTCTCTGATATAAAACTGCATGTTCTTCCCCAGCTTTGGACTCATCAGAGCCATCCCAGGAGATGCTTACAGTTTCAGAGTCACATATGGTGAAGCTGTGTGGGAAATGGGGATTAATCTATGCAGGCGTTTAGTGCCCTTTATGGTTAATGCAGACTTGAACCCATGTATTAGGTGTTCAGCATTGGCCGTGATGTCTTTTCCAGACACACAGATGAAGGTCATGCTGTCGAAGGCAGTCTTGCAGAATGAATCCATGTCTTCAGGGCTCAGTGGGATGCTGCAAGCTTGTTTTTGCAGTCTTCGCTTTACTTTTCCCCCCAATACCACCACAAGGGCCTTTGCCATGCGAAGTTGCAAACAAATTCCATTTTGCATCCAAGTTGAAGTCCAGTTTATAGTGGTCGAGATTTATGAAACTGAACCAAGTCTGATGTAAATCGGAGACAGTAGGGTTTTAAAAGTAACTTTCTGGGGTGATTTGTCATGGAATGTCCCTCGTATCAATCATACCCTATCTTCACTTCAGCAAAACTACAAGTTAATACTTTTGTGACGTGACTGAGTAACAATCTCTTTTTGTTTTTTGTACATTGTTTTCCTTTTTTTAAATATGCTGTATACCCTGCAGCACCCTAAACCAGTCCTGTTTAAATCTCTCAATCAGTCGCAGTGAGATCAGTCTATACAGTTTCAGGGTACTGTGAGCATGAAAGTGGGGCATGTAAAACATGGATCTGTTATTTACAGACTTGCCTTTCATATCATTAGAGAATTTGTATCGTTTCGACTGCTGATAAAATGTTCCCCTTTTTTTTTTTTTTTAAGATCATCAGTGTATCTATTATAGTTTAGCTGTATTTTATTATTTTGTAACAAACAGAATTTTGTGTTTTTTGAATAATGCATGCAATACTGCAATAACCACAAGAGGTCGCAATACGTTGCTAGTGAATTTATGAGAACTAGTCTCCTGTCATGTTAAAGTACGTTTTTCACAGCTATGGCTGTTTGTAGAGAGTCTCTGTCTCTTGGATAGGAGTACATGCAGGGCACAAAGTAATATATCTGATTTCTTTCCTTAGCTGTCAAATGGACCTTATGCAGGATATTTTCAGCTGTTAAATCTGTTTGCTTATGGAACATACCCTGATTATACAGGTAAACCAATATATTCAATAAAATATCAAACACTTATTTATAAATGAAAATAACACTAAAATAGTGTGTGTTTTTTGTTTGGTTACTTTCAGCGAATAAAGAAAGTCTCCCTGAGTTATCTGGAGTCCAGAAGAACAAATTGAAGCACCTGACCATAGTTAGCCTGGCTGCCAGGATGAAGGTATGGGGATTTCTCCTGTATTTGTATTGCACTGTTTAATAAACTTCAATAATCCCCCAGAACAGGGAGATTTTTAAAACTTACAAAAAACCACTCATCCATGTGCAATTTTTTCTTGCATCTGATTGGTTGTGACAGTAACGTTCAAGCAGTTCTATAATGACAGCTGCTTGGCTGAGAATTGTGGTTTTTATGCACCTTCTCACTGTGTTGCCCACACTCGCAGGTGATGTGACTTTTCACACAGCAGTACTTTTGCACTTCTTTCTTGTGTGTTAATATCATTCTCTGCCTTGTGGTTAGCAGTGCATTCCTTATTCTGTGCTGCTGAAAGACCTGGAGATGAAGAACCTGCGAGAGCTGGAGGATCTGATCATTGAAGCCGTATACAGTGACATCATCCAGGGGAAGCTGGACCAGCGCAGCCAGCTGTTTGAGGTGGATCTCTGCATCGGACGTGACATCCAGAGGAAGGACAGCAGCGACATCGTGAAGACGCTGCAGGAGTGGTCAGTGGAGTCCGTTCAAACAGTGCTGCTGTTCAGACTCTCTGAATACTGTGGCTGTTACTAGCATTAAAACAGGGCTGTCAAAGACACACACACACAGTGGTAGAGGCACTGTGGAGTGTCCTTTTACTTGAACAAGGTTGAGAAAGTCCTCAAACCAGAACTTCTCAGACCCTTTAAATGATCAAGAACACAACCATTATTTTAGATGATCAAGAACACAACCAGTGTTGTGCAATATTTAGGATGATGTGTGAACTTTTGTTACCCTTCTATCCTGTGTTCCAGATGGGATTGGCAGCCTTTAGTGGAGCCTGCAGGTGCTCTGGTCCCTGCTCTGGAGGGAGGATACGTTGTGTTGGGTTGATGTTCTGCAACTTGCATATCTTCATGTTACAGGTGCGACGGCTGTGAGGCGGTCTTGTCGGGTATTGAGCAGCAAGTCCTCCGAGCCAATCTGTGCAGAGAGAATCACAACAGGACCCAGCAGCAAATGGAAACAGAGGTAAACAGCGCCCACTCATGTGTTAGCATAGTGTTGTGCCTTCTCATTTGTGTCCACATAATGAGAACACTGGAGGAAGCTTTGTGCCTTGCAGCACATTGCCTGCTGCTGCACCCACAGAAAAATGTACACTGCAAAGAAGACTAGATCCTTAAGCCAAGGGGCACATTTAAAGAATATGGCTCTTATAAAAGAGGTTCCAGTTAAAACTGCCACACTCCACACTAATCAAGTGCGACAACATGGGTGAATTACAGACAAGCATACCTCCTCCAGAGTGAATGTATGAAAATGAAAAAGGGGCTCCTGTAAGTGTCAATGCATTGTCAGTTCCCTAATATTCACTCTTCATTTTTTCAAGGTTACAAATATAAAGAAGACGTTGAAAGCTTCGGCATCGACCTCCAGCCAGGAAGTGGACCCCCAGCTGATGGAGCGGGATGCAGCTCAGCCCGCTGAGCAGAGACAGCCCCTCAAGAAAATGTCCAAAGTGAAGGGGCTGGTGCCCATCCGCCACTAGCACCCCACCAGGGAATGCTCTGCTACGACTCAAACTCCCCCCAGCCTGTTCCACACTGACCACCCATCCGCCACTAGCACCCCACCAGGGAATGCTCTGCTACGACTCAAACTCCCCCCAGCCTGTTCCACACTGACCACCCATCCGCCACTAGCACCCCACCAGGGAATGCTCTGCTACGACTCAAACTCCCCCCAGCCTGTTCCACACTGACCACCCATCCGCCACTAGCACCCCACCAGGGAATGCTCTGCTACGACTCAAACTCCCCCCAGCCTGTTCCACACTGACCACCCATCCGCCACTAGCACCCCACCAGGGAATGCTCTGCTATGACTCAAACTCCCCCCAGCCTGTTCCACACTGATCACCACCACACCGAGCCAGACTGGAAAAAAGAAAAAGAATAAATACTTTTTTCAGGCATTTGCAGTGTTTTTTGTGTTTTTGTTTTTTCTGTTTTTTGTTTTTTTCTTTTGTTTCTGAGTTTCTTTATCGTTTCTCGTTCCAGCGATGCTGTGTGCTATTGGATTGTGGAAAATGAAATTCAGAAAGTTCTCAAATAGCCTTGTTTTGCAGACCCAAGCTGGATGGCCTACAGTATGTGCTGTCGATAGAGCAGAGAGGACCCCCAGTGAATTCTCTGTATTTGCAGCTGGCAGAAGCTGGTTTGTTAATTCCAATAAGAACAATTCTTCCTTCATTGATCTCTTAAGCCGCTTTCGCACTGGCATGATCTACCCGGCTCAGAACCTACCTGAGTCAGGGTCTGGTGTCATGTGGGTCGGGTATGTGATTTCACACTGCTTTTGATAAAGCCAGGTTGACCTGGGTGACAGACGCAAGTACACAATGCGTGTATCAATGCCCCGGAAGCAGCTTGTTACTGGCGCGTCCATCCAAGCTTTTCTGGATTGAACCGTCCAAATGTAGATTAGAGCAAATGTTTCTTCATCCCTGCTGCAATCTGGCTCATGGTGTGTCTTCAGCAACAAAAATATGGCTAAACAGAAACGTTCCTTGCGGAAGTGAAACCTTCACGCAGGGTAGGAGTGCCAGTGTGAAAGGGGCTCTAGATAAGGATCCCTGTGCTGAAGGTTTTTTTTTTTTTTTTAGCTGAACAAACAAAAGTTTACACCTGTTAAGAGCCTAAGAAAAATACTTGATACACTTTTTTTTGTATTGTGTTTTTTTTAAGTGTAATAAAGTTTGGTTGCTTGCACTCTTTTTTCAGGGATGCCTTTTATTTAATACAGTGGTGTTACTCATTTAATACTTTCAATACTGTTATTTTTCCTTTTAAATCACACACTACTACTTTAACTGCTATTTAATGGTACAATGTGACCATCATTACTACAAGTAACAATTGTGTAACAGACTTCAGTGTTCATTTGTAATTCTCAAGGTCCTGTTGCTTTTTTTTTCTCAACCCTGCAGCCTGCTTCTCATTGTTCCCTTTGTTTGGGACAATGGGTAATCATTTCATAAGCAGGCCTAAAGCACCTGGAGTTCTGTTCACTGTTCAGCAAGGGCGTTGGGGGTTCTATCATTGTATTTGTATCATTGTTATCTTTTTATGCAACTACCTCACATGACAAACTCTTATTAAACTGCAGGAGCGGTCTAGGGACCCTGCAGCTGGCTCTGAAAGTGCGTCAGCCCCCAGACTGTGCAGATATGAGAGTTATTTTACTCCTCGGGAAATTCCAGGGACTCTGCTAGTGAGGGACAATCACACAGCAGCCCCCTGCCGAGGGGTAATTACAGGAATAAAATAACCATCTGCACAATTAGCTCAGTACGGGCTCATCTGGACTGCTTTAATGAGTGCAGGGGGAGTGAGAAAGAACTGACGCCCTTACAAAACCCATCACATCTCCACAGGGAAAAGCAATATTCCTTTTCCCTTGGGAAATGTGCAAGAGAGGGACAGGGTTAGGACACTCATTAGGGGTGAGCAGCTCTTTGGCAAAAAGTTTGTGAAAATGAATACGAATTATTGAAAGGTTTTTGTTTCAATGATTTTAGAACTATTTAACAGCTGTGAAACAAACAAAGATCTTCATTATTTCAGAGCAGCTTTGTAATCATTTTACCAAACCTTTTTATTTTTAGTAAGCGGTTTGTTTTAAGTGATTATTGTGTCGACGCTGCCCCCTCCCTCATGATAATAGTGCTGCATGCTTTCATTACCTTCTGTTCGTTCTCGAACATTGTTCCTATAAGTATCAGGTAAGCAGCCACAGATCAGTTCATGGGTGTCTCTACTCCCAGCTGTCATCTCTTTGTTTCATTCCCCTTGTGATGCTCTGGTGTGTCCTGGTTATTTCCAGGTAGACTCGTGTTCTTATGAAAAGGAATGCTGTAGTAAAAAAACTGGGTTGCTCTTTGGTAGATCCTGAGATTATTATTATTTTTTTAAATTTAATTGTTAATTTATTTATATAATAAACCAGTCGACCCAATAAGATTAAAAGAAGTGATCTGAACTGACAATATTTTATTCTGGGAGATAAAAGCGTGAAAATGATCAATGGAGGCGGCTGTCCTGTGATCGTTAAGGGCCGGCTTTGAAGTAGGCAGCTCAGAGGGACCGAGAGGACAATGCCTTCTTTGAGAAACAGGCAGAATGGCAGACGTCCCCTCTCTTTCTCTCTCTTCCAAGCAGTGTGATCGAAGCCATCTCTCCCCAACTTTCTCGTGCGCTAATGAATTCAAACAACAATCCCCCCACCCAGCCCCCCTCCTTTTCCCTGCACAGCACCAAACCCCTTTTCATTTCCAGCCTTGGCAAGTGACACTCGCTCTGCTGTCACTGTCTTAATGAATTCAGCTGTTTGTGCATTGGCCATGGGAACCCCAAACAGCCCCCCTCTGCTCTGCCCCGGAGTACTCTATATATACCCCGCTCCACTCTACCTATTGTCCCCCATGTAAACTCGCAGACAGATGCGCACTGAGTGAGTGCGGGAGCAAAGCTTTGCAAAGAATACAAGGGATTCCGTCCTACAGCACAGGCACGAGAGAGACACACATTCAACAAAGGGAGAAGTGTTTTGGAATATCTGCATCAGTAAATAACTCAATAAAAGTGTATAGATTATTAATATATTGATCCTGGTGACCATGCTGCTGGTGTTTTTGTTGCTGATGCTGGCCTGCTGTTCTGCTGCACCAACGGGCAGAGAAGTGACCCGGCTTCCCCAGAGCGCCCTGCAAGGTGGGAGTTTTACTATTTTACTGCTGGTTACTGTGCTGCTTGCTTCTGCAATCGCCCTGCTGTTTGTCTGGAGCATCCTGTCTGCTCCTGCAGGAGCGTGGTGATGCGCTGGTGTGATGTTCTGTTCTGCCATCACCCTGCTGTTTGTCTGGAGCAGCCTGTCTGCTCCTGCAGGAGCGTGGTGATGCGCTGGTGTGATGATGTTCTGGTTGGTATTCATGGTAAAGGGTTTCATGTTTAGAGATGCAGGGATTATGCGTGTATTGCACAAGGTTAATGTATTCTTCAATGACTCGGTAGAGATTTTATAATAAAGTACAAGCAGTGATGAGTTTTCAGCCTGATAGGAGCAGCACTGGCTGGATTGCCTGCTTTCTATTCCCTTCGCAGCATAACCCCCGGAACATGAAACACAAATTCCCAAGTGCTCCGAAGGCCTGCTGAAAAACAAACCAGAGGTCCAGTTGCGCTGTTTCTCTGCAGCGTCCCTCAGGTTGTCGTCTGAGAAAAAGGAGCTGCTTGAGAAAGGAAGGGACCAACCTTCCCAAGCAGCAGACCATGTGCTTTCACAGAATAGCAATGGAACACACTGTAGAAGAGTCTAGTGTTTTAGTCTAAAGTGTAGAGGGGGGTGTTGGGGTAAGGTAGGGTAGAGATTGAGGGAGAGTTGGGGGCTCTGTTACAGTACAGAGGGGTACACATTGAGGGAGAGTTAGTGGTTGGTAAAGAGTTACAGATTGTAATATTGTATCCATCTCAGACATTCCCAGATAGATATCCTTCACACGTTCTGTCTTGTCATTGGAACAGCCTGTGCTGTTTTGTAGACCCAGCCCGTGATCCCTTGATGTATATCTACGCTACATAGAGGATTGGCAAGGGCTTCCCTGGCAGTCTAATTAAACCCTGAGCCAGGCTGCCCGTCGTTAGCGGCTCTCTGTGTTGTCATGTAACAGGGGCAGCATGTTTGAAGATGCTCAGCTGAACTCATCACTGCTCCACACTGGTTCAGCTGCCCTGGGACTCATGATGATATTATTTCAGCCCTGGGGACGAGTCAATGACTCTGTCTCCCTTTCTCTCTCCCTCTTTCTCTTCATCCCTGTGTACCTTTAACCCACTTCTCCTTTTGTCTTGCAATAACTTATTGTGGTACAGCAATGATTGAGTCTTCTTTCTCTCCATATCTCCTTCTTACCACCTCTCTCTCTCTCCCTCTCACCCCTTTCTCTCTGCCCCCTCTCTCTCCCTTTCACCCCCTTTCTCTCCCTCTCACTCTCTCCCTCACACCCCTTCTCTCTCTCCCTCTCTCCCTCCCCCCCTTTCTCTTTCTCTCCCCCTCTCTCTCTCCCTCCCTCTCACCCCCTTTCTCTTTCTCTTTCTCTCCCTCTCCCTCTCTCTCTCCCTCCCTCTCACCCCCTTTCTCTTTCTCTCCCTCTCCCTCTCTCTCTCTCTCTCTCTGTCACACCCCCTTTCTCTCTCTGCTCCTCTTTGCTCATGGTCTCTGTCTGATTGCAGCCCTGTCAGAGAGGGGCACAGTGGTGTTGGAGGCTGCCCTGGCTGGTGCCCTCTCAGCTGTGAATGTCGCCGTGTCGGAGAGCAGTCGGGTGGAGCGGGAGTGTGAGGGCTGTGCACCCTGCCTGTATCAGGACTGTGGACAGTGGAGCGGTCCCTGCGGTAAGGAGGACACATTCACTGCAGCACCTACCTCTGCTCTGCCATTTGTAAAACACTGTAATCAGCTTTAGTTACAAGGTTGCTGAAATGCAATTATGTTTTATGACTTAGTTTTACTGATCCCTTTAGCTCAAACAGCATTGCTTTCCAACTAGATATTGATATGTGAACACCCTTGATATGAAAGGAATTGATTTTATCCCAGCATGTGGCGGCACCCATATGGTGAATCTCTTCTATTTCCTCAGTAGCTGCCCCAGCAGTCCCGCCTGCGGAGCCAAGCTGCGAGGAGATTGGGCAAGCGCAGGGCCAATCAGATGAGAGGGAGCGGAACTGGGCGCTGAGTCAGACGTGCCGTTTCTACCGGCGGCGCTGCCCAGCTGAGGAGAGCTGTCTGAGAGTAATGAGGGAGAGCTGCAGCGCACGCGTTCTGCAGTGCAGTGAGTTACACACTGTCCATTCCAGCACAACCACTGTGCAGCAGGGTTCAGTATAGTGCAGTGAGTTATGGAGTTGGGTAGCTCAGATATAGTGAATTCCAGTGCAGCATATCCCATGAAACTCCACATTGTACTTGCATATTTAATAAGTAACTGTGTTTCTTCTTCTCTTAGGTTTAATGAACACCGTGAAGAATTTAGAACCCGTTTTCTCTACTAAAACCCAAGGTGAGCACTGCAGCTGGCACATCACAAGGCATGTCAGGCAGAGGAGCTGAAGCATGTGAGGTTTTCTGGAACGCTAACCCCCCCTCCCCCTCTCTCTGTAGGAGTGTGTGGCCGGCAGGCAGTGGTTTCCAATGTCACGCAGCCTCGCTCCCGTATCATGGGGGGGTCTCCAGCGGCCCTGGGGGGGTGGCCCTGGCTGGTGTCGCTGCAGCTGGACGGAGGGATGATGTGCGGGGGGGTGCTGGTGGACAGATCCTGGGTGCTGACTGCGGCTCACTGCTTCACCGGGTCAGTCCACACTGCAGTCCACATTGCCTTTCTTGTGGCCCCTCCACTGTCCTGTTTATAGTCCTGGGTTGTAGCTGATCCAGTACAGAGGTGGGGTTTTAGATAAATGAAAGTGTGCATGGATTTATAAAACTGACTGTAAATATGGAGGGTCAACTGACAGCCTGAATAATATGAAAAAAGCAGTTTTGAGACATTCATGTTCAGGAAATCGAATTGCTTATTGCTCTATCTCTTGGCACTCTCAGGCGGTGCTAGCCCTGTTTCCTGTGACCCTGCGGCAGGGATTAAGAAGTCTGGTTAAACTCGTGCTGTGTGCTTTCAGGAGTCGTAATGAGAACTCGTGGAGCGTGGTGGTAGGAGAGTACGATCTCACCCAGACTGACCCTGAGGAGCAGGTCCTGCAGGTGAATCGCATCCTCACGCACCCCAAGGTACGCCCCTGACCTGCCTGCCTCCTGAGCACTGCAATGTCATCCTTGTGTCTGTTCAGAGCTCCCTGCCAGGCAGTGTGTGTATACTGACAGTGCTGTTCTGTTTTCAGTTTAACCAGAAGAGCTTCAACAATGACATTGCGCTGGTGGAGCTGACCTCTTCAGTGCCCGTGTCCCGTCACGTGGCCCCTGTGTGCCTCCCGTCAGCAGAAGGGGAGCCCGCTGTCGGCACAGCCTGCTACGTGGCAGGCTGGGGCTCTCTGTACGAGGGTGAGATACTGTCACTTAGTTTGACATAACCACGCAAAATAATCTCTTTCTTTCTAAGTGCTTTAGCATTCTTCTTTAGATCTTTTAGTTTTCCTTTTAGACTCTTTCACATTCTGTCTCTGGGGAATCCGTTTGACCTGACGCTAGTCTACCTGGCATGTCTCTGATGGAGTGTTTGATGTCTCTCTCTCTCTCTCTCTCTCTCTCTCTCTCTCTCTCTCTCTCTCTCTCTCTCTCTCTCTCTCTCTCGCTCTCTGTCTCTCGCTCTCGTTCTCTCACTCTCGTTCTCTCACTCTCTCACACAGATGGCCCCTCTGCAGATGTGGTGATGGAAGCCAAGGTGCCAGTCCTGTCTCAGGGCACCTGTAAGAGCGCACTGGGGAAGGAGCTTCTCACCAGCACTATGTTCTGTGCAGGGTACCTCTCTGGGGGCATCGACTCCTGCCAGGTTATTCTCAGTGTGTTTCCTAATGCTTCTTTAACTGCTTTCTTCAGTGCAGCCAGGCTCCGATCTGAAGCCGTCTGTCTTCCCTGTTTTTGGCCAAGGTGTTACTGTGCTTAGTGACTTGTGCTGTATGTTCTTGAAAGTCACTGTCGCAATTAAAATCCCACTGTGCTGGGACTAATGACTTGAGGCACTCGGTATAATAGCCACAGGAATGTACGTTATAAAGCATGTATCTTCTGAAGTTTATATTGAGATGTTTTTGATGAGCAGTGAGCACCTCACTTCTTGTTACTGGATCAGGATCTCTTCTCCTCGGCAGGGTGATTCGGGGGGCCCTCTGATGTGCCAGGACCCTCAGACTGGCCTCTTCCAGCTCTATGGGATCACGTCATGGGGGAACGGCTGCGGGGAGCGAGGGAAGCCTGGCGTGTACACTCGCTTCACAGCCTTCTCAGACTGGGTCAGCACAGAGATACAAAGTGAGTCCTTCTGTCTATCACACTGTCTGTCTCTGGCTGTCCATCTGGCTGGCTTCACTCTCTCGCTCACTCTCCTTTGGTGATTCTTGAGGCAACTTTTCTTTGTGTTAACAAGAGATGGGATGGCTTGGGAAGGTGAGTCTGTTACATTGGGCCCCGTGTATTTAAGGCATGTTATATGCAACACTAACAGGGGGACTGGCAAGCACTACAGCATGACTATCTCCTTTTCAAATCCCAGTTTAGTGGCTCGCTGGTTTGCAGTGTTTGATGTGCTGTACTGTTATTTTCCCAGAGGCCTCTGGGAGCCGGGAGCCTACCTGTCCTGAGCTGTTGAAGGCAGAGCAGAAGAGGTCAGAGTTCGGCCACCTGTGCCAGTTCTACACTGGCTCCTGCCCGCCCTCGTTGGGGGACACTGCCTGCACCCGCCTGGCTGAGGAGAAGTGCCACAGCCAGCACAAGAAGTGCCGTAAGTGTGTGTGTGGTTGTGGGTGTGTGGGCTCGTTTATAGTGCTTACAGGGTCCTGTGCTCAGTGCCCCGCAGGCTGGTTTGAGTCTCTCTGCTCAGTGCCCCGCAGGCTGGTTTGAACCTGTCTGCTCAGTGCCCTGCAGGCTGGTTTGAGTCTCTTTGCTCAGTGCCCTGCAGGCTGGTTTGAGTCTCTCTCTGCTCAGTGCCCCGCAGGCTGGTTTGAGATTCTCTCTGCTCAGTTCCCCGCAGGCTGGTTTGAGCCTGTCTGCTCAGTGCCCTGCAGGCTGGTTTGAGATTCTCTCTGCTCAGTTCCCCGCAGGCTGGTTTGAGTCTCTCTCTGCTCAGTGCCCTGCAGGCTGGTTTGAGTCTCTCTCTGCTCAGTGCCCCGCAGGCTGGTTTGAGATTCTCTCTGCTCAGTTCCCCGCAGGCTGGTTTTGAGTCTCTCTCTGCTCAGTGCCCTGCAGGCTGGTTTGAGTCTCTCTCTGCTCAGTGCCCTGCAGGCTGGTTTGAGTCTCTCTCTGTTCAGTGCCCTGCAGGCTGGTTTGAGCCTGTCTGCTCAGTGCCCCGCAGGCTGTTTTGAGTCTCTCTCTGCTCAGTGCCCTGCAGGCTGGTTTGAGTCTCTCTCTGCTCAGTGCCCTGCTGGCTGGTTTGAGTCTCTCTCTGCTCAGTGCCCTGCAGGCTGGTTTGAACCTCTCTCTGCTCAGTGCCCTGCAGGCTGGTTTGAGCCTGTCTGCTCAGTGCCCTGCAGACTGCTTTGAGCTTCTCTGCTCACACCCTGTATGCTGGTGTGAGGATCTGTCTCATGGCCCCCGTGTTGTGTTTGCAGAGCTGCGTTCGTTCCTGCAGACCCTGCTGGAGCTGCTGCGTCAGGCGGAGGATTTCATCAGAGACAAGGTGGACCTGACCTTCTTCACACAGACCCTGCCGCAGTTCATGGAGCAGATCTACAGCAGCACCTTCGCTAGGCGAGAGCGCAGGGACGCTCCCTCACAGACAGGTACAGCAACCACAGAGGGATAAGCAGAATTATTAGGCAGGCAGGCTTTACAAGCAGCTGTACTGTAATTGCTGGGGGGTCAAACACGGAGGAATCCTTTCCATACATACACCAAGATGCAAAGTTTATGAAAGCAGTTTGCAGCAGTGCAGTCATGACTACCCTGTAGCTTGCAGCATGACTGGGTGCTGGGCGTGTATTGAGAGGTCCTGTCACTGGCTTTTGCTCGTAGCTGTTCCCCTATTCATTATTTATTTTGTGAGCTGCTCATGCCTGAGAAACACCTTCAGTTCTGTTCATTCTCCCAATGCTGCCCAGCTCTTAAGTAACAGGACTATTCTTCTAAAAGAGCAGGTCCAGGAGACTGCACTGCCCCAGCAGACTGCCCCCCACCCCCCTGCCCTGTTCGGTGGGGTGGGGCCACGCATGGAGGACTGGGTGGAGTACCTCAGAGGGATGGCAGAGGACCTGGATAAAGACCCCATTGCCGGAGATGCTAAGACACTGGGGCTGGAGGAGCAGCTGTTTCTTCAGGTTATTCCAGAGTGATTGTTGTGTTTTAGTGCTGAAACCATGAGGACGGAGTCAATCAAAGCACAAAATGAAAGTGTGGGGACCTGATTGTTAAGAAGTCCTCTGGTCTGAATTGCTTGCAGGAGGATGCCTCAGAGCTGCAGAGCCTGGAAGGAGACTATCGCTCTCTAATAAACACATTGCGAGTGCAGCTCGGCTCCAGCAGCACTGAGGATCGGATCAGCCTGGAGGAATCCACAGCGTTCACTGTGTCACACAGACCTGCTGCAGCCTCCTCAGCACCCAGTCCAGCCACCCAGTCTGCAGGGCCTTCCTCTGACCTCAGAGGTAAGAAGCCCTTCTCTTGTGTCTTTTACAATTCTGACAGGGGGTGGCGCTGTTGTGCAGAGATGTAGGCTTAATGTTTTGATTGCTGAAGTATTACTCGGGGTGTTTGAGGGTTACTGGGTTGTTTCTGTTGACCTCCACCTCCCCCAGCCTGTCAGTGCTGCTGGGCAGGTATTTGCAAGAGCACTTCTTACAAAGCGAATAAGTGAATAATGAATAATGGGTCCTTTGCAGGGGAGAATCGGAGGAAACGCTGGGCCAGGCACAGGAGGGAAGCACTGGGGGAAAACAGCAAGGGTAAGGGTGGCATCTGAGACTGAACCCTGTGTTTGCACTATAAAGTTAAGAGGTTCATAGCTTCTATTAAATGTAGCAAGCATACAGTATAGTGCAAAAATATATAAAAAAATGCTTGCTGGAGTGACAGGGCTATCCAAAAGTCAAGACAGGTATATATCATAGGCATGTTAGCATTGCATTTGATGGCCTGTCTGCTACCACAGTGCGCCTCACTTTGTGATCGTCATGGCGATCAGCGCCAGACGTTGGTATAAAATGCACCATTCTCATGGCAGTACGACCCCTGACCTCTACTTAATGTTTTACTTTACATATCAACTTGTTTGTTTAGCTCAACAAAGTGATGTGTGTGTGTGTGTGTGTGTGGCAGGTTGCCCCGCGCTCAGAGAGGCTGCCCTCCGCGTCAGTCTGCTGAGAGAAATGCACTGCTGGATCCTCGGAATCCCCCCCCACAGCCTCTCCATGTCCTTCCAGGAGGTGAGCACAAGCACAGCACCCCCGCTGGTGGAGGACTGGTACCACACAGAGGTGTTAATAGTTTACAGCTTAAACCTTAAAACATTTTCCAATTTCTTTAGTTTAGTATTTTCCCTAAACCGTTAATATCCAAAGCATGCATGTCAAATATAGCAGTCAGCTGTAGTGTGTATACAATATATATATATATATATATATATATTTAGTTGGGCAGCTATGAAGCAGTATACCCCGGTGTGATCCAGCACAGTACCAGTGTTTCACTGCTGGCAATGCTGGGGTGTGTTCGTGGGAGGCAAGGTATCAGTAGAGATCTGGCAGAATCTGCATCCCTAGAATGTCCAGCAAGTGGTTTTCTGCATGATTGTGGGGCAGTATTATACATTATGTGTAATATTAAACGCTATCAGTAATGAACAGATGTGTAATATTAAACACTATCAGTGATGAACAGATGTGTAATATTGAACACTATCAGTAATGAACAGATGTGTAATATTAAACACTATCAGTAATGAACAGATGTGTAATATTAAACACTATCAGTAATGAATAAATGTGTAATATTAAACACTATCAGTAATGAATAAATGTGTAATATTAAACACTATCAGTAATGAACAGATGTGTAATATTAAACACTATCAGTAATGAATAAATGTGTAATATTAAACACTATCAGTAATGAATAAATGTGTAATATTAAACACTATCAGCAATGAATAGATGTGTAATATTAAACACTATTAGTAATGAATAAATGTGTAATCTGTTGGAGGTGGACAAAAGCCATTCTGAAATAAATCCCAGACAGTGTGGTTATGTAATGAGCTTGTGTTTGTTTGTGTGCGTTCAGGTCCTGGTGGACATGGCCTCGAAGAATCAGAAGGGTCTGTACGAGGCGCGGGTTCACGCCACCGTGGGGGGGCACCAGGTCACCTTCTACAGTCTGGTGGGGCTGGAGAGCGACTCGTTCTACCGCAGCGTGCCGAGGGTCATCGCACTGGCGCTGGACGCCACCAAGACGCAAGGCAGGAGCAGCAGAGCAGCAGAGCAGCAGAACGAGCCAGAGAAACCGCAAGGCAGGAGCAACAGAGCAGCAGAGCAGTGGAGCGAGCCAGAGAAACTGCAAGGCAGGAGTAACAGAGCAGCAGAGCAGCAGAGCGAGCCAGAGAAACTGCAAGGCAGGAGTAACAGAGCAGCAGAGCAGCAGAGCGAGCCAGAGAAACCGCAAGGCAGGAGCAACAGAGCAGCAGAGCAGTGGAGCGAGCCAGAGAAACTGCAAGGCAGGAGTAACAGAGCAGCAGAGCAGCAGAGCGAGCCAGAGAAACCGCAAGGCAGGAGCAACAGAGCAGCAGAGCAGCAGAACGAGCCAGAGAAACCACAAGGCAGGAGTAACAGAGCAGCAGAGCAGCAGAGCGAGCCAGAGAAACTGCAAGGCAGGAGTAACAGAGCAGCAGAGCAGCAGAGCGAGCCAGAGAAACTGCAAGGCAGGAGTAACAGAGCAGCAGAGCAGCAGAGCGAGCCAGAGAAACCGCAAGGCAGGAGCAGCAGAGCAGCAGAGCAGCAGAGCGAGCCAGAGAAACCGCAAGGCAGGAGCAGCAGAGCAGCAGAGCAGCAGAGTGAGCCGGAGAAACTGCAAGGCAGGAGCAACAGAGCAGCAGAGCAGTGGAGCGAGCCAGAGAAACTGCAAGACAGGAGTAACAGAGCAGCAGAGCAGCAGAGCGAGCCAGAGAAACTGCAAGGCAGGAGTAACAGAGCAGCAGAGCAGCAGAGCGAGCCAGAGAAACTGCAAGGCAGGAGTAACAGAGCAGCAGAGCAGCAGAGCGAGCCAGAGAAACCGCAAGGCAGGAGTAACAGAGCAGCAGAGCAGCAGAACGAGCCAGAGAAACCGCAAGGCAGGAGTAACAGAGCAGCAGAGCAGCAGAGTGAGCCGGAGAAACTGCAAGGCAGGAGCAGCAGAGCAGCAGAGCGAGCCGGAGAAACCACAAGGCTGGGGCTAGCCAGTCACTGACCACACAGTATTGCATATTTAATACTTAATACAGAACCCTGCAAGAACAATGTGTCACTGGAGGAATCGGAAGGGTTCTCCTAGGGTGCGATCCAGACCAGTCATTTCTGTGAGCTACACTGAAGGAAGTCATGCTGTTATATATATACTGAGTATCAAAAGAAACTTATCACTTATATTTGGATAAAATTCACTAGAAAAATTCATTGAAAAATCATATTCATTGAAAAATGACAAACTTTCTTTTAGAGCAGGTGCAGTGACTTTTTATTGTGCTGATTAATAATTGACATCACAAAGGTGCTGCAAAATAATCTGTCGATCTTGGGCAGGTGTTGGGCAGGTGGGTAGGTGTTATGGCTCTTGGTGTGTCTGGTTATACCATCTCGCCAGGTTTGAAATTGCTGGCTGTGAGCACCCAAGATGGCGAGCCAGAGTACGCTGCCCTAGTCCAGCCTCCAACATGCCGATTGCACGAAGGCGCTGCTCTCTTGACAGACAGCATATTGTTTTTTTCCGTGATTTTCTTTATTGCTTTTATTCAAGCTTGCAATTCAACAGCTGAAATCACTCCATATCCAGCGTCCAATCAACTGTCTCACTAATGAGGTGATTAAGTGCATATGCTTCAGTCATAGTCACTCAAGCGTGTCATGGTCAAGGATGAATGATCGAGTGATTAAAAAGAAACCAAAAGCATGTTGTCAATGTCCATCATTTATATACCTTATTTTTTTCGAAAATAAATGTGTTATAATAGTGATAAGTTTATTTTGATGTTCAGTGTGTGTGTGTGTGTATATATATATATATATATATATATATATATATATATATATATATATATATATATATATATATGTTAATAGCAGTGTACAGCTGTTTGTATATGTATATTTTTATATTGTAAGCTCACCCTTTCAAAACGTTGGAAATCTAATTTCTAATTTGACTGCAGTTTCCAATAAATATTTATTTGTATAGAGAGCATTATATTGTATTTTTGTTAAACATTTTTAATAAAAAAAATAAAAAATAAATAAACTTGGTGTTTTCTAATGTACTCTGTGTGGTGTTTGTTTGCACAATTTCTTTCTAAATTCAACATTCTGCACAGTGATGCCGTTTTATGAAAATTCTGCATTGTCACAAAACTTAGTAAATATGCTGCTAATAAAACCCTTTGCAAAAACATATCACTGCAAGAGTAAGAAG
This sequence comes from Acipenser ruthenus, assembly GCF_902713425.1. Lineage (NCBI taxonomy): Eukaryota > Metazoa > Chordata > Actinopteri > Acipenseriformes > Acipenseridae > Acipenser > Acipenser ruthenus. The sequence continues at coordinate 260,736 of NC_081200.1, read as the reverse complement.
TACCAGGGCTTTCTGTCTGCCCTACCCTGTGGTTTAACTGTGTTTTCATTGTCTCACCCCTACCCCAGGGAGCACTGTGCCTACTCAAGGTAATGTCTGCCCTACCCTGTGGTTTAACTGTGTTTTCATTGTCTCACCCCTACCCCAGGGAGCACTGTGCCTGCTCAAGGTAATGAGTTTCTGGGCCTGTGCCTTTCCGAACAGCAGCTGTTATAGGATTTGATTGACAGCGCCTTGCCCACAACTCCCAGGGGCACCAATAACAGACAGCACCGAGTGAGAGAGAGGCCACTGTGGGGACACGCCCTGCCCCTAAACCCACAAGCTCTTTACTGCAGTTTGACAGGGGGTAGGCAGTCTGATTGAGGGTTACAACTGGGGGACTGAGCCTGCAGATAACTGGCAGCAGACCATACCATCATATCACTCTCCCAGAGCCCTCCCCACACTCGCTCGGAGATCCAATCTGCCCACCTCCCCCTGCAGGAGGAAGCTGTAGATCCCATTTCTGTTTCTCCCCACCTGTTGCTCTCCGTCAGACTTTGCGAGCCCCTGTGTGAATTTCAGAGGCTCTGTCCTTGAGGAAACACACAAAGCGAGCTGAGGGGCCTAAGAGAACTGCTGTGGAAACTCATTTATTCAAACAATGAGAGCTCTTTATCTTTATCTGTCCATTGCTCTGGTGTTGACCCTTTGCGTGTCAGGTAAGCACAGATTTCATCTTTTTCTTGGAGGTAGGAGTCTTGGGTGGAACAAAAGCTACAATGACAGTTTGTTTAGCGTTCCCAGCTAGAGCTGGAGTGGAGGAACCAACTCCATCCAAGCTGATTAACAGAGCCCCACTTTCTAGCAGCAATGTGATCAAATACACTTAAATGTAACCTAGATATTGTGGGTTAATCACTCCTCCATTCTAGAAGGATCCCCTCGTATGAACTGATAATCTAATGGAATATTACCCTTGTAAACAAGTGCTGAGTAATCTTTCCCTTTTGTGCTGATGAAAGTAATTGATGTTGCTGTTAGTGCAGCTACTCCCTTGTTGTCACACTATTTTTCACACTTCTGATACACTGATAATACCTGAATCACACAGAACAGGCTACAGTGCAAATCTACTAGAAAATACAACCCAGCAATAGATGAGCTAAGAAAGAGGAAAATGTGCTCCCTGCTGTAAATCGAGCCCCAGCAGTGTCTCTCACATTACCTTCCCTCGGAAATGAATCCATTTCAAAACACGTCTATGAAGGGCCTTACGCAGCTTAGACACTGCTTAGCGACAGGATCCCACTTTGAATGGGACCTTTGTTATTTCTTGCAATGACAGCACTATGATTGGGAAAGGGCCTGGCGTTTTCTGCTTCGTAACTCCTGACTCTGAATGGCTGTCGTGTCTCAACATGTTCTGTTCTGTCGACTCACACGACTTTCTGGAGTGAGAAAATGAGGACAATGAGCTGCCCTGAAGTGTGTGTGTGTGTCTCACTGTGTGTCTCTGTGTCAGTGCGTGTTTGTGTGTGTCTCTCTGTGTCTCTGTGTCCGTGTGTGTGTCTCTCTGTGTCTGTGTCAGTGTGTGTGTGTGTCCATGTATATCTGTGTGTGTGTGTAACAGTGTCTGCTGCTTTGCTGTGTTTCAGTCAGCACTGCCAGGAATCAGGAGGAGCGGCTCCTCAATCACCTGTTCAAGGACCGCGCCTACAACAAGGAGCAGAGGCCCGTCCAGTCCCAGGATGAGGTGGTGGACGTGTACCTGGCTCTGACCCTCTCCAACCTCATCTCTCTGGTACAGTCACACAGCCTCTCCCTCCCGGGAGCAAGGCAGCTTCCTTCTAATTAAAACTTCACTCAGTTATGTAGCACAACATATTTCTATAATAATCTTAGAAATTCATGATGTGGAGGTTCTCTCTGTAGCTGTGTGTCAAAGATGCTGCTGGTGTAGACTTGTGAATGATGTTTATCTTGTAGAAAGAAGTCGATGAAACGCTAACCACAAATGTATGGATCGAGCACGTAAGTGGATATATTTCAATCTTTCTGTCTGTCTGTCAGCGCCCCCTGTGGTCACATAATCTGTCTCTGTCTTAGAGACCAGTCATCATCGCAGTGACCCTATCTAAATCCTCATCGCAGTGACCCTATCTAAATCCTCATCGCAGTGACCCTATCTAAATCCTCATCGCAGTGACCCTATCTAAATCCTCATCGCAGTGACCCTATCTAAATCCTCATCGCAGTGACCCTATCTAAATCCTCATCGCAGTGACCCTATCTAAATCCTCATCGCAGTGACCCTATCTAAATCCTCATCGCAGTGACCCTATCTAAATCCTCATCGCAGTGACCCTATCTAAATCCTCATCGCAGTGACCCTATCTAAATCCTCATCGCAGTGACCCTATCTAAATCCTCATCGCAGTGACCCTATCTAAATCCTCATCACAGTGACCCTATCTAAATCCTCATCACAGTGACCCTATCTAAATCCTCATCGCAGTGACCCATTCTGCAGGTTGGGGTCGCCTTGCCCCTCTGGACCCACTGCAATACTCTAGTGCTGATGTCTTCTCTGTACAAAGCACTACTCAATCAATAAGATGCTATGTTAGGAAGTCTTACCCCAGCTTGGACGCCACCCTAAAGCCTTGCTTTTCATACCTTTGTGAAGGGCTGGTATGACCACAGGCTCTCCTGGAATGCAAGTGAGTTTGATGACATCTCCATTCTGAGGCTGCCTTCCAGACTGGTATGGCTCCCAGAGATCGTCTTGGAGAACAAGTAAGAGTCTTGCAGAGATCCCCTCCAGTAGTTCTTTATTATTCCAAGCATACAGTACACGTGGGGATCATGTGACCATTTACTCCAGCGTGTGACCATTGGTATGTACTGGTAAAGATCATGCTATAAGTTCCTTTGTATTTGATCCTACACTTCTGAAGAGAATGACGTTCAGGCCCTATAGCATTCCTCTACAGTCTATTTTGGAGGTCTCTCATATTGCTCAAGTCTGTTCCTCCCTGGGACTCTCAGATTGCTCAAGTCTGTTCCTCCCTTGGTCTCTCAGATTGCTCAAGTCTGTTCCTCCCTGGTCTCTCAGATTGCTCAAGTCTGTTCCTCCCTTGGTCTCTCAGATTGCTCAAGTCTTTTCCTCCCCGGGTCTCTCAGATTGCTCAAGTCTGTTCCTCCCTGGGTCTCTCAGATTGCTCAAGTATGTTCCTCCCCGGGTCTCTCAGATTGCTCAAGTCTATTCCTCCCTGGGTCTCTCAGATTGCTCAAGTCTGTTCCTCCCTGGGTCTCTCAGATTGCTCAAGTCTATTCCTCCCTGGGTCTCTCAGATTGCTCAAGTCTGTTCCTCCCTGGGTCTCTCAGATTGCTCAAGTCTGTTCCTCCCCGGGTCTCTCAGATTGCTCAAGTCTATTCCTCCCTGGGTCTCTCAGATTGCTCAAATCTATTTCTTCCTCCCTGCAGTAACGATGCCCAGTTCCAAGTTGCCTATTACTGTAATGTCCTGGTGGACCCCTCTGGCTACATGTACTGGCTCCCTCCTGCTATCTTCCGGAGCTCCTGTGCCATCAACGTCAACTTCTTCCCTTTCGACTGGCAGAACTGCACCCTCAAGTTCAGGTAGTAAGGGCAGTGCTGCTTGGGTTTGAAAGCTGGGGGTCAGGGATCAGAAATCATACTCTGTGCATCCAGATTCTCAGCAGTTTTCATTGCGGTTTCTGAGGAAACAGCCTCTGAAAGATATTCATGCTAATGTGCTGTATCCTGTTTAACTGCCCTGAAAGCAGCATTGCAATTGCAGTCTGAGATTTTGAAACCAATTCCACTACGTTTTGGATTTTTCCTGCAATAGAAGTTTTTCAAATGACCTCCTCTGTTCTCTCTCCTCTCACACATGTCCCTTTTTCCTCTGCTCTCTCATGCAGCTCTCTGACCTACAATGCCAAGGAGATAAGAATGCACTTGAAGGTGGAGACGGACCCAGACACTGCAGAGAACTTCCCTGTGGAGTGGATTATCATTGATCCTGCTGGCTTCACAGGTACCAGTGTGTCTCCTTCTGGATACCAGCTAGTGTGGCTCTGTAGATACACCGTAGAGACAATTGTAGAGACACACTGTAGAGAGTCTGTAGAGACACACTGTAGAGCCACCGTAGAGACACTCTGTAGAGACACACTGTAGAGAGTCTGTAGAGACACTCTGTAGAGACACACTGTAGAGACACTGTATAGACACCGTAGAGACACTCTGTAGAGACACTGTAGAGACACTCTGTAGAGTCACTCTGTATAGACACTGTATAGACACTCTGTAGAGTCACTCTGTAGAGACTCTGTAGAGACACTCTGTAGAGTCACACTGAATAGACACTGTAGAGACATTGTAGGGACACTCTGTAGAGACTCTGTAGAGAGACTCTGTAGAGACACTGTAGGGACTCTGTAGAGACACTCTGTAGAGACTCTGCAGGGACACTCTGTAGACACACACTGTAGAGACTCTGCAGGGACACTCTGTAGAGACATTGTAGGGGCACTCTGTAGAGACTCTGTAGAGAGACTCTGTAGAGTCACTGTATAGACACACTGTATAGACACTCTGTAGAGACATTGTAGGGACACTCTGTAGAGACACTCTGTATAGACACTCTGTAGAGACATTATAGGGACACTCTGTAGAGACACTGTAGAGACACTCTGTAGAGACACTGTAGGGACTCTGTAGAGACACTCTGTAGAGACACTGTAGAGACTCTGTAGAGACACTCTGTAGAGACTCTGTAGAGACACTGTAGAGAGACTCTGTAGAGACACTCTGTAGAGACACTGTAGAGACACTGTAGAGAGACTCTGTAGAAAGACTCTGTAGAGACACTCTGTGGAGACACTGTAGAGACTCTGTAGGGACACTGTAGAGACTCTGTAGAGAGACTCTGTAGAGAGACTCTATAGAGTCACTCTGTATAGACACACTGTATAGACACTCTGTAGAGACATTGTAGGGACACTGTAGAGACACTGTAGAGACACTCTGTAGAGACACTCTGTGGAGACACTGTAGAGACTCTGTAGAGACACTCTGTAGAGACACTCTGTAGAGACTCTCTAGAAAGACTCTGTAGAGACACTCTGTGGCGACACTGTAGAGACTCTGTAGAGACTCTCTAGAAAGACTCTGTAGAGACACACTTTGTGCTCCAGGATAAACTTGCCAACCCTGCTAAACAGACGAAGAAATATAGCAAGACAGTATTACAGGAATACGCTGAACACAGCAGGCAGGTCCTGTGCTTCCGGTAAACCTGCAGCCTGCTCACCAATCTGTCAATTCTATGAGCGATGAAGATTAATATTCAAGAGGTTATAATATCTTCCAAAATACTGGAAGCGTCTTATGTTTTTATTTGAACAGGTTGAAAAGTTTTTGTTCAATTAAATAAGAACCAATAAAGTACTTTCCCAATAGGAATGAAAGTTTAATTAACTGTTTTGTCTCCCTCATGAAGAGAATGGCGAGTGGGAGATTATCCACAAACCAGCCAGGAAGAACATTCACAAGGACGTCCCTCTGGACAGCAGCAAGCACCAGGACATCACCTTCTACCTCATCATCAAGCGCAAGCCTCTGTTCTACATCATCAACATCATCATACCCAGCATCCTCATCTCCTTCATGGCATCGCTGGTGTACTACCTCCCAGCTGACAGTGAGTCTCTCACACACACGCACGCTGACACATACACCCACATACACACACACACACACACACACACACACACACACTAACACACACACACACACACTCACACACACTCACACACACACACACACTCACACCCACACACCCGTACACACACCCACCCACACAGACACACACTCACACACACACACACACACACACACACACACACACACACTCACACACACACACACACACACACACACTCACACCCACACACACAGACACACACTCACACCCACACACCCGTACACACACCCACCCACACAGACACACACTCACACACACACACACACACACACACACACACACACACACACACTCACACACCCACCCACACAGACACACACTCACACCCACACACCCGTACACACACCCACCCACACAGACACACACTCACACACACACACACACACACACACACACACACACACACACACACTCATCGCTGGGTATCTGGGTGCATCTGCATCTACTTCAACCAATCAGAACCCCCTCTTTGTCTGGTCTAGCACGCTTTCATTAGTGCGTTTAATTGAAGATATGTTAATTGAAATGCTGAACCTGTCCACTGAAATGCAACTTCCAGCCCAGTTAAATGGATAGGGGAGCTGAACACTGTGTCTTCTGGAGGTGCCAGCTTCAGTGCTCCTCGCTCAGTCTGTGTGTGTGTGTGTGTGTGTGTGTGTGTGTGTGTGTGTGTGTGTGTGTGTGTGTGTGTGTGTGTGCTCGAGGTACTGATCTCATTATCCTGTGTGTGTGTGTCCCTGCAGGTGGTGAGAAGATGACCCTGTCGATCTCAGTGCTCCTCGCTCAGTCTGTGTGTGTGTGTGTGTGTGTGTGTGTGTGTGTGTGTGCTCGAGGTACTGATCTCATTATCCTGTGTGTGTGTGTCCCTGCAGGTGGTGAGAAGATGACCCTGTCGATCTCAGTGCTCCTCGCTCAGTCTGTGTGTGTGTGTGTGTGTGTGTGTGTGCTCGAGGTACTGATCTCATTATCCTGTGTGTGTGTGTCCCTGCAGGTGGTGAGAAGATGACCCTGTCGATCTCAGTGCTCCTCGCTCAGTCTGTGTTCCTGCTGCTTGTCTCACAGCGGCTGCCCGAGACCTCAATGGCCATCCCCCTCATCGTCAAGTAGGTGCCCTAACAATGCCACACAGTAACACACAGGCAGAAATGCATACAAAAGAGGAAATCATGTATTCCTGGGACTGTGGTGTGATTTCCAGTGCTTTGTGGTCACTCACACGTTGCAGGTGTGATTTCGGGTGCTTTGTGGTCACTCACACGTTGCAGGTGTGATTTCCAGTGCTTTGTGGTCACTCACACGTTGCAGGTGTGATTTCCAGTGCTTTGTGGTCACTCACACGTTGCTGGTGCGATTTCGGGTGCTTTGTGTTCACTCACACGTTGCTGGTGTGATTTCGGGTGCTTTGTGGTCACTCACACGTTGCTGGTGTGATTTCGGGTGCTTTGTGGTCACTCACACGTTGCTGGTGTGATTTCCAGTGCTTTGTGTGCACTCACACGTTGCTGGTGTGATTTCCAGTGCTTTATGGTCACTCACACGTTGCTGGTGCGATTTCGGGTGATTTGTGGTCACTCACACGTTGCTGGTGTGATTTCCAGTGCTTTGTGGTCACTCACACGTTGCTGGTGTGATTTCGGGTGCTTTGTGGTCACTCACACATTGCTGGTGTGATTTCCAGTGCTTTGTGTGCACTCACACGTTGCTGGTGTGATTTCCAGTGCTTTGTGTGCACTCACACGTTGCTGGTGTGATTTCCAGTGCTTTATGGTCACTCACACGTTGCTGGTGCGATTTCGGGTGCTTTGTGGTCACTCACACGTTGCTGGTGTGATTTCCAGTGCTTTGTGGTCACTCACACGTTGCTGGTGTGATTTCGGGTGCTTTGTGGTCACTCACACGTTGCTGGTGTGATTTCCAGTGCTTTGTGTGCACTCACACGTTGCTGGTGTGATTTCCAGTGCTTTGTGGTCACTCACACGTTGCTGGTGTGATTTCGGGTGCTTTGTGGTCACTCACACGTTGCTGGTGTCACCCCTGCTCTGCAGGTATCTGATGTTCATCATGGTGCTGGTCACAGTGGTGGTGCTGAACTGCGTCATCGTGCTGAACCTTCACTTCCGCACGCCCAGCACACACGTCATGACAGACTGGACCAAAGAGGTATCTGCAGTGTCACTACAGCTAGAGCCTTCTTGATATAGCAAAAATCCATTCACAAACAGAAATGTGTATTGAGCTGGACACACATAACTTACAAGATTGATGCTGTTTTAAGGAGTTGAGGCTGCTCTGATATCAGTAACACTAATTATTAACAGTGAAATGTTTGCTTCTCGGGACAGTTCTTCCTGGAGCGCTTGCCCAGGCTGCTGCACATGTCTCGCCCGGCAGACTCCGAGCCGCAGTGGGAGGGAGCCCTGCAGCGGCGCAGCAGCTCCGTGGGATACATCGCCAAGGCAGAGGAGTACTTCACTGTCAAGTCCCGCAGCGAACTCATGTTCGAGAAGCAGTCAGAGAGGCACGGTCTGACCAGTCGAGCCACTCCTGCTGCAGGTATATGTGCTGCTGAGAGGCACACACTGAGACACACTGACACACACACACACACTGAGACACACACACACACACACTGAGACACACACACACACACACTGAGACACACACACACACACACACTGAGACACACACACACACACTGAGACACACACACACACATACTGAGACCTCTCCCCCCCCCCCCCCCACACACACATACTCATATACAAAAACATGCACATCGACACACACACATAAAGAGATACACATACAGTACTGGCAGCATTTCCAGTAGATGCCTTTTCTTTTTCTGACCCCTGCAATTTGCTTGCTTTTCTCTTTCAGCACACAGACCGAATGCCAAGAGCGAGTTGGACATGACTGACCAGCTGTTGGCGGAGATGAAGCCTGCGGTGGATGGGGCGAACTATATCGTCGAGAACATGAAGGACAAGAACGATTACAATGAGGTAACTAACAGCAACGGCCAGTGACGTCACCTACCCTGCAAAATCTAAACCTGCAATCATACGGTCAGAGGGAGGCTGTATTGAGAGTGTGTGTTACTGCAGAGGGAGGCTGTATTGAGAGTGTGTGTTACTCCAGAGGGGGGCTGTATTGAGAGTGTGTGTTAGTGCAGAGGGAGGCTGTATTGAGAGTGTGTGTTACTCCAGAGGGGGGCTGTATTGAGAGTGTGTGTTACTGCAGAGGGAGGCTGTATTGAGAGTGTGTGTTACTGCAGAGGGAGGCTGTATTGAGAGTGTGTGTTACTGCAGAGGGGGGCTGTATTGAGAGTGTGTGTTACTGCAGAGGGGGGCTGTATTGAGAGTGTGTGTTACTGCAGAGGGGGGCTGTATTGAGAGTGTGTGTTACTGCAGAGGGGGGCTGTATTGAGAGTGTGTGTTACTGCAGAGGGGGGCTGTATTGAGAGTGTGTGTTACTGCAGAGGGAGGCTGTATTGAGAGTGTGTGTTACTGCAGAGGGGGGCTGCATTGAGTGTGTGTGTTACTGCAGAGGGGGGCTGCATTGAGTGTGTGTGTTACTCCAGTGTAGATACAGGCAGAGGGAGGCTGTAGAGGGAGTGTGTGTAGATACAGGCAGAGGGATTGTGTGTGTTACGCCAGTGTGGAAGCTCTGATAAGCTTGGACAGTCCAGCTGGCTTTGTCATGCAGTGCTGGAGTAACAGTAGTCTTGTCCTCCCGTGTAGGAGAAGGATAACTGGAACAGCATTGCAAGGACTGTGGACCGACTCTGTCTCGTCCTGGTGACGCCTGTCATGATCCTGGGGACCATCGTCATCTTCTTTATGGGGATGTACAACCACCCTCCGCCCCTGCCCTTCGAAGGGGACCCCTACGACTACCTGGAGAGCAACAGACGGGTCCTCTAGGGGCGCCCCACTCATCGTTACATCGGGCTAAACAAACAGGAAACAACAGCAGGACTGAAGCGTTAATGTGAAAGTACTGCTGTGAAGCAGCTCTGCTCTGCTGCAGGAAGCCTCTCACTGGGTTTGTTTGGTTGTTTGGTTGTTTTTTTTTTTTACATGGGCATGTATTTTTCATCCTTTTTTTCTGTGTAAGACAATTGTAAAATAAATGAATAAACAGAAACATTAAAACAAATCTAACACCAAGACCCTTTCATTGTTGGAGGTTTCAGTATTCATTGGAGACGGACACACTCTGTCGTTCTCTGTCTAACCCTGGCATGGAGGTGCTGCAGCTGGTGCGGTGTGAAGGACCAGCTGTCTGAGCTCTTCCAGGCACAGAGTGAAACTGCAGAGCACCTGGGTACTATCCGCAGCGCCCTCCTCGAAAACACACTCACACACACACCCCAGTCTGTCTGGCTTTTCTCTCTTCAATTTGAAAAGGGGCAGAAGTGATTTCAAACTTTTATAACTTAGCTGAACAACTTTGAATCCACATGGAGTTGTAACTGTGACACATTGTGTTTCTCGGCAGTCAGCACTGTGTAATACACAATGCAGCAGGTGGACCCAATAGATTCCTCAGCCTTTCTTTTTCCTTCGTCTCATCGTCCTGCCTGTCTGTCCCCTCCGGGTTTGTTTTAACAGCTGACAATGCACAGGAGGACAGCTGGGTCAGGCCCTGAGCACAGGCCAGGGATCCCAAAATAATCTTCCCACCACAAACACACTGCCCTCCCTCCCTGAGGTGCTGTGTGACAGACACACAGACAGACAGACAGACGGACAGCACAGCCCCGGACACTTCCACAGAAGAAGCTGCTGCCATGGGGACTCCAGCACTGCCTCCCCTGGCCCTGGTCCTGATACTCTGCTCGCACACAGGTACGCTTCCCCTCTAATGTCTAGGATAATAGAGTGAAAGTGCTCATCACAGTGTCAAGCTCAGCATGGAGGGCAGGACTAGACACGAATGAAAGAATGACAGAGCTGAGAAAGCGCAGAGAAATGTGTGGAATATATTGTTCTGCACAGGCATTGCTGAAACAATTGAGTTGTCTCAGCATAGCAAGGGATGAGCCTGGATCCATTCACTTTCTGTTGTTGTTCTCAAGTATGTATATATATATATCTATCTACTGTTTGAGGTCAGGGAGGGGCATGCTATTACTCAGATTGGAAAGATACTCCGGGGTCTCGAAGTGAAGCCTCTTTATTTGTCTTGCGAGCTGCAGGGGCCTCAGTTTTCATTGCACACAATGTAAGACGTGGTTGGGACAGCTCTGACATTGAGTCTCCGATGCACAGCAGTAAATCACTCTAGCTGAACTGCTGGCTGGTATTTTTGACTGGTATAACAGTGCTGTGATAAAAAAAATAAAACTGCACCACGTTTTTGTAAAGACATTTATCATAACTTAGTAACTGCTGTTTAGATTTAGATTTGATACAGTACAGCTATGGGAAACGTTTCGAATCGCCCTATAGAATGAACTCATTCTGCTTCATAAAGTCAAATGAAACCTGCTGAATAATGTTATGTTAACATATTGCATTACACACCGTTTCATAGTTTTCCATATACTGACACAAATGTTTAATAAAAGATTTCATTATGTTCATATATATATTTAATGATGTCTCAATCCTGAAATTCTAGGTGATGCTAAACGTTTGTCTATAGAGTCTAGGTGAATGAACCATTTGGATGCACAGTTGTGATTGCTTCTTCTTCCTGAGAAGGGCTAACCTACTTTATGGAATACATTATCATCTAGACTTGACAATTTATTGAGAAAACCTATTCAATTACAACAAGAACTGCCCCCCCCCCCCAGTTATCTGAACAGATTCAACCATTTCTTCATGGGGCTCAGGTTCCATTAAGACATCATTCATTTGTGTCTCTATTGCATTGTAAATGCATGGATTCCACCCTGTAAGTGAAGGGGGGTGGGGTGGGGGTTGCATTGTAAATGCATGGATTCCACCCTGTAAGTGAAGGGGGGGTGGGGTGGGGGTTGCATTGTAAATGCATGGATTCCTCCCTGTAAGTGAAGGGGGGTGGGGGGGGGTTGCATTGTAAATGCATGGATTCCACCCTGTAAGTGAAGGGGGGTGGGGGGGTGGTTGCATTGTAAATGCATGGATTCCACCCTGTAAGTGAAGGGGGGTGGGGTGGGGGTTGCATTGTAAATGCATGGATTCCACCCTGTAAGTGAAGGGGGGTGGGGTGGGGGTTGCATTGTAAATGCATGGATTCCACCCTGTAAGTGAAGGGGGGTGGGGGGGGGGGGTTGCATTGTAAATGCATGGATTCCACCCTGTAAGTGAAGGGGGGTGGGGGGGGGGGGGGGTTGCATTGTAAATGCATGGATTCCACCCTGTAAGTGAAGGGGGGTGGGGTGGGGGTTGCATTGTAAATGCATGGATTCCACCCTGTAAGTGAAGGGGGGTGGGGTGGGGGTTGCATTGTAAATGCATGGATTCCACCCTGTAAGTGAAGGGGGGTGGGGGGGGGGGTTGCATTGTAAATGCATGGTTTCCACCCTGTAAGTGAAGGGGGGTGGGGGGGGGGGTTGCATTGTAAATGCATGGATTCCACCCTGTAAGTGAAGGGGGGTGGGGTGGGGGTTGCATTGTAAATGCATGGATTCCACCCTGTAAGTGAAGGGGGGTGGGGGGGGGGGGTTGCATTGTAAATGCATGGATTCCACCCTGTAAGTGAAGGGGAGTGGGGTGGGGGTTGCATTGTAAATGCATGGATTCCACCCTGTAAGTGAAGGGGGGTGGGGGGGGGGGTTGCATTGTAAATGCATGGATTCCACCCTGTAAGTGAAGGGGGGTGGGGGGGGGGGTTGCATTGTAAATGCATGGATTCCACCCTGTAAGTGAAGGGGGGTGGGGTGGGGGTTGCATTGTAAATGCATGGATTCCACCCTGTAAGTGAAGGGGGGTGGGGTGGGGGTTGCATTGTAAATGCATGGATTCCACCCTGTAAGTGAAGGGGGGTGGGGGGGGGGTTGCATTGTAAATGCATGGATTCCACCCTGTAAGTGAAGGGGGGTGGGGGGGGGGGGTTGCATTGTAAATGCATGGATTCCACCCTGTAAGTGAAGGGGGGTGGGGGGGGGGGTTGCATTGTAAATGCATGGATTCCACCCTGTAAGTGAAGGGGGGTGGGGTGGGGGTTGCATTGTAAATGCATGGATTCCACCCTGTAAGTGAAGGGGGGTGGGGGGGGGGGGGTTGCATTGTAAATGCATGGATTCCACCCTGTAAGTGAAGGGGGGTGGGGTGGGGGTTGCATTGTAAATGCATGGATTCCACCCTGTAAGTGAAGGGGGGTGGGGTGGGGGTTGCATTGTAAATGCATGGATTCCACCCTGTAAGTGAAGGGGGGTGGGGGGGGGGGGGGGTTGCATTGTAAATGCATGGATTCCACCCTGTAAGTGAAGGGGGGTGGGGGGGGGGGTTGCATTGTAAATGCATGGATTCCACCCTGTAAGTGAAGGGGGGTGGGGGGGGGGGGTTGCATTGTAAATGCATGGATTCCACCCTGTAAGTGAAGGGGGGTGGGGTGGGGGTTGCATTGTAAATGCATGGATTCCACCCTGTAAGTGAAGGGGGGTGGGGGGGGGGGGGGTTGCATTGTAAATGCATGGATTCCACCCTGTAAGTGAAGGGGGGTGGGGTGGGGGTTGCATTGTAAATGCATGGATTCCACCCTGTAAGTGAAGGGGGGTGGGGGGGGGGTTGCATTGTAAATGCATGGATTCCACCCTGTAAGTGAAGGGGGGTGGGGGGGGGGGTTGCATTGTAAATGCATGGATTCCACCCTGTAAGTGAAGGGGGGTGGGGTGGGGGTTGCATTGTAAATGCATGGATTCCACCCTGTAAGTGAAGGGGGGTGGGGTGGGGGTTGCATTGTAAATGCATGGATTCCACCCTGTAAGTGAAGGGGGGGTGGGGTGGGGGTTGCATTGTAAATGCATGGATTCCACCCTGTAAGTGAAGGGGGGTGGGGGGGGGGGTTGCATTGTAAATGCATGGATTCCACCCTGTAAGTGAAGGGGGGTGGGGTGGGGGTTGCATTGTAAATGCATGGATTCCACCCTGTAAGTGAAGGGGGGTGGGGTGGGGGTTGCATTGTAAATGCATGGATTCCACCCTGTAAGTGAAGGGGGGTGGGGGGGGGGGTTGCATTGTAAATGCATGGATTCCACCCTGTAAGTGAAGGGGGGGGGGGGGGGGGTCAGTGTCGTGCTTGTTAGTTATGCCGAGTACCTGGTGTTTCAGTGGTGCTGAGTCGAAACCAGGAGGAGACCCTGCTGAAGGACCTGATGAAGGGGTACAACAAGAACATCCGACCTGCCGAGCGCAACGAGGACGTCATCCAGGTCACCCTGAAAATGACCCTGACCAACCTCATCTCACTGGTGAGTCCAGCAACACAAGCACTGCTATCGGAGAGTGAAGCACACAACATGAATACACGACATGAACACACGACATGAACACACGACATGAATACACGATATGAACACACGACATGAACACACGACATGAACACATGACATGAACACACGACATAAACACACGACATGAATAACAGAAAACAACTATCATGAAAAGAAAATACTGTCTGTTTTTGCTCCTTTTGTGAAGATGAAATAAAATAAATAAAACAAAGAAACAGAAATAAAAAATAGAAATAGTGAACGAGACAGTGACAGTGTGACGCAGCCTCTTCTTCGACTCTGTCCGAGTAATGACGTGTTGTGTACAAAAACATAGAAGGCTTGCACAGACAAACCCGCCATTTTGAGAAGGCAATTCTATCTTTGGAGTAAGGGGGGAGTTTGCATAGCAGCTACAGGAATATAGAATGGTAATGTACACCTCTTCATGGTGACCCCCCCCCCCAAATGAAATAATCCGCTTGGACAGTTGTATTGGATTTAGCGCTGTATCATGTATAAAGGGTTTTGTAGCCTCGCAAACAATAACAAACTTATGCACAAACATGAGAATCCATTGCATGGCTGTGAGACTCTCAAAAAAACGTGAGTTTCACGGGTAAACCTTGAGACTTGACATCCATGGGAATGATCCCGGAGACGATGGGACGGGCACTACCTCGGTTATTATTAGTAAATGATCTAAATGGAGGAGACAGGGGGTGACCCTGTGACCCTGTGACCCTGTGACCCTGTGGCTGCTTTCGCATTACCTCCCAGACTAGAGAAGCAATCCCAGAGGTATTCAAGAGAGGGAAGCCCAGTCCAGGCCAGAGTTACTGAGTGCTCTGTGCATGCTAGCTTTCATTGTGTGCCTGACTTTACCCTGGAGCATCCCAGTGTCTGCTGGTGGGGATGCGTGCATGCACATGTTAGAAGTTCACAGCAACCAGAGACGGGGTGGAAATGAAAGAAGTATGGGAGATGTGTATGGGTTCTGCCATCCAGAGGTTTAACCTTTATTTTGTTAATTTGCAGAAAGAACGAGAAGAGACTCTCACGACCAACGTGTGGATTGAAATGGTAACTGACTGCACAACACAGTGAAATACCAAAACCTATTGATTAGTGCTGAGGAACTGGGTGGGAGGGGCAGTGTGGTCTAGCAGTAAGAGCTGAGGGGAACCAAATCAAGAGCAGGGATCTGAAACTGAAACCAGATCAAGAGCAGAGATTTAAAACTGAAACCAGATCAAGAGCAGGGATCTGAAACTGAAACCAGATCAAGAGCAGGGATCTGAAACTGAAACCAGATCAAGAGCAGGGATCTGAAACTGGAACCAGATCAAGAGCAGGGATCTGAAACTGAAACCAGATCAAGAGCAGGGATCTGAAACTGAAACCAGATCAAGAGCATGGATCTAAAACTGGAACCAGATCAAGCGCAGAGGTCTGAAACTGAAACCAGATCAAGAGCAGGGATCTGAAACTGGAACCAGATCAAGAACAGAGATCCAAAACTGAAACCAGATCAAGATCAGGGATCTAAAACTGAAACCAGATCAAGAGCAGGGATCTAAAACTGGAACCAGATCAAGAGCAGGGATCTGAAACTGAAACCAGATCAAGAGCATGGATCTAAAACTGGAACCAGATCAAGAGCATAGATCTGAAACTGAAACCAGATCAAGAGCAGGGATCTAAAATTGGAACTAGATCAAGAGCAGAGATCTGAAACTGAAACCAGATCAAGAGCAGGGATCTGAAACTGGAACCAGATCAAGAGCAGGGATCTGAAACTGAAATTAAGTTGATTAGTAGCAAGCTGGCAGCTCATATTTGCCCCCCTGTCCGCCACCTCCAGCTCACTGTAATGTCCGTCTCCCACCCCAGCAATGGTGTGACTACCGGCTGAAGTGGAACAGCTCTCAGCATGAGGACATCGAGCTGCTCCGCGTTCCTTCCAAGAGCATCTGGCTGCCAGACATCGTCCTGGAGAACAAGTGAGAGCCCAACACAGCGCCAGTGCCAACTACAGCTGCAGAACTAACATAGTGGTGTATCTTATTGAATCATTGACTGCTCCTTCTCTCCCCTGCAGTGTGGATGGTAACTTTGAGATTGCACTCTATGCCAATGCCCTGGTATACTCCTCTGGCTGCATCTACTGGCTGCCCCCTGCTATCTACCGCAGTGCCTGCTCCATCACCGTCGACTACTTCCCCTTTGACTGGCAGAACTGCTCCATGGTCTTCCGGTGAGGCTCTGTGCTCGTGTGAGTTTATGTTCTCAGTTTTACTATCTCTCTATAACCACTCTTCTTCTCTCCTTTTCTGTCCTTCTGTCTCTCTCTCAGCTCACGGACATACAGTGCCAACGAGATCCACCTGGTTCTCACAGAAGAGGAGATAAAACCAGGGGAGACACAAACCATTGAGTGGATTGATATCGACCCTGCTGCCTTTACAGGTAGGACACAAGCATGGGGCACAGCCTGCACTGACGATGCTGAAGCTTCTGTGGTAATACTATTTAGCATTTCCACATCTCCAGAGTATTGGGATCTATATAAAAAAACACACCTCTACCTGGCCGGCAAGCTTACAATACAGGGCTCTTGCAACCTGCTAATGAATCCGAGAGACCTATGGTGATCTAGTTCTGATGATCTATTATACACAAGCCTCTGTACACCTAACCTTGGACAGAATACAGTGCAATTGAATAGGTTCTCTTGATCTCTTAAAGGGATTTGTAAGAGAAGACATAACGGCAGTGATTTAAGGTTGGATTTTCCAAATAAATAAATTGCAATACGTTCTTGTTTTCATTTTCAGAGAATGGAGAGTGGGCGATCAAGCACCGTCCAGCGAAGAAAGTGATCAGTGAGCGGTTCAGCAAGGATGAGCTGGAGTACCAGGAGGTGGTGTTCTTCCTGATCATCCAGAGGAAGCCTCTCTTCTACATCATCAACATGATCGTGCCCTGTGTGCTCATCTCCTCACTCGGACTGCTCGTCTACTACCTGCCTGCCAAGGGTCCGTCCGACACAGTGTGCCTGCAGGCCCTCCTGTCTGTCCGTCCCCCCCCCCCCCCCCGACACAGTGTGCCTGCAGGCCCTCCTGTCTGTGCCCCTGACACAGTGTGCCTGCAGGCCCTCCTGTCTGTGCCCCCGACACAGTGTGCCTGCAGGCCCTCCTGTCTGTGCCCCCGACACAGTGTGCCTGCAGGCCCTCCTGTCTGTCCCCCCGACACAGTGTGCCTGCAGGCCCTCCTGTCTGTCTCTGCATCCATCAGTGAATTCACCTTTCTCTCTCTCTCTCTCTCTCTCTTTCTCTCTCTTCTCCTAGCGGGCGGACAGAAGTGCACAGTATCCATCTCCATCTTGCTGGCTCAGACTGTCTTCCTTTTCCTCATTGCGCAGAAGGTTCCAGAAACTTCCCTGGCTGTGCCTCTCATTGGGAAGTAAGACCTCTTGTACTCCCCCCCACCTCCCACCAATCCCACCTAGAGTCTCCTGCAGTTAAATAAATACATGGTGTAAACCTCTCCCCAGGTATCCCTGAAACAGTGTTTCTCTGTAAACCTCTCCCCAGGTATCCCTGAAACAGTGTTTCTCTGTAAACCTCTCCCCAGGTATCCCTGAAACAGTGTTTCTCTGTAAACCTCTCCCCAGGTATCCCTGAAACAGTGTTTCTCTGTAAACCTCTCCCCAGGTACCTGATGTTCATAATGAGTGTGGCCACCATCACCGTGATGAACTGCGTCCTCGTGTTAAACATCTCTCTGCGGACGCCCAACACACACGGCATGCCCAGACAGGTCCGGCAGGTAAGAGAGCTCAGCTCAGCCCAGCCCAGCCCAGCCCAGCCCACACATGGCATGTCCAGACAGGTCCGGCAGGTAAGAGAGCTCAGCTCAGCCCAGCCCAGCCCAGCCCAGCCCAGCCCAGCCCACACATGGCATGTCCAGACAGGTCCGGCAGGTAAGAGAGCTCAGCCCAGCCCAGCCCAGCCCAGCCCAGCCCAGCACACACACGGCATATCCAGACAGGTCCGGCAGGTAAGAGAGCTCAGCTCAGCCCAGCCCAGCCCAGCCCAGCCCAGCACACACACGGCATATCCAGACAGGTCCGGCAGGTAAGAGAGCTCAACTCAGCCCAGCCCAGCCCAGCCCAGCACACACACGGCATATCCAGACAGGTCCGGCAGGTAAGAGAGCTCAGCTCAGCCCAGCCCAGCCCAGCCCAGCACACACACGGCATATCCAGACAGGTCCAGCAGGTAAGAGAGCTCAGCCCAGCCCAGCCCAGCCCAGCCCAACACACACACGGCATGTCCAGACAGGTCCGGCAGGTAAGAGAGCTCAGCCCAGCCCAGCCCAGCCCAGCCCAACACACACACGGCATGTCCAGACAGGTCCGGCAGGTAAGAGAGCTCAGCCCAGCCCAGCCCAGCCCAGCCCAGCACACACACGGCATGTCCAGACAGGTCCGGCAGGTAAGAGAGCTCAGCCCAGCCCAGCCCAGCCCAGCCCAGCACACACACGGCATGTCCAGACAGGTCCGGCAGGTAAGAGAGCTCATCTCAGCTCAGCTCAGCTCAGCTCAGCTCTCTGTAAAGAGGATTTGCTAAAGATCATTAAAATGCACTGTATTCACTAACGTGGCTTGTACCCATTAAGAAAAACTAACCCCAATCCTTCGTTTGGAGTTGAATGATTGTTTTGTCGGCGGATTCCTGCCGGCTGGTTATTTGGACCCAGCCCTTCTGCCCACATGGCAGTGCTGACAGCTCTCTTCCTGCGTCTGCCCCCAGATCTTCCTGAATCTGCTGCCTCGTCTCCTGCGCATGCAGATGCGTCCGTCCGTGGAGGGGGAGTCCTGCGGGTCCGCCCCCCCGCGGAGGCGCAGCTCGCTGGGACTCATCACCAAGGCGGACGAGTACGTCCTGAAGACCCCCCGCACGGAGCTCATGTTCAAGAATCAGAAAGAGAGGGAAGGGCTGATGAAGGCTGTGCTGCAGAAGATCAGTGAGTAATTCTCAAGAGCCTAACAGTGCAGGTGGGTTAGGGTTTCATATTGATACGCTGCAGTGCAGGTGGGTTAGGGTTTCATATTGATACGCTGCAGTGCAGGTGGGTTAGGGTTTCATATTGATACACTGCAGTGCAGGTGGGTTAGGGTTTCATATTGATACACTGCAGTGCAGGTGGGTTAGGGTTTCATATTGATACACTGCAGTGCAGGTGGGTTAGGGTTTCATATTGATACACTGCAGTGCAGGTGGGTTAGGGTTTCATATTGATACGCTGCAGTGCAGGTGGGTTAGGGTTTCATATTGATACGCTGCAGTGCAGGTGGGTTAGGGTTTCATATTGATACACTGCAGTGCAGGTGGGTTAGGGTTTCATATTGATACACTGCAGTGTACTCACTGTTTAAGTCAATTCCAACCAGGTGTTTAAATACTTCATTGGACACTTTTGCTCTATTATTGCTTTAACTGCAACAGTAAATTAGTCCAAATGATGGCAATTATTCCTCATGTGGCACCACTTGCCATGGGTTGCTCTAAAGAAGCAATCAAAAGAATATTAATCACATTGGATGATCTGTTTCTGTAGCACAGACACACGCACACAGACATGCACACGGACACAGACACACACAGACACACACACGCACATGGACACAGACACGCACACGGACACAGACACACACACAGACACGGACACACACACAGACACGGACACAGACACACACACAGACAAGCACACAGACACAAACATGCACACAGACACAGGCACGCACACAGACACAGACACACAGACACAGACACACACACAGACACACACAAAGACACAGACACAGACACAGACATGCACACAGACACGCACACAGACACAGACACACACACACGCACACAGACACAGACATGCACACAGACACGCACACAGACACAGACACAAGTCAGTTACAGGCTGTCTGTATTCACAAAGGGTCAGATGGAATGTACTGTACTCTGAATGCAGACAATGTGAACTAGTAAATCATTCAGGCTGTACTGTAAACAGACAACTTAACAGCCTGCTGTCCCAATCCAGAGGGTTATTTTACACAAATTAATTTTGCATTTGAAAATCAGCAATGAGTATTTAAATGATGAGTATTTAAATGATGAGTATTTAAAGAAATGGATCTCAGATAGCACAGCATGCAGTAAAGAGACCACTCTGCTGATCTTGTGAGTCTCTCCTGATGCCCCAGCTCAAGAGTTGGAGGTGGGCACTGCGCTGGACCTGTGTACCAGCCTGGCGCACGCCGCGCCCGAGATTCGCTCCTGTGTCAACTCCTGCGCTCACATCGCGGCCGCAACTCGCCAGCAGAATGATTTTGACAGCGTGAGTAATTTATTTATTCATTTTATTAAATATACTTACATTGTTTTCTGAAAACTAAAGAAAGAAAAAGTACCAAGTTGGGACAAGTCCAAGTGCAGTTAGACTGCAGATTCTCCATCACTTAAAAACTATAGATGAGAAAAAAAGAAACCTGTCAGTTCTGAGGATTCTTACTTAGTTCTCATGTTATTTAAAGCAGATGACAGTTCAATGTTAGAATGGAGTGCTCCGTGTGGTCACGTTCTGTCGTTTCAATGAAGGAAACTGACTCTCCTGTGTTCTGTGTTCTCAGGAGAACGAGGAGTGGTTTCTGGTGGGCCGGGTGATTGACAGGGTGTGTTTCTTTGTGATGTCACTGCTCTTCATCCTGGGCACCATTGGCATCTTCCTCATGGGGCACTTCAACCAGGCGCCCTCCATGCCTTTCCCCGGGGACCCCAAGAAGTACCTACCCTAACTGCAGAGTCACTGGACTGGGGAAAGCGAGGCACTGGGAGTCCCTCACTGACAGACTGAACCGAGGAGCTGGGAACTCTTATCTGCAAAGCTACAGAACTGCTGCCTGGGAATGGGGATGGGGATGGGGGTGCCACTGATCTGCAGAGCAACTGTATGGAGACCTGAGTCCAGGAAATCTGTTTTCCTCGGGGTAAAGATAGCAGTGCTGCAGATGAGACTTTTTGTTGTTGGTTTTATTTCTTCTTGCAGTTGTCACCATTGCTATTGTTATTTGTCTTATTGGACGGTTTTGGTGCTATGCTATTAAAAGATGAAGTCCTCTCCCATGCTGTTTTTTTTGTCTAGATGAATTGGGTTTCTCACAGTGTATGCCATATGAAACTGGGCAGCTCCAGTCTGGAGAGACAGGAGTGTTGGATCTGTCAGTGTAGCCTGCCCCCTGTTAGCTGCAAGCCCTGGCTTTAAAGAGATACTGGATCTCAGACTCACATTTCCTCCTGCGTGTCGCTGTCAGGATTGGATCTGCCTGTCTGTCTGACAGCCAGTAGGGGCTCGGCTGGTTCAGCCCATTAGTTTCATATTAAATGTTCAAACTGCTTTGTCTGTTTGTCTTGTCTTTGAGAAAGCTTATGGAGTGTTAATGAAGTATATGCAGCTGTTTTATTGGGGCTGTCACAGTGCCTATCCACACTTCGCCCCCTTTGTGTGGTCTGTGATACACTGCTGGCAGCTAGCGTTTATTGAGCAACCCCCTTCATTCTCTTTAGCTAGTTAAACACAGACTGCTGCTTCTTCCCCAGCCGTTTCTCTCGCTCTCACTCTCACTGTGTTTGTCCAACGAGATTTAAACGCTGTCACTAAGGCAGCAAGATGAAAAAGAAAATACAAGGGGAGGGGAAGCGGTTTTTGAGGGGGTCTGGCAGCAATTTGCATGGTTTAATTTGTAAAACGTGTTGATTTTTTAAGTGTGGGCCTTTTAGGATCTGTCCAGTTCCAATTCTAATATAGGCTGTTATCATAGCAACGGTCAATTGAACCCTTAAAATACCATTCTGTGGCGTATGAAATTAAAAGATTTCTGGTTATCTTTCCTCCTCTATCAAATGAAAATATACTTTGAGGTTTCTGGCTATCTCTACTCCTCTCTAAAACCTTATCCTCCTCCAACACCTATCTGACCCAGACATTTCTCACGTACAAAAAGAATCAACACACAGCCGAGTTACATGTCCACAATTAAGGCTCATTCCTCGAGGCTGTGTGGTCCGGTGGTTAAATGGAAATGGTTCTTTGCTTGTGATGTTAGTTTGATAAGCTCTGCACAGAAGCATGGACAGAACTGAGTTCTAGTACCCTGGATTTGGCATGAAGCTCGTTTCTGTATTTATAGTCCCACTTGGCCCCTACAATGCCTGCTGATACACTACAAGTGCTCGACCTAATTGGCTGTAAATCTTGTTTTATGGGACCCACCTCACTTCACCCTCTCAGGAGTCTCCAGAGGGGTACTGATCCCCACCCCCACCCCCTGGGAGGAGGATCCTGACTTCATGGATGAGTGCAGGCTTTATCCCGTCACAATAGACAGATCCGGCTGGCTGGCATGGAAACGAGGGATGTGTGGGGAAGGGGGGATGAAGGGGAAAGTTAGTGAACACAGAGAGGGATCGGAGACAGAGAGAGCAGCGACTTGAGAACAGAAGGCAAGCTTCATCCTCTGTGATCTACCGTACAGGACACAGTTCACTTGTGGCTGGGTGGAAGGATTTAAAGGTAAACTGTTTCTTATTGATTTTAAAGTGCTACTCTGTTCTGGGCGCTCACAGCTCCATTCTCAGGAGTGATTCAGTGATGAAACTGTAGGTAGACACAGTATCTTTGAGAGAGTAAAACCAAACTACTGAATAACTGCATAGCATAGTTGATTGCAGACAGGGTGTAACATTCCAATGTAATACACTGTAGAACGGGCTGGACAATGATACGAGGAGAACGGGCTGGACGATGATACGAGGAATGCTTTTTTATTGTGTGGATGGGCCTCATCATTCCAGAGAACGGGCTGGACGATCATACGAGGAATGCTTTTTTATTGTGTGGATGGGCCTCATCATTCCAGAGAACGGGCTGGACGATGATACGAGGAATGCTTTTTTATTGTGTGGATGGGCCTCATCATTCCAGAGAACGGGCTGGACGATGATACGAGGAGAATGGGCTGGACGATGAATGAGGAATGCTTATTTATTGTGTGGATGGGCCTCATCATTCCAGAGAACGGGCTGGACGATCATACGAGGAATGTTTTTTGCTAAACTGGTTCGGGGCACAAAGAACTACAAGGCGATTTTACTATATTATTAATAAATGAGGTTAGACTGTGATATAGTTGAAAATGTATATCTTTCACTGAACAGGTCTTACCAACTGCTATGTGTGAAGCAGGGGTGCACACCACCATAGCCACGTTTCACCCAGTGGGGTCAGAGCTCTTGACTGACCAGATCTCAGTCTAACTGCCACGCTGAACACATGCACACGGACACACACACACTCACATAGACACGCAGACACACACACACATGCACACGGACACACACACACTCACATAGACATGCACACAGACACACACACATTCACATAGACATGCAGACACACACGCACACACTCAGATAGACATGCAGACACACACACACACAGGCACACATAGACACGCAGACACACACACACACACTCTCACATAGACATGCAGACACACACACACACACACACAGACACACACCCACACTCACATAGACATGCAGACACACACACGCACACATAGACACGCAGACACACACACTCACATAGACATGCAGACACACACTCACACACACACGCACACACTCATATAGACACGCAGACACACACACTCACATAGACATGCAGACACACACACACACACACACGCACACACTCATATAGACACGCAGACACGCAGACACACACACACACACACACACACACACACTCGCGCACACACACTCACACATGCAGACACACACACACTCACATAGACATGCAGACACACACGCACGCACACACACACACACACACACACACACATTCAAGACCCTGCATAGCGAATGGAAGGACGTTCTCGACAGGGCAAGATTTCTAGCAGCTAGAATCCCTTTAAGCAGCTGGCATGCACTCCATTAAGATATAGCTCTATTCTTATGTTTCTGTGCTATTTCAGAGGATGCCGGTGATCACGGCCCAGCCGCCCCCCTTCGGCAGGCTGCAGAGGGAGAAGCACATCGAACAGCTCTTCAGGTCCTTACGCCAAGGGAGAAGGGGGTCCCAGGAGCCACGGCACAGTCTGGGAGAGGAGGCAGGACAGGGGGACTCTGAGACACTGGAGCTGCGTTGCACGACGGAGCCGGAGGCCCAGTCCAGCATCCCCAGAGTCCTCAAGCCAGCGGGCGCCACGGAGAGCAGCGAGCAGAGCCTGGCTCTCTTAGCGGACGTGGAGCAGCTGTGCATCATAGCCAGGCCGGGGCTCCAAGGTGAGAGGAACACTGCACTCTGCTTGAGTCTATTAGAGATCTGCAGGTGCCATGTGTCAGTAACTCTTTATTTAACTATTCCTGTTATACGGTGCTTTAATGAATGCTTTACGAATACAAAAAACACTCCTTGATAAATTCCAAGTTGCTAGATTGGACTAGTGTCTTCTCTTAAAACTGTGTTGTATTTGTATGAATCTCTAAACCGTCAAAGCTGCTGATGTGTTGATTTACTGTGCTTTGCAGGACTGGCCTGTGAGCCTGGGAGGACCTACAGCATCTCCACAGCTTCCGGGAGTCAGCTCTACGTGGTGGTCGAAGGTAAGTGCCCTGTACATCCTCCCAGTCATTCCTGTGCCTCTAACACCCGGATCCTCTCTCCCTCTCTCTCAGACACATCATGCCTGTGTCTGCTCTCTCTCTCATACCCCCTCCTCTCTCTCTCTCAGAGACATCATGCCTGTGTCTCCGCTCTCCCTCTCTCTCAGACACGTCATGCCTGTGTCTGCTCTCTCCCTCTCTCTCTCAGACACGTCATGCCTGTGTCTGCTCTCTCTCCCTCTCTCTCAGACACATCATGCCTGTGTCTGCTCTCTCCCTCTCTCTCTCAGACACGTCATGCCTGTATCTGCTCTCTCTCCCTCTCTCTCAGACACGTCATGCCTGTGTCTGCTCTCTCCCTCTCTCTCTCAGACACATCATGCCTGTGTCTGCTCTCTCCCTCTCTCTCAGACACGTCATGCCTGTGTCTGCTCTCTCCCTCTCTCTCAGACACGTCATGCCTGTGTCTGCTCTCTCCCTCTCTCTCAGACACGTCATGCCTGTGTCTGCTCTCTCCCTCTCTCTCAGACACGTCATGCCTGTGTCTGCTCTCTCCCTCTCTCTCAGACACGTCATGCCTGTGTCTGCTCTCTCCCTCTCTCTCAGACACATCATGCCTGTGTCTGCTCTCTCCCTCTCTCTCAGACACGTCATGCCTGTGTCTGCTCTCTCTCCCTCTCTCTCAGACATGTCATGCCTGTGTCTGCTCTCTCTCCCTCTCTCTCAGACACGTCATGCCTGTGTCTGCTCTCTCCCTCTCTCTCAGACACGTCATGCCTGTGTCTGCTCTCTCTCCCTCTCTCTCAGACACGTCATGCCTGTGTCTGCTCTCTCCCTCTCTCTCAGACACGTCATGCCTGTGTCTGCTCTCTCCCTCTCTCTCAGACACGTCATGCCTGTGTCTGCTCTCTCCCTCTCTCTCTCAGACACGTCATGCCTGTGTCTGCTCTCTCCCTCTCTCTCAGACACGTCATGCCTGTGTCTGCTCTCCTGCGGTCCCGCTCGCTCCTGCTCTCTCCGAGGGTATGACAGAATGGCGCAGGAGGTCTTCCTGTTTGAGAGGCCCCTGAGGGCTGATGCGTGCTGTCTGGGCTGCTGCCTGATGGAAATGCAAGTGTTCACACCTGACCACCAGCTCATCGGGACTGTGCGTCAGAAGTAAGGGACGGGTGATTGGTGTCTGTGTGCAATACCTATTTATCTATCTAGATCTTACAGCACTCTCTCATTAGAAGGTGGCCCCCTTTGTATCGTGGAACAGGTTATAAGCATATATGGTCATGGCTTCAGTTTGCCCCGTAATGCCATTAGCACATATTCTTGCTATGAGGAGGAACACATATTGCACGGCACTGCATATCTATGTAGGTGTTCTGATCAAATTGTCTGATTAAAATATTGAATTGTTTTCTTTGGCTTTTTAAATCAATTATTTAAATACTGCAGGCTACAAAAATTATATATATATATATAGACACGTAAAATAATAAACGATTGTTAGAAGCATGAGAAAATGAGCAGCTATCTTTATCTTTACAACAAAATCTCAGTGTGCTCGTGTCCTGAATCCTGCATGTCCATCTGCTGCAGGTGGAGCATGTTTACCCCCCTCATGGAGCTCAGCGACTCGGACGGGACGTCCTATATCAGGATTCAGGGCCCCTGCTGCCCCTGTCGTTGCTACTCCAGCCAGGAGTTTCAGGTACTGGAGCCCCTCCTGTATACATGGAATATTCACACACTTTATTTTCAATACATTTTGTTTTACAATATCATTTCATTACTAGTGTCTAATTATATAAAAAACAAAACCTTCTTTTTAAAACAAATAATAATCAGGTGGTGTCCAAGATTGGAGACAAATTGGGAAAGATTTGGAAAAAATGGCCTGGCTTCAATGAAGAGTACAACATGGACCACGAATACTTCGGGCTGGATGGTAAGATTTCTTATCTTAACATAGTGAGCTCTCCTCACTCTGCTTTCCTCTGTACTGATGAATGAAACTGTAACAATATCTACAAACGGTTTTTATGTAGCTGTAGATAAGATTTTGGATGGCAGTAACTGGAATTCAAATAAGCACTGGCTAGGGATCCAGGTCTGTTTTCAAGTTGTTATTTCTGCAGTCCCTCTGATCAGCTACGAGACGAGGATTGTCACAATCTCCATCCACACCATTAATACACAGCACCCTTATTCTCTCTGCAGTCCCAGCTGAAATGAGCCCGGAAACCAAAGTGCTGTTACTGGCTGCTGCGTTCTTACTGGTAAGTATGAAACTACACACAGATACACACCTGCATTGCAGAGCGGATATTCACATCCAGCTCAGTACAAACACTGTCTGTGGGAATCTGAATGAGTAACAGCAAGGCTTGGTTTGTCAAGAGGACTCTCAAGCTAATTCATGAATATTTCAGTCAAGAAGAGTTCTGTTCTCTTGTTACTGCACACTGGGATATGATGGAGTTTATTTCAGCACACCGGGATATGATGCAGTTTTGGTACAAAACCCAAACAACAAAAAACAAAACAACTGTTTTTAACGAATAATATATATTTTTTTTTAAATGTACTCTTTGTTGCATTGTAAACACAGGTTGGAGTTCTGTGCTGGGATTTTAAAAGGATAACTGTGTTTACTGTGTTTTGTTTTCACACACAGAACTACATGTTCTTTGAGATGAGCTGAACATACTGGAAGAGTACAGAGCGCCAGCCCTGACCAATGGGAGCACAGAGAGATCATGATGTCACAATGAAAGGTGTCACAGTGGCTGCACAAGGAGTAACGTTAAGAATCACGTTTGTATCGGAAAACATTATTGCAGCAGTTTGAATGCCAGGGCATGGATAGGATTATTAACAGAGGCATTCACAGTGCAAGAGCCCCATTCAGACAATGCGCAGAAGGGTTAGATCACCCACAGCATATTCAACTAATGTAAAGCACTCAACTTTAATCCAATACCAGACACATACCTGCTCACCCTGAGATCGAAATCCTATGGATCATTCCAGCTGAAATCTGTGTCATAAAAAGTGCCCTGAAAAAATCTACCTTTAAAGAGCAAAGGAGCCCCCTTCAGGACATCATAAGCATGTAATGGCACCGGACTTTATACAATGACAGCATGTTGATGTAAGCAGGTACAGTATGTTAACATGAGCAGCACACTGTGCTCCTCAATGTGGTGAGGCTCACATTACTAATCTTGTGTTGTACTACAGTATATCCTGATCTGTGCTCCTCAATGTGGTGAGGCTCACATTACTAATCTTGTGTTGTACTACAGTATATCCTGATCTGTGCTCCTCAATGTGGTGAGGCTCACATTACTAATCATGTGTTGTACTACAGTATATCCTGATCTGTGCTCCTCAATGTGGTGAGGCTCACATTACTAATCTTGTGTTGTACTACAGTATATCCTGATCTGTGCTCCTCAATGTGGTGAGGCTCACATTACTAATCATGTGTTGTACTACAGTATATACTGATCTGCAACATGTACCTGCATGTGACTGACTGATTGCAGGAGCTACATGTTTACAGCCACCTCTGAATCAAGACTCAGAATAGCCTTCTTTTCATGCTTTTTCTTTTTTAATTTGATAAATAAAAACGATTTTGTAAAATACTGACCCAAGCTGGTCGAGTTTGTATATTCAGAAATTCTTCAACCTAGTCTTGGAATATTCAGTCTTGCTGTGAAGTATCCGTCCAACAAAGTACAACGTGTGTCCAAGTCCCTTTAGGAGCAGATGTGGGCAGCACACAAATTGTGGCCACAATCACACACACACACACCTCCCCTCCTCCCTCAGCACCATCACACACACAAAAACACACCTCCCCTCCTTCCTCAGTACCGTCACACACACACACACACACACGCGGGCGTTTCTAGCTAGTTCAGTATCAGTACAGTAGGCTAAGCTACCAGTTCAACGTCCAGAGGAAAAGCAGCATGGATTTCCAGTTAAGATGTACAGGAGGGATTTAAAAGAGAAGTGTAACCCTGTGCAGTACAGACAAAGTCCAGATTCATCCGGTAGAAATGAAGCTTGTACTGTTACTCACAAGTGAAATAATAAAACTATACACAGTATAAGCATTACCCTCCCACACACACTCAACCAGCCACAACTTCTATCATTTCATTTATTTTAATGAATAATAATGTGAACTACAAAAAGGCACAAATAAAACAAACAAGCTTGTCTTGTAAACTGTGTGCAAGTGAAATGCAGGAATGCAAATAAGACTCCCATTGCATAACAGTTTGATCCATTACTGGTTTTACCACGAGTTTCATGAGACACACCCAAGCTTGTTACCTACAGCATATACTGGGGCTAATCAAGCACATATTAAAACTGCTATTCAAAAGGAGTCCTAGTTCCATCCCTGGAAATGTTACAATATGTGCTGTAATCAGCTGGGGGGCGATGAGGGTGTTCAGTCAGGTGGAAAGCCATGAATCCAGCATCTGTGAATGGAAAAACTTCTTCTGATGAAGCAAATCTGAGAGTCCAGTCACACATGGGAATTTCCCACTGAACCATGTCGCTTTGGGTCGGGCTCTTTGGTTCTCCTCTGTACATCCCAGGAAAACTTCAAAGCACTCTAGGAACTCTCTCTGCAGAGTCAAGGGAGGAGGAGATTGTTTTTGTTTCAGCCTCTTCAAATCGGGGCTGCTTGTTTACACCGCTGAGTCACGTCGCCTCAGATTAGTGCCAGGGGAATGGAAGGGCTGTGATGTGCAAATCTCAAGCGGCACCAGTGGAAAATAAAGGCTCCCGGCCTTGTTCTGCTGTGACCTGCTCAGGCCCTTTCATCTGTGGCCAAACGCTGAGCTGACGTCATCACAGCTTCCCATCCCTAGCTCCGCATCACCGAGATGTAGGAAACCTGCCCCGAGGGGTGAGAGACAGGGGACACAGTACAGCTTTAAAACCCACTCTCTCAGCTGTGAAGCCTTGCTCAAACACTTTGAATGGGACTGCATGGAAATGTGCAACTACAGTACATAGAAATCATTCTGTTACTCATTTTATAAAATATAGAAAATGAAACATCAAACATTTGTTTATGATAGTCTATGTAATCTATTGTAAGTAAAATGTTATTTTTTTAATGAAGAATAAAAATAATGAATGTGGAACACAGAAAATGAGAGACATGTCAACCCTAAGGACCAGGCTGCATGCAAGCTGAGAGACATGTCAACCTTAAGGACCAGGCTGCATGCGGTGCAGGGTGCATGCAAGCTGAGAGACATGTCAACCTTAAGGACCAGGCTGCATGCGGTGCAGGGTGCATGCAAGCTGAGAGACATGTCAACCCTAAGGACCAGGCTGCATGCAAGCTGAGAGACATATCAACTCCCCTAACCCTACAAACCCCCCCTCCCTAAAGGCATGCCCGTTCAGTGATCTCCCTGGGACTTGTATTTAGTTCAGCTGGTTTGGGTTGAGGTGGCACAGGGATGTCATCGATAGAACAGCTTGGTCTCCATCCAGCTGCATATCGTAATCAGAGCAGAAAACAAACAGCAGCTCTTGCATTCTTAACTTACTCAGGTCGGAATATTACCACGGGATATACTCCTTTCAAAACAATAGGAGTTCAAGATTTAGAAAATATGCCCCAGATTGACTGCTTGCATGATGCAGAATGTCCACTGAATGATAAGCGATGATCATTACACTCCCGTTCTCAGTGTACAAAGGCTGATGGAAGGACCTACCTCTTGTAAGAGTCGTCCCAGACTCTCTCTGCTTCTCACTGGTTTTCTAAATAACAGCAAAAAATATACATTTATTCATTAGGACGAGTAAATGCAAATTTATTATATTATAAAATATCCACCTTTTTATTTGACGATTTAAAGTTTGTTGAAATCCGTAACATTGCTATTTGTCTCAGCTCAATACTGGAATTTTCCAAAAACTCTAAACATTGATACAGAATCCTAAATATGCAAAAAAGAAAGAAATGTTTACTGGTATTTGTTCCATTACAAACATTTTAATGATCTGCTTCCACAAACTAAATCTATATTCCTAACTGAAGCATCAGCGACCCCTAGTGACAGCCAGTTTTACTGACTGCACTCCTATGTGTGCGTCAGGACCGATGGGAGTCAGCGCAGCAATGCCAGGAAGGCTTTGCTTTACACGGTTAAAGAAAGTCATTACACAAGCAAAACTCCCTGTACCAGCCATGAACTAACATACCCAGCCCCATTCTTTATGGATATTCCATGCCTGTACCAGCCATGAACTAACATACCCAGCCCCATTCTTTATGGATATTCCATGCCTGTACCAGCCATGAACTAACATACCCAGCCCCATTCTTTATGGATATTCCATGCCTGTACCAGCCATGAACTAACATACCCAGCCCCATTCTTTATGGATATTCCATGCCTGTACCAGCCATGAACCAACATACCCAGCCCCATTCTTTATGACATTGTTACTGCTTTAAGAGTTTTACAAATCTGAACAGGGTCCACCTTATTTTGGTACCTGTCTATTTTGGTTGATATGGTGACTGTGAAGCATCCCTCGCAATCGGGCTGGTATGTGGAGGGAACAATGATGTAACTTCCTGGAGACAGGGAGCACCACATGCTCACTTCCTGTGTGTAGCGATGAGGGACACAGCTGGCCCGAGGCTCCCGATCCTGGAAAGATTCCTGATCCTGGTCTTCAGTGCCTCCCGGGACCTGGAACACAACATTCCTATTAACACAGTTTAAACCACAAATGAAGGTTTCATAGATTCAACTTTTAAACATTCTTTGTGGATGGCCATTTACCATTTAATCTAACATACAATTACAAGAAAAAATAGACTTGACTTAGTTTTGATAGACATAAAGTTTTACTTTTGTATTTATTTAAAATGTTACACCGATTTTCACCAGTGTACGCAATGGCAGTGGATCTCAATGCATCAACGTGCTAAAAATAATTAAACTTTTTGAATAAATATTTAAGATCCTCATAAAACTGGACATTTTCGGCTAAACCTGTTTAGAATAAACCAGAGTACGAGCTCAAGGTTGAGAGAGTCCATGCGATCTGAAACACACTGAACCAGAGTACGATGGAGCGTGTCCAGCTCAAGGTTGACAGAGTCCATGCCATCTGAAACACATTGCCAGTGTTGGGTGCTGCTCTTACCTGGTAGATATGGAAGCCAATGGCCTGGCACTCCCCAGGAGGGCAGTGCTGGCGCAGGGTGATCCTGGTGTTGGGTTGCCCTGGCTCCGAGGCCACAGTGAGGGGCAGGCGTGGATTCAACAGGTGGGTGGGGAAGTTCCTGCTGCCCCCTGTGCTCTCACCTCTGAGCCACTTCCCCTCCAAGCTGCTGGTCTCCCACTCTCCATCACTGAGGCTGCCCATCGGGGTCACTGGAGAGGGGGGAAGCTTCACTGCACTGTGGGAGAGAAACTACTGCCCCTCAATGTACAATTCACACAAAGGCAATATGGCAGCCATGAGACTGGTGGTCAACTCCTGCTAATATAAAGTCTGTCTCTCAAATGGTTTCTGACATATAATATGTTTGAAATAGGCTGCAGATTAACTGTAACAACACAGCATGTAGAAGGACACCCAAAGGATTGCAGAGAGATGCTATCTGAGGTGTTGCAGCCCTACCTGAGCGAGACTGTCCCGGCTGAGAAGACCCGCAGCAGGAATGTGGCCTCCACGTCCTGCAGGAAGGTGCTGGGGATGACGAGGTAATACCCGGGGGAGAGCTGGCAGCGCAGGGTGACCTCGCGGTCGTAGGCGTGGCAGCGCGTGAACACACAGGGGGTCTTACTCAGGGTCTTCTGCAGGTTCAGACGCCTTTTCTCCACCTGGGACACCAATCATTACCATTGACATTACATCTCCAGCTTTCAGCTTTGTACTGGTAATGAGTGCGGTTGAGGCACCTACCTTCCATATATGCAGCCCTATTGCTTGGCAGTGCTGGTGCTGTTCAGTGCTGCCCCCTGGCTGCCTCCCCTCGACCTTGCAATTTTCACTGGAGCCCGAGACACACCGCTGGAGCACAGAGACCAGCACCTCCCCAGCCTCACACACATGCAGCCAGAACTTGGGGTTGCTGACAAAACTGCTGTTGTTACGGCAACCTCCGGCAGAGTGACCTTTGACCCAGGACCCATGCACCTGCTGGCTGTGGGTTAGCACCTTCCCTGCAAGCAATTTCAGATAAGAGGACAGCAATAAACACATATGGAAAGGCCTTGGAGTTGTACAGGACTCAATGCATTCAGTAACCTGGCAATATGGGGAGGAAATTTTAAAGGAAAACGGAATGCTTGGCCAGAAATGTAGTTTGAGGTTGTGTGATGCACTTAGAATACTGCAATGTTTTCTGGTTGGGGTTGGGGTTGGGGTTAGGGACATAGTGGTTTTCATATAGAACGGTAAACTATGAAAGAATGTAGTAAACAAACAAGAACATTACTTTTCACAGTAAGACTGACAAGGAGAGAGGGACACTGCAGTTTTCAGGTGCCTACCTGTATGAAGGCTTCGAAGGTGTCCATTATCATCGATTGGATAACCCACAGTGATCTCATCAAACTCCTTGAAAAACTCTTCTTCCTCTACCCAGAATTCACCCTCCTCGGTGTGAGACAACAGACGAGCGGCAGAGTCAAGCTCCAGCCGACCCCAACCCTGCCCACTACAGAAAACAACCAGAGCAAACGGGAGGCTTTAGCACTACACTGCCATGGGTGACATGATGCCATTCCTGCTGGGGTTTGAATTAAAAAGATGTGAATTACAGCCAGATGTTTCCTTTTCCTTTTTCCTGTTGTACAAGATGCCAGATGAACTTTGCAGTCAGTTCCTGTGTGTCTTGTTTATTTAGACTTATTTTTCACAAGTCCAAAGTTCCACTGAATGCAGACTCCTCCCTCCCCTCCCCTCCCCTCCCCTGTACATGGACTCACTGACTGACCTGGCCCCCCAGGGGCCCCCACGGCAGCGCCGGCCCCAGGGATTGCGGATCCGCAGCAGCCGGACCCTGTGGTCCCCCAGCAGCTTCACATCAACCCACTCCATCACATTGTAGGCATGGTATTCCCCCAGCTCACTGGCACCTGGAACACAGAGAGAGACCAGTCCATTCACCTTCAGACCCAATTCAGAACTGAAACACAACTGCTACTGGTATCCCTCCTTCTGATCCTGACTCCAGTTTGACGAGTGAAAGTCACGGCAGAAATATTTTTTAAATTGATTATGACAGGCCGTCTGGCACTTACTCAATTTTAACCACTTTCTACCTGCTAGATACCACTACCACTACTACTACCACTACTACTAGTCCCTCAGCTCTTACCACTGAGCTACATCCGTCTTTCATGTCTGACAGCCTGCACCCTGCTTGGGCTTGGTCTGTGCTGGTTTACTGTATTTTCACTTCATCCAACATCAGTTATTATTTCTATGGGTTTATCAAACCAACTGCCTCCCCTTTTTGCCCTCTCCACAGCACTTACCTCCAGGGGAGCTGTGAACGGAGCAGCTCATTACACATCCATCCTTCACGTCCACCAGGCTGTCCAGCGTCAGTTTCTCCGGGACGAGGCTGTTCCCTTCCACCCTCTCCTCCTCCTCCTTCCTGCAATCCTTCAGGCTCCACCTCTCCGCCAGCCCTCCCGTGAGATCAACAAGTGCCTCTGCGACCTGCCCTGCCCACAGCCTCTCGTACGAGCCACGGAGCCTACAAAACAATCCCACAAGCATCAGCGGGTCTCACACGAGCCACGGAGCCTGCAAAACAATCCCACAAGCATCAGCGGGTCTCACACGAGCCATGGAGCCTGCAAAACTATCCCACAAGTGTCAGCGGGTCTCACACGAGCCACGGAGCCTGCAAAACAATCCCACAAGTGTCAGCGGGAACAGTTCATCCTCCTTGGAACCCAGATCAAGTGCTGCTATTCACTTACTTGGCGTACGCCTTTTCCAGCAGCGAGACCCAGAACACGCTGCTGGACCGGCAGTGAGAGAAGCACAGCCTGTCTGCGATGCAGGGTAAGCGATCGTCCACCTCCACCTCCACCCAGTGGCCAAACTGCCAGAACCGGAACCAGAACCGGCCGCTGTAGCCCTGGTCTCCCCACTCCGCCTGGCCAGATGGGACCACCTGCAACACCACGTCAGTCATACTGCAGCATTTACACGCACTGTTATGCTACACTGCCTACACTGTTGTACTATAATATCAAAAGTTTCACTAATGGAAAAGCTGAATTAAGAGAGTAAACAGAATTCAAACATTCCATAGCCTGCTCCCCCAATCTCTTCAGGCCAGACAGTTTTATTGCGGAATTGTATCAACACAGTCCTGTATTACTGTATGGGACCCGCAACAATACAGTATGACTGCACTGGGGGGTCCTACCTTGTCCAGCAGGTGTCTATTCTTTTCCAGCATGGTGCAGGCACACAGGAACCAGCAGTCTCCCAGGATTCCCTGCTTCACATGGCTCTCCTGAGGGATCGGAGAAAATAGTCTCGGGGACTGGCACTGTTCCTAGATATATACATATTTAAAAAAAAATGTATAAGTGTATTAATGTTATATTCATGTAACTCGCCACCAAACAGTCACGGCATGTTTTTTTTTTGTGTGTGTGAAATTAAGTATCAAAGAAAACAGCAGCCAGGGACGAGCTCTCAATCCAGTTTCACTCTGTTTATTTTCTTCCCAGTTCATCCTCACCTGTGGGCGCAGCCAGGAGATCTGACTCTGGAATTTCGAAATGGGAGTGGAGTAGCATGAAAAGAGGGACGAGTTCTCTGCAGGAAAATCAGGATCTTGGAACAAATTTCCCTCCTCATGCGCCCTCCTCTGCCCCCTCAGCTCCATTTCCAGCCTGCCTCGCTCCTTCTCTTTCCTTGTCCTTCACCCTTACCCCTGCACTGCCTCATCGTCCTGCCATTTCTGAAAAATACAAATCATTCAAGTTGTGATGCATTAGGTGCTTTTTGATAAAGAGGCACTGGTGATTCATTGGTATAAACATTAGTTCACATCCACCCTTTAAACTAAAGTCGACCTCCTATACTAGTAGCAATCTGACCTGCCGCTGCATTTAACACCTGTTAAGTAAGTGATGAACATTTACTAAAATCTCTCTCCCAGGAGGCTAAATTAAACCTGGGGAACCTGCTGGACTCGGTCTGGACAGTAAGGTCACGGGCGTCTACACAACCTGGGCGCTACAGACAGCATCCAGACACAAGTCGCATAGATAATGTGTTCGGTTCAAATATTTTGTAAGGACGGTATATCAATAAATAAACACATTTGCAAAAACAGATGTATTATGCTCTTCAATCCTTAAACTACAGCTTGATCAGGTAGGGCAGATAGCTAACATGACGAGATTAATCTAAGCATCTCGACAGCCGACACGACAGCAAGGGAAATGCCTGGGAGCCAAAACAAGGAACTGAAAACGAATGACTAGCTGATACAAGTAACGGGATTTCTAGTATTATACTCTTTCTAGCAAAGCCTTATTTTCACATGTAAATAAACGATCTGCTTTTACAATCCAAATATCTATATTGTCTCGGTTTTACAAACATAATAATGTACCCAGTATTGTTGTCGATGTCTAGTATAAGTGGACGTATATTCTCCATTATTCTTTACGTTTAGACATCACTGCATACAAAGTAACCTTTTAGAAATATCATAAAAATACCTTTTTATCTTTTTTTTTATCCAAGAGGCAGTTGTTTTGTAAGACGGTCTCTGCCGAGGTGTGCAAACTCCTCCCCGGAACCTCCGCCACTCGAGCGCCGAGGATTCTCCTCCCAGCCCTTCCTTCCTGGAGAAATAGAATATAGCAGCGAAAATATTCAAATATAATTTAAATGTCATCAGAATGCTCCACACGTTGGTCTATGAGAAAAAGGCAGGCGTGTACCACAGTGCATTGAACCAAAGCACACTTGCTTATTATAAAAGTATTTTCTTATTTTTATTTAGTTTTCGCAAACGAAAAGTGATGATGCTTCCTGCAAACACACTGACACAAGCGTCACCAGACTGCATGCAGCAGATGCTGACCATATACATCCAAGAAGTGCGACAGGGACGTCTTTGTTTAAATTGAAACTCGTTTTGTATATCAATTAATCACAATAATAAATCGGTTTCTTCTTTTTAAACGTTTTTACTGCTCTTGAAAAGGGTCAATATGATATTTGCACCAAAAACTGGCATTTGCAGATTTTACTAATTCAATTGGTACTTTAATAATGAACAAATAACACAATATATTTAATATATTTGAAGATGTCATAGCGTTTATTAGAATCACCCTCTTTCAGGACCTCAAAAGCCTCCTCTTAAGGTGCAAGTGGAAATGTAAAGAGACACGTTATCAAAAAGGAAGCCACAGCCAAACATTCGGAAGTGCTGGTTTAAAATAATAAAGACACATTATTCGTATTCTGTCATACGTTTTGAACTTTACTAGTCTTATAAAAACTACCCCATCTGAGCCTACCACTACTGCAGCTTCCTGTGAACACTGAGATTTAGAGAGGTGACCAGAGGAGGTATATCAGTATACCTGTATTTTCTGTAAATTATAGAGAGGAAATTCCCATTTAACAAGAGTAGAGAATGGCGAAGGTTTTGGATGCCACTTCATGCATGGGATAGCTTGCCCATCATGCCTAGTTACCTGTTGAACCCGAGTTTGTAGTGGTGAGAACAGCTTTGTGGTGAACAGTATCTGAAGGTTATTGCAGGTTCCCTACACATTTATACAACTCCTCAAAAGTGGACTGGAAATATAAAAGTAAAAGAAATGTAGTGTAGATATGTACAGTGAAGATGTATTAATAATCCAGTTTTTAAAGTATTGCATGTATTTATAACCCACCCAGATTACAAATTACAGAGGTGATCTTACACTTGTATCCTTATAGCAGATACAATCACACACACACACACACACACACACGCACGCACGCACACACGCACACACGCACACAATGTTACATTTAACAATGTGAAGAAACACCAGTTTTAAGAAATATATATATATTTTAAATCAAATAAAGGCAAAATGTTCATATTCAACACAGTATAAAGCAATGGGTGCACTTCATGTTTTCATGTGTTATGATAAAATGTCTTTAGTGCTAAACATGAACCAGTGGTACCAATCCAATAAAACGAAAGAGAATTTGAGTCCTCTCAATTCCCCTGATACAACACTTCTTAACGGTTTAATATCATATTGTGTGTTCTGTATGACTAGTATCTGTTGCTGTTTCTGATTAGGTCAGTGTTTGCCATGCTTACTAACTATTCCAGCAAGATGGCTTTTGAAAGGCTGTTTCTTGGGGAAGTAAGGTGGGGAACGATATCAGTGTTGCACAGGTTTCAGTGCAGAATGCTTCACCTGTGGGCTTGTGCACAGAGCAATGCTAATATTCTGCTTGACTTCAGAAAACCAGCTGGAATAGTTAGTAAGAATGTTTAATACATCAAAATATTAGATTACATGAATACTGATTTAAGATAAACAGATTAGTAATGCATTCTGCTTCACATTAACTCCTAAAGAAAGTGGCCTTGATTTGTTGCCAAGCTTCCAAAAATATGTAGATTTTGTCTAGAGCTGCAGATTCATAAAGAGAATAAAAACATGTATAGTTCATTTCTTCTGTATTTTCAGAATCCTAAATGTGTAATGTTCATCTTTGAAATGATCTTGCATGATGTTTTTTAGCTGAAAAAAAAAACAAAGGAGGAAATATAATTTAAAATACATTAAATACGATAGACAATTGACAAGCCCTTGTGTAAAAATAACCCCACCCCCAGTGTAAAATACTGTTTCATTCTCAATTGTAAATTCATGTCTATTTTATTTTTTAATTTTTTTAATTTAATATACCACTATTTATTTTCTTGAGAATGCCCCGTCCATCGCTTAAATGTTTCTGTTCAGGCTTACCAAAAATATGGGAATGTGGCAGCCTAAACACCAGACACTGATTAAAAGAGTTCATTTTTAATCACTTTTTCCATTGAACGTTCTTTTCATTGGAACATTACCAATATCCTCAAACACTGTTACATGAGGATGCAACGAGTGTAAGTTTGGATGGTCCTGACCTCCAGGAGAGGGTATACTAGCAGTATAAAGTGAGCTTGTTTCAATACTTACATATTCCATAGCTTTCTCTACTGTTTCATTATTTATTGTGTTAGAAGCGAGGAGGGACACATTCATTCTTAAAACATGTGTCTGAGTGCCTACAAAACAAAAGCAAGGTAAATAGTTTAGATTAAAAAAGTATTCATGAAGGTTACTTTAGTTTTATCAGACATACTGGATAAGACATGGATGCTACAATGCTTTTTCTGATGTCTAAAGCAAATGCATGCCAGTGAGATGATGTAAACTTTAACAATCTCATTTGTAATTAAAACATTATTTGATGTGAATGAATGCAAAAAGAATCAACTCAAAATGAAAATGTGTTTTGCCAAACGAATGCTCCATGCTGCTGTCCTTCAAACAAAGCTTTCTGAGATTCACCTGTGGGTTGTGCCAGGCTGTTCGCTACCTTTTCTTTTGCTGGCTCACTTTGGGCTGTGGAAAGGTCTGCCGGTTGTTTTGTTGTTACTTCAGGAATCTGATTTGTAGCCTCTGTGGTTGTACTCGTCCCACTCTGCCCTGTTGTTACACTGGGGGTTGCTGCTGCTGCAGATGAAGTCCAGGTTGTTCTCTCCATTGTAACGGAATCCTGAATTGTTGTTGCTGTGATTGCATCAGCAGCTGTTAATGTCACAGCTGTAGTGACATGAGATGCATTCTGTATGGCGTTTGCTATTTCAGTAACTTTCCTGCTTGTGGTAGTTGTACGGCTAGTTATAGGCTGTCTTCCTGCTGGTGTTGAGGTCACTACAGTGATGTTAGCCACAGTCAGATGATTACTAGTCGCAGTGCTAGTTGCTGTAGAATTGGTCACTCTCGTAGTGAGGGGGGTGTTATTTGTAGGGTCAGGTGGAGGCATTGTAGTTGTGGTCATGACTGGGACAGGTGAAGTAAGAGTTGATGAAGCTGGTACAACTGAAGATGTGCTTGCAGAGGACTTTGTCTCTATATCATTAACAGCACTGTTCAGCAGAGTTGCATTTGTTGTGGTTGCAAGGACAGGAAGTGGTGTGTTGTCCAAAGAACTTGTAATGTTTTTAAACAGTGTAGTTGAGTTGTTTGTCAGTTGTGTAGTGGTTATGGTAGAGGTAATATCTTTTGAGACAAGGGCAGGCAGTGTATTCACAGCTGGACTCAGAGGGGTTGTGCTTACTAGCACAGATGTAGTCAAGAAGGTTGTATTCATAATTGGACTCAGCGTGGTGTTATCTGTAGAGTCGAGGGTAGACACTATATTCATAGTGGTCACAGGGATAGATGTAGTCAGAGTGGTGGTGTCTGTAGAGTGGAGAGTGGGCTGTGTTTCCATAGTGGTCACAGGAGTAGATGTAGTCAGAGTGGTGGTATCTCTAGAGTGGAGAGTGTGCTGTGTTTCCACAGTGGTCACAGGGATAGATGTAGTCAGAGAGGTGGTGTCTGTAGAGTGGAGAGAGGGCTGTGTTTCCATAGTGGTCACAGGAGTAGATGTAGTCAGAGTGATTGTGTCTGTAGAGTGGAGAGTGGGCAGTGTTTCCACAGTGGTCACAGGGATAGATGTAGTCAGAGTGGTGGTGTCTGTAGAGTGGAGAGTGGGCTGTGTTTCCACAGTGGTCACAGGGATAGATGTAGTCGGAGTGATTGTGACTGTAGAGTGGAGAGTGGGCTGTGTTTCCACAGTGGTCAAAGAACTAGATGTAGTCGGAGTGATTGTGTCTGTAGAGTGGAGAGTGGGCAGTGTTTCCACAGTGGTCACAGGGATAG
This sequence comes from Acipenser ruthenus, assembly GCF_902713425.1. Classification (NCBI taxonomy): domain Eukaryota; kingdom Metazoa; phylum Chordata; class Actinopteri; order Acipenseriformes; family Acipenseridae; genus Acipenser; species Acipenser ruthenus. The sequence goes on along the minus strand of NC_081200.1, from coordinate 219,810 downwards.
ATGTAGTCAGAGTGGTGGTGTCTGTAGAGTGGAGAGTGGGCAGTGTTTCACTAGTGGTCACAGGAGAAGATGTTGTCAAAGTGGTTGTATGTGTAGAGTGGAGAGTGGGCTGTGTTTCCACAGTGGTCAAAGGACTAGATGTAGTCAGAGTGATTGTGTCTGTAGAGTGGAGGGTGGGCTGTGTTTCCACAGTGGTCACAGGGATAGATGTAGTCAGAGTGGTGGTGTCTGTAGAGTGGAGAGTGGGCAGTGTTTCCACAGTGGTCAAAGGGATAGATGTAGTCAGAGTGGTGGTGTCTGTAGAGTGGAGAGTGGGCAGTGTTTCCACAGTGGTCACAGGGATAGATGTAGTCAGAGTGGTGGTGTCTGTAGAGTGGAGAGTGGGCTGTGTTTCCATAGTAGTCACAGGGATAGATATATTCAAAGTGGTTGTATCTGTAGAGTGTAGAGTGGGCAGTGTTTCCACAGTGGTCACAGGGATAGATGTAGTCAGAGTGGTGGTGTCTGTAGAGTCGAGAGTGGGCAGTGTTTCCATTGTTGTCACGGGAGTAGATGTAGTCAGAGATGTAGATGTAGTAAGAGATGTAGTCAGAGTGGTAGTGTCTGTAGAGTGGAGAGTGGGCAGTGTTTCCATAGTGGTCACAGGAATAGATGTAGTCAAAGTGATTGTATGTGTAGAGTGGAGAGTGGGCTGTGTTTCCACAGTGGTCACAGGACTAGATGTAGTCAGAGTGGGTGTATCTGTAGAGTCGAGAGTGAGCAGTGTTTCCATTGTGGTCACGGGAGTAGATGTAGTCAAAGTGGTTGTATGTGTAGAGTGGAGAGTGGGCTGTGTTTCCACAGTGGTCACAGGGATAGATGTAGTCAGAGTGGTGGTGTCTGTAGAGTGGAGAGTGGGCTGTGTTTCCATAGTGGTCAAAGAACTAGATGTAGTCGGAGTGATTGTGTCTGTAGAGTGGAGAGTGGGCAGTGTTTCCACAGTGGTCACAGGGATAGATGTAGTCAGAGTGGTGGTGTCTGTAGAGTGGAGAGTGGGCAGTGTTTCACTAGTGGTCACAGGAGAAGATGTAGTCAAAGTGGTTGTATGTGTAGAGTGGAGAGTGGGCTGTGTTTCCACAGTGGTCAAAGGACTAGATGTAGTCAGAGTGATTGTGTCTGTAGAGTGGAGGGTGGGCTGTGTTTCACTAGTGGTCACAGGGATAGATGTAGTCAGAGTGGTGGTGTCTGTAGAGTGGAGAGTGGGCAGTGTTTCCACAGTGGTCACAGGACTAGATGTAGTCAGAGTGATTGTGTCTGTAGAGTGGAGGGTGGGCTGTGTTTCACTAGTGGTCACAGGGATAGATGTAGTCAGAGTGGTGGTGTCTGTAGAGTGGAGAGTGGGCAGTGTTTCCACAGTGGTCACAGGGATAGATGTAGTCAGAGTGGTGGTGTCTGTAGAGTGGAGAGTGGGCAGTGTTTCCATAGTGGTCACAGGAGTAGATTTAGTCAGAGTGGGTGTATCTGTAGAGTCGAGAGTGGGCTGTGTTTCCACAGTGGTCAAAGAACTAGATGTAGTCGGAGTGATTGTGTCTGTAGAGTGGAGAGTGGGCAGTGTTTCCACAGTGGTCACAGGGATAGATGTAGTCAGAGTGGTGGTGTCTGTAGAGTGGAGAGTGGGCAGTGTTTCCACAGTGGTCACAGGGATAGATGTAGTCAGAGTGGTGGTGTCTGTAGAGTGGAGAGTGGGCTTTGTTTCCATAGTAGTCACAGGGATAGATATATTCAAAGTGGTTGTATCTGTAGAGTGGAGAGTGGGCAGTGTTTCCACAGTGGTCACAAGGATAGATGTAGTCAGAGTGGTGGTGTCTGTAGAGTGGAGAGTGGGCAGTGTTTCCATAGTGGACACAGGAGTAGATGTAGTCAGAGTGATTGTGTCTGTAGAGTGGAGAGTGGGCAGTGTTTCCACAGTGGTCACAGGGATAGATGTAGTCAGAGTGGTGGTGTCTGTAGAGTGGAGAGTGGGCTGTGTTTCCACAGTGGTCACAGGGATAGATGTAGTCGGAGTGATTGTGTCTGTATAGTGGAGAGTGGGCTGTGTTTCCACAGTGGTCAAAGAACTAGATGTAGTCGGAGTGATTGTGTCTGTAGAGTGGAGAGTGGGCAGTGTTTCCACAGTGGTCACAGGGATAGATGTAGTCAGAGTGGTGGTGTCTGTAGAGTGGAGAGTGGGCAGTGTTTCACTAGTGGTCACAGGAGAAGATGTTGTCAAAGTGGTTGTATGTGTAGAGTGGAGAGTGGGCTGTGTTTCCACAGTGGTCAAAGGACTAGATGTAGTCAGAGTGATTGTGTCTGTAGAGTGGAGGGTGGGCTGTGTTTCACTAGTGGTCACAGGGATAGATGTAGTCAGAGTGGTGGTGTCTGTAGAGTGGAGAGTGGGCAGTGTTTCCACAGTGGTCACAGGACTAGATGTAGTCAGAGTGATTGTGTCTGTAGAGTGGAGGGTGGGCTGTGTTTCACTAGTGGTCACAGGGATAGATGTAGTCAGAGTGGTGGTGTCTGTAGAGTGGAGAGTGGGCAGTGTTTCCACAGTGGTCACAGGGATAGATGTAGTCAGAGTGGTGGTGTCTGTAGAGTGGAGAGTGGGCAGTGTTTCCATAGTGGACACAGGAGTAGATTTAGTCAGAGTGATTGTGTCTGTAGAGTGGAGAGTGGGCAGTGTTTCCACAGTGGTCACAGGGATAGATGTAGTCAGAGTGGTGGTTTCTGTAGAGTGGAGAGTGGGCTGTGTTTCCACAGTGGTCACAGGGATAGATGTAGTCGGAGTGATTGTGTCTGTAGAGTGGAGAGTGGGCTGTGTTTCCACAGTGGTCAAAGAACTAGATGTAGTCGGAGTGATTGTGTCTGTAGAGTGGAGAGTGGGCAGTGTTTCCACAGTGGTCACAGGGATAGATGTAGTCAGAGTGGTGGTGTCTGTAGAGTGGAGAGTGGGCAGTGTTTCACTAGTGGTCACAGGAGAAGATGTTGTCAAAGTGGTTGTATGTGTAGAGTGGAGAGTGGGCTGTGTTTCCACAGTGGTCAAAGGACTAGATGTAGACAGAGTGATTGTGTCTGTAGAGTGGAGGGTGGGCTGTGTTTCACTAGTGGTCACAGGGATAGATGTAGTCAGAGTGGTGGTGTCTGTAGAGTGGAGAGTGGGCAGTGTTTCCACAGTGGTCACAGGACTAGATGTAGTCAGAGTGATTGTGTCTGTAGAGTGGAGGGTGGGCTGTGTTTCACTAGTGGTCACAGGGATAGATGTAGTCAGAGTGGTGGTGTCTGTAGAGTGGAGAGTGGGCAGTGTTTCCACAGTGGTCACAGGGATAGATGTAGTCAGAGTGGTGGTGTCTGTAGAGTGGAGAGTGGGCAGTGTTTCCATAGTGGTCACAGGAGTAGATTTAGTCAGAGTGGGTGTATCTGTAGAGTCGAGAGTGGGCAGTGTTTCCATTGTGGTCACGGGAGTAGATGTAGTCAGAGATGTAGATGTAGTCAGAGATGTAGTCAGAGTGGTAGTGTCTGTAGAGTGGAGAGTGGGCAGTGTTTCCATAGTGGTCACAGGAATAGATGTAGTCAAAGTGATTGTATGTGTAGAGTGGAGAGTGGGCTGTGTTTCCACAGTGGTCACAGGACTAGATGTAGTCAGAGTGGGTGTATCTGTAGAGTCGAGAGTGGGCAGTGTTTCCATTGTGGTCACGGGAGTAGATGTAGTCAAAGTGGTTGTATGTGTAGAGTGGAGAGTGGGCTGTGTTTCCACAGTGGTCACAGGGATAGATGTAGTCAGAGTGGTGGTGTCCGTAGAGTGGAGAGTACGCTGTGTTTCCACAGTGGTCAAAGAACTAGATGTAGTCGGAGTGATTGTTTCTGTAGAGTGGAGAGTGGGCAGTGTTTCCACAGTGGTCACAGGAATAGATATAGTCAGAGTGGTGGTGTCTGTAGAGTGGAGAGTGGGCAGTGTTTCACTAGTTGTCACAGGAGAAGATGTAGTCAAAGTGGTGGTGTCTGTAGAGTGGAGGGTGGGCTGTGTTTCACTAGTGGTAACAGTGATAGATGTAGTCAGAGTGCTAGTGTCTGTAGAGTGGAGAGTGGGCAGTGTTTCCATAGTAGTTACAGGGATAGATATATTCAAAGTGGTTGTATCTGTAGAGTGGAGAGTGGGCAGTGTTTCCACAGTGGTCACAGGACTAGATGTAGTCAGAGTGGTGGTGTCTGTAGAGTCGAGAGTGGGCAGTGTTTCCACTTTGGTCACAGGAGTAGATGTGGTCAGAGTGGTAGTATCTCTAGAGTGGAGAGTGGGCTGTGTTTCCACAGTGGTCACAGGGATAGATGTAGGCAGAGTGGGTGTATCTGTAGAGTCGAGAGTGGGCAGTGTTTCCATTGTGGTCACGGGAGTAGATGTAGTCAAAGTGGTTGTATGTGTAGAGTGGAGAGTGGGCTGTGTTTCCACAGTGGTCACAGGGATAGATGTAGTCAGAGTGGTGGTGTCTGTAGAGTGGAGAGTGGGCTGTGTTTCCATAGTGGTCACAGGAGTAGATATAGTCAGAGTGGTGGTGTCTGTAGAGTGGAGAGTGGGCTGTGTTTCCATAGTTGTCACAGGAGAAGGTGTAGTCAAAGTGGTTGTATGTGGAGAGTGGTGAGTGGACTGTGTTTCCACAGCGGTCATAGGGATAGATGTAGTCAGAGTGGTGGTGTCTGTAGAGTGGAGAGTGGGCAGTGTTTCCACAGCGGTCATAGGGATAGATGTAGTCAGAGTGGTTGTATCTCTAGAGTGGAGAGTGGGCAATGTTTCCACAGTGGTCACAGGGATAGATGTGGTCAGAGTGGTAGTGTCTGTAGAGTGGAGAATGGGCAGTGTTTCCACAGTGGTCACAGAGATAGATGTAGTCAGAGTGGTTGTATCTGTAAAGTCAAGGGTGGACTGTGTTTCCTCAGTGGTCACAGGAGTAGATGTAGTCATAGTGGTTGTGTCAGTAGAGTCAAGAGTGGGCAGTGTTTCCAGAGTTGTTATAGGGATAGATGTAGTCAGAGTGGTTGTATCTGTAGAGTCAAGAGTGGGCAGTGTTTCCACAGTTGTCATAGGGATAGATGTAGTCAGAGTGGGTGTATGTGAAGAGTCGAGAGTGGGCTGTGTTTCCACAGTGGTCACAGGGATAGATGTGGTCAGAGTGGTTGTGTCTGTAGATTGGAGAGTGGGCAGTGTTTCCAAAGTTGTTGATACTGATGTTCTTACTGTCTGTTTTCCTGCATTTGAAAACAAAATAAAAAAAAAAAAAAAAAGTATTTACTCAGATTTCATTTGAATCACAAAATGCTTCAGAAAGGCTAGATACCATACTGTTGATAGACATAAAGACAGCTAGATCAACATGAACATATATTAAGAATGGCTTAGTTAGTCCCAATTGTATTTTTAACTTGGCCATTTTTTATAACTTCACTGAGATATCATATTTTTTTAGATATCCAATTTTGATGCAGCTGATTCTATTTTGCAATAATATATAAAGAATTGAATTTCCCCAAGATGGTGGCCCAAGACTTTACCAGTTTTTTAAATAATTTGGACAAAGTCATTTTGCAGGAATGCCTTCGTGGAGCACGTAAGCCACAGGCCAATCTGTGCTTCTTAAAACCCTGAAGCCATCTCCCCTGACCTGCACATGTGCTGATATAATCACTGCAGCAGTCCTTGCTTTGAAGACACTGTTCATCACAATAGCAGCGTCCTCTCCGACAGGTGTTATTCAATCCAGCACAGCATAGTGTAGGTGACACAGAACACTGTCCTGAGCAGAAAAAATAAAGTTCAAATTCATTGCAATCTAAACCTTAAATTGCTCTATTTCACAGTATATGAAAAAGTATAAAGAAATATTTAGGTTCTCTCTTCAAAAAAAAAAAAAAAAAAAATATATATATATAATAGTTACTGAAAAACAAATAACTTTCTGCTTTATTTACTTGCAAACATACTGCTATGGCATTAAAAAACAGAAGCAGATCAAAGATTACACATTCAAAACATCTATTAATTCAAAACATTGGACTCTTTCACCGCTCCCATGTATCCTCTTTACTACAATAGCAAAGCTCTGCATGTTGACAATCACTCACTACAAGACATAGAAAGTAATGTGGTTCTGGGAATCTGTGAGGACAGATGCCCACGAACGCTACAAAGTATTAGTAGAAGTGAAAATAATGTGTGAGCATTGCATTAGTCAGCAGGTTGTGACATTTCTACTCGATCATAGTAGTTTGAAGTCTTGTGATCTGACGATCAGGTTTTGTATGAACTATGCTCAAATTATATTTCAAGAATAACTCTCTATGCATTTACAAATCAGTACTAGAGCTTAGCAACACAAGAATCATGAAACAGTAAAGCGGCCCCACTGTATAACCCCCTTTCAATAAGCTATAGAAAGAGACTCTAAATGAAGCCCTGGTCCAACCGTATTTTACACCAGCATGGTCAGCTCTTGAACCAGAACAACTGCCTGCAAACCAGCAGCTGTGTTTCCTGCCTTCACAAATAATAGTAATAAATACATAAACACAGATCATGAAACCTAATGCTTTAGTTAATATTGTGAAACAACCCCAATATATCACTGCGGTAAAAGATAAAACTGTACATTCACTGTATAACTCCAATGCTATATGTATACTAATATACAGTTGCTTACCTGCTGGGGTCTGACTATCAGTGTTTTGGGTAAGAAGCCACAGGAAAATGATCCACATTGTGACAGCAGGAGATGGGAGCTGTATTCTCTTCCAGTCTCACATGGTTGCAATCTTAGAAAAGATTTGAAACCTCTTGTTTTAATCTTTCCTCCCAGGATTCTGTACAGCCACTCCTTTTATTAAAGGTGCCAGTTTGCTTTGAGAAAAACAAAGAACAAGGAAGCCCCTTGTTTCCACGCACAGCAGAACTCACTACCTCTTTTCACTCACTGTTTGATTTTGTTTACATGCAGCCTTTAAATTGGCCTTGCTTAGTGCACAAAATAGTTCAACTCAGGACTCGGCTCATTAGCCCTTTAACTGCATGCCTCTCTTATTAAAGCTCACTGCGGTATACCATGGTAAATGTGTAATAAACCATAGCAAAAGCACATGCAAGCCAGATGGGAATGGTGTAGCATTGTTAAAACCATGGGGAACCATGGCAAAGCACAACACATGATACAAGCTTGGGAAGATCTACTCCACATGAATGCGAAGTTCAATGAACCGCTGCTAGCCTGCTGTTTCATTCAGCCCTCGGTCGCACTGCAAGGAGCTGCCTGGCCCATACGATAGTCCTCCCACCCAAAGCTTACTTCACTGTAAACAGCACAAGCAAATAACATACACAGATTGTAGTGGCAGTCTTAATAGCTAACCTTTTAACTTGGCTTCTTGCAATGCTTTACCTACATGCAGTATACTTACCCTGAATCTGAAATCTATAGGCTTTAAACATTTCCAGGAACTGATCAAATGTATTTAAACTTTGTTAAAGGTACACTTTGCAGTACATAAACAATTTACTGTCTCTGTCTGTTTATTCTGTTTGGTTTCTTAGTCCTACTTACTTTGCTTTAGAAAAACAATAAGGAACAGTTTCTGAGCTCTAACACCTCTATCCCAGTGTGTTTAGCACTGGCAGTGGAAGACACACAGTCCCTCACCCCTCCCTAGTGAGTATTGTAAAGACACACAGTCCCTCACCCCTCCCCAGTGAGTATTGTAAAGACACACAGTCCCTCACCCCTCCCCAGTGAGTATTGTAAAGACACACAGTCCCTCACCCCTCCCCAGTGAGTATTGTAAAGACACACAGTCCCTCACCCCTCCCCAGTGAGTATTGTAAAGACACACAGTCCCTCACCCCTCCCCAGTGAGTATTGTAAAGACACACAGTCCCTCACCCCTCCCCAGTGAGTATTGTAAAGACACACAGTCCCTCACCCCTCCCCAGTGAGTATTGTAAAGACACACAGTCCCTCACCCCTCCCCAGTGAGTATTGTAAAGACACACAGTCCCTCACCCCTCCCCAGTGAGTATTGTAAAGACACACAGTCCCTCACCCCTCCCCAGTGAGTATTGTAAAGACACACAGTCCCTCACCCCTCCCCAGTGAGTATTGTAAAGACACACAGTCCCTCACCCCTCCCCAGTGAGTATTGTAAAGACACACAGTCCCTCACCTCTCCCCAGTGAGTATTGTAAAGACACACAGTCCCTCACCCCTCCCCAGTGAGTATTGTAAAGACACACAGTCCCTCACCTCTCCTCAGTGTAAGGAAATTTGATAGTCCATATTAATATTTGGGATGTATGGTACATTCAATAGAGAGATATTGAGCACAGAGTTTAGGTGGGGTATTTTGGAATGCAGGGACAGCAAATATGACCATTTATGGGCATTTGTGGAAAGGGTCTCTGTTCTGCTCTGTTTTGGTTGCATGGGGGGATGGGAGAATCTCAGAGATAACAGAGACTTGGCGACTGGCCACGTACACAGGTTTAGGTGGGGAGGGTCTCAAATGATGTCATTATGGGGGTGTTCTATTTTATTAAAAAGTGATTGCAGCCATTGTCTGTGGCACAGATTCCACCCGCTGTGACCCAGAGCATTTGTCTCTGCTTTCTTCAAATAGTTCTATTCTTGTATTACACCAATAAACATATTTTTGACTTTCACTAATATTGTTTTTCAGTTTTCACCAATTTTCCCTTACACCATTGAGTGCCCTGCTTGCTGCCACACACTGTTTGCGATTTGTTTCTAATACTTTTTTTTTTGGAAGGGCTTTACCTTTGTGATTGTCCCTCATTGTTCTTTGTTCTTTGCAAAGCAATATGCCTCTGGCTCTTTTTAAAGCCAGACTATGTCATTACTGTATTTAGTAACCCAACCGTGAGTTTTTGTCCCTGCTTTTCTTCTGGGACTGTCAGAATGGATAGATCTTTATCACAGGTGACACTTAAACAATGAGGAAATGTTAAGTGCATGCTCTGTTAAAGAACAGGCCATGTAATTATCAACCCCACCTCACTATTCACAAGACACTGCATCCAGCTGAAGAAAGACACACTGTCTGAAACGTGCTGGACTTGACTTCTCTTTTCATTCTTCACTCCTGTCTTTAGAAAGACACACTGTCTGAAACGTGCTGGACTTGACTTCTCTTTTCATTCTTCACTCCTGTCTTTAGAAAGACACACTGTCTGAAACGTGCTGGACTTGACTTCTCTTTTCATTCTTCACTCCTGTCTTTAGAAAGACACACTGTCTGAAACGTGCTGGACTTGACTTCTCTTTTCATTCTTCACTCCTGTCTTTAGAAAGACACACTGTCTGAAACGTGCTGGACTTGACTTCTCTTTTCATTCTTCACTCCTGTCTTTAGAAAGACACACTGTCTGAAACGTGCTGGACTTGACTTCTCTTTTCATTCTTCATCCTTGTCTGTTTCCTTGTAGTGTTCCTTGAGAGCACACAGGAAAGCTGTCTGACAATCTGTTGTGGCTTCAGGCATTCTTACAATACCAACAGGCTTTTATCTTTCATGTTTTCTAAGAGCTCTGAGGAATTTGAAGCACAGTTGAATCAAAGGAACTTTTATCAACTGTAGACAACAGTAATGCCACAAAGTAGTTGGAATGAAATGCCTAAACAGGGAATGTACTGTGTTCACCTCATTGAGACCGTTCATGGGTTTCACGTGCAGTATTCACATTGAGACAGTTCATGGGTTTCATGTACAGTATTCAAAAGGTACAATCAAAACACAACTCAACTAACACAGCACAAAGAAAACTGAAGCAGTGTCTTAGTGTCAACTACAGTATGAAGTCAGCTTTGTAGTGTGAATAGCCCACACCTGTTTGCAGTCACAGTCTCAGTGTTCACATTCTGTTCCATTGGTGTTGCTGATTTTGTGGCTGGACGACCCTGGTTTAGATAGTATTGTGTTGTGAAAGACTGCTCTTGTTTTTCTGTTTTCAGATTAAGATGGAAGTGGCTGTCGGACAGGGAAGTTGTGTGTTTGAGGGTGATTGGGTATCTCTATCCCATATGCACAGTAAGAAACTATCCTATATGCACAGTAAGAAACTATCCTATATGCACAGTAAGAAACTATCCTATATGCACAGTAAGAAACTATCCTATATGCACAGTAAGAAACTATCCTATATGCACAGTAAGAAACTATCCTATATGCACAGTAAGAAACTATCCTATATGCACAGTAAGAAACTATCCTATATGCACAGTAAGAAACTATCCTATATGCACAGTAAGAAACTATCCTATATGCACAGTAAGAAACTATCCTATATGCACAGTAAGAAACTATGCTATATGCACAGTAAGAAACTATCCTATATGCACAGTAAGAAACTATCCTATATGCACAGTAAGAAACTATTCTATATGCACAGTAAGAAACTATCCTATATGCACAGTAAGAAACTATCCTATATGCACAGTAAGAAACTATCCTATATGCACAGTAAGAAACTATCCTATATGCACAGTAAGAAACTATCCTATATGCACAGTAAGAAACTATCCTATATGCACAGTAAGAAACTATCCTATATGCACAGTAAGAAACTATCCTATATGCACAGTAAGAAACTATCCTATATGCACAGTAAGAAACTATGCTATATGCACAGTAAGAAACTATCCTATATGCACAGTAAGAAACTATTCTATATGCACAGTAAGAAACTATCCTATATGCACAGTAAGAAACTATTCTATATGCACAGTAAGAAACTATCCTATATGCACAGTAAGAAACTATCCTATATGCACAGTAAGAAACTATCCTATATGCACAGTAAGAAACTATTCTATATGCACAGTAAGAAACTATCCTATATGCACAGTAAGAAACTATCCTATATGCACAGTAAGAAACTATCCTATATGCACAGTAAGAAACTATCCTATATGCACAGTAAGAAACTTGTTTGGGCTGCTGCTCAGTCCTGCAATAATCACATAATAACACCAAACATGCTAATAAAGAAAAGACTCCTAGATGTTAAGAAAAAAAAGAGTTTATTAAATGCAATTACAAGCGCTCCACTACTATGAACCTACAAAACAGCTTTCATTTTAACAGAACGCAAATACAATTTTAAAAAAGCGAAAAGCACTCCACACATTCCTGATTTTATTATTATTATTATTATTATTATTATTATTATTATTATTATTATTATTATTATTATTAATAATAAGATTTGTTTCTGCTCTCATGAAATGCAGGGTTAGAAGCTTGTGTGTTTGTCTGGGTTCCCTGGCAGTTTGGAGCCTGTGTGATGGTTTTCCAAGACTCACTGTGGTTAGTAGAAACACTCCTCCCCTTCACAGCAGATCATTTCCCTGCAGCCCTACAAGGGAAAGGTTACAGCAAACTGAGAACAGGGCTGCAAACAAGCTCTGCACTAACAGGTCTACAGAAGGGAGTTTATTCAACATTTTACTTCTGAATGTTTACAGCTTGACCACATAGCACTGTCTAAGATTATAAGACTTGTTCATTATTATAAAACACTCCGCTGTTCATTATCTTGTTTCACTATAAGAATAAGTCCCTGGTACTTTTCTTAAAGAAGACTGAGCTTTGCTTTTTTTTACATGACGTTCTGTGTTCCAGTGTTAAAAACAAGCAGCCAACCAAGAACACGCCCCCCAGTGTGAGCCTTTCTTACCGTTGTAGCATCCTCGAATGAAGCTGGCAGTGGTGCAGATCTGATCGGAGGCACACTGCATTGGGACACAGTGAACTGAAGTGTGAGTGCAGGTGCAGTTCTGAGTGCAATCCACTGTGATGAAACTCTCCCCAGCCTGCATGGAAACACAAAGAGATTGTTCACAGTGCACCGTGAAACAAACTCCAACAGCGTTGCTGTATTAAGTGATTCAGAGAGCAGGAGCCACTGTATCAACAGCAGCTCAGTATCTGCTCCTTAACGAAGCCTGGTTCATCTGGAGAGGCTAGACATTACAATAGAATATAGCGCAGCTCTTACCTTGTAGTACATGTTCCGGTAGAGACAGCCACACTCCTTGTAGGGCACACAGTCCAGGCCACTGAGCACAAAGCCAGGCAGACACTCACAGCCCTCCAGACATGGAGCTTCACAATCCCAAGGGGCAGCCAGGTCCCCGCAAGAGGCAGGGCAGGCAGTGGCACAGGCGTTGTACTGACTGTTCACTGGGCACCTCCTCTCTGCGGAAGAGAAACATGACTCTTCAAGCTGAAAGGGACAAAGCTGTTCTCTTCTCTTCTGTGCAAGGTTTCACTGGGCAGACTAGCCCTGCAATTGTCGGGTGAGCCCATAACATATCTTAAGCATACTATATTTATGAATGGTAGTTTTTAGTTATTACCACAAGGAGTTATCTCTCTCCAGTTTCCTAAGGCAATCCCTCTTTCCTGACAGGCCAGTGCATACTGCTCCAGACTGGAACACAGCATTCCAGTGTCATTGAATGAAGAGCACTGGTCAAAGACACAGTTCCTAAAAGAGACACAACACAATTCAATTGGAAACTGGTATATGCTTAATAAAGTACTGCTGCTTTGGTACATCGTTCCATAAAACCCTAACCCTGAAATCTTCAGAACATTATTCATTTTACCCTACTTACTGGTATTTTGCAATACATTCATAATTCCTCATTTTTATTGTGCATTGCTGAACAGTGTCATGCAGAAGATAAGAACACTGAGACTGCCTAGAGCAATAGAGAAGGACACTGAGACTGCCTAGAGCAATAGAGAAGTACACTGAGAATGCCTAGAGCAATAGAGAAGGACACTGAGACTGCCTAGAGCAATAGAGAAGGACACTGAGACTGCCTAGAGCAATAGAGAAGAACACTGAGACTGCCTAGAGCAATAGATAAGAACACTGAGACTGCCTAGAGCAATAGAGAAGGGCACTGAGACTGCCTAGAGCAATAGAGAAGTACACTGATACTGCCTAGGGCAATAGAGAAGTACACTGAGACTGCCTAGGGCAATAGAGAAGGACACTGAGACTGCCTAGAGCAATAGAGAAGTACACTGAGACTGCCTAGAGCAATAGAGAAGTACACTGAGACTGCCTAGAGCAATAGAGAAGTACACTGATACTGCCTAGAGCAATAGAGAAGTACACTGAGACTACCTAGAGCAATAGAGAAGTACACTGAGACTGCCTAGAGCAATAGAGAAGGACACTGAGACTGCCGAGAGCAATAGAGAAGGACACTGAGACTGCCTAGAGCAATAGAGAAGAACACTGAGACTACCTAGAGCAATAGAGAAGTACACTGATACTGCCTAGAGCAATAGAGAAGACCACTGAGACTACCTAGAGCAATAGAGAAGAACACTGATACTGCCTAGAGCAATAGAGAAGGACATTGATACTGCCTAGACCAATCTAGCCCTGCACTGCAGTCTCTGAAGGGGTTTAAAGTCCAATTTTTAATTGTGCTGGTAGAATAATAAAAACATTTTCTTTTAGGAGTTGATCATCTATAGATGCTGTATTATGTCACTCCCTGTTCACTTGATGTACTCACGCTTGGTACACTTCAGGTGGAATGGCGTTGTGACAGGGGTGGAACGGACCCAGGGGGTCGGAGATTGCTCCACAGTAGAGGGAGCTGGTGATCACACTTATCTGCATTGCGCACTCAGTGATGCTGCCAGTATTCAGTTCAGTATCATCAGCGTGTTCCTCTGGAGCCGCCCTTACCCTGCTGTGAACCAGTAATGGAGAATCAAGTTACTGTTACACAGACGCTATGGGCCCGAGGTTCTACAATGGAGTTTGCAAGTTACCAGCAAGTTGCACATAATGGAAAATACAGGCCATGGTTTCGGCACCAAAATGCAATTTTTTGTTAAAGAACAATAAATCTGATAATTTCACATTACTAAAAAAAATGACATGATTTTAAATCCTTATATGAACCTTCCAAGTAGTTTGTTGCTTGTTCTGTAAGATTACAAGGTTTACTTTTACCTCGATAAATGTGGTCCAATGTAGTCAAACACATATTGTAATACCAGGGAAAGAAATGACACTAAGATTGTACATAATCGATAATGGTTATTCAATGGAGTAGAATTACAAAGCTGTGTTCTTCGTACCTGATGATCAATGCACTCTTCTGATCGTTCCAACTTTCTCCAAACTCGTTCACATCTGTAACTCGGGTGCCATCTGGCTTCCTAAAATCGTTTTTGTACTTTCCATCAAAATCTCCACACAGGCCCCCTACTCTTTTCTTGTACGTGTTGGGAAGAGTTATATCTAATAAAAGGAAATAAAAGGAAAAACACAGAATCAATTCCAGTGAAATTAAAGACCATCTTAATTAAGATGTCTCAGTTCAATTTGCAGACAGCTTAAAATCTCCCTCTATTACGATCTTTCTGCCAATACAAGCGCAACACTGTGTTTAACATGACGCTTGAATAACCACACAGGGGCAGCAGCATGCTATGTTCTTATGTTCTTATGTTACCTGCATTCCCTGCTCCATCAAAGGCTACCGACAAGCCAAAGTCCGTCTCCAGGAGTATCCTGGAGGTTCTGAGAGTGACTCGGAGTCCATCGTGAGGGAAGGCTGGAGGGAACACTCTCTCACCATCCAACTGGAAGAAAGAAAGATGAACAGATTGCCATGCGTACGGACGTGTGAGCGGGAATCCGTTAGATGCTGCAGCACCTGCGAGGGTAGGGGGTGCTCTGCCTGCTAAGCGTATCTTAAAGTAATTGTAGCTGACCACATGTTCTCCGCCATGCTCATCCATTCTTTATATTGGGCTCAAATGTGCAGTTTTGAAAAAAACCTTTTTTTAGTAAACATGTATTTTCATTTTAAAAAGTGATATCTGCTTCTGCACTAGGTTAAATAAATCTCTGTTTGCAAGCCATGTTTATAGACTGCCTTGCACCTGCGTCATTTCCTCTAGAGCTTCTTTCCTGTCAATAACCAAATTAAGACCTATGTAGCCAATGGAAGTGCAAAATGGGGAAGATTAATGGAATTGTTTTGTTAGCTAGCGTTACTTTTATAGTTATGCAATTGTTAAGAAGAGCAGATGCTGTTTTACTATAGCTAACATGCCACATGCTTCTAGAGATGCCAGCGTACCACCACGGTCTTTCTCTGTTGCAGCTGCACCGTGTGGTTGTACACCTCCACTCGGAGCTCCCGGAGGTTGGTGAGCTTTTTGTTCTCCTTCACGGGTTCATTTCTGCCCGCTATGTGGAATGCTGGCAGATTCTGGGGCAGATCTGAGGTGCGGACCAGTGTGTAGGATTCATTGCCTTGGAAGTGGTGAAGAAGCCCGTCGAAGGTGTGGTAATGGGGATCCCCATTCACAGAGCACCTTGAAAACCCTGAAAACACCAATCAAATGAGACAAAAGCAAGACTGCAATTCAGCACAATCCAATTTAACATTGTAGCACATTGTATTGAGGAACATTCATATTTGAATATCATGCAAACACAGCATTGGTCATTCCTTCCATCCTCCCACGAGCAAGTTATTGTAGAAAACATTCCCATTGGTACATCATGCAAAACAATCTGGGCAATGGGAAATGAAACAGGAAAGCAACATAGCTGTCAGGTTTTACAGTTAAATTAGATTTGCTAACCAAACAACAACCAACTAACTGACTGTGCTTAAAGAAATGTGTCTTGAGAGAGGCACAGGCTGTCATGAAGCCTGTCTGTAGAAGCCTTGCATACCTGTAGGTTTGCATCTGAACTCTCCTTTGTTGTTTAGGGTGCAGATTGACCCTGCTTCACAGCTGTAGGGATCACACTGGATCTGTGCTCCTTCTCCACATCTGCATGTCTGGGCACAATGGGCAGTGATCCAGGTATCGCCAGCCTGAAGCATTTCAAATGGTACAATTAATATATAGTTTATATAGAATATTGTTTGATATATATATATATATATATATATATATATATATATATATATATATATATATATATATATATATCAAACAATATTCTATATACACAATCATACATACAGTATACATACAGCAAACAATATTCTATATACAACACTGAACAATATTCATTGTAGAACACATGGCAATACAGGGTGTAATTCTTATGCCATACAGTTCAGTGGGACACTCTTCAAGAGTCACCTACGTTGTAGTAGTTACCGGCCTCATCCCTGCAACCACACTCCCTCACAGGAACGCATTGGCCATCGCTCAGGACATAGCCCTGGCTGCACATGCAGCCTTCCCGGCATGCTGCTAGCTCATCACAGGGAGTCGACTCATGGATGTCACTGCAGGTGAGCTGGCAGGCAGGCACACAGTGTGTGTAGTGGCTGTTCTGTGGGCATGACAAAGCTGCAACAGAAAACACAAAGGCGCATGAGAACATGCTCTGTGTGTGGAGGGTGGATGAAGAAACAGAGGCAAACCAGATCAATGCTGTTGCTGGGACCTTGGAGCTGTGGGATATTACTGGATAGGATGTGGTTGCCATGCACTCTTTCAGCCAGCCTTACTCTAAATGACCTGTACTTTTGACAGGCAGAGCCATGCTGGATTCTGAAAAGGCCTTGTTACTGTATTCCATTAGTAGAGATCAATAGAAGAGATACTGTAACACGATCATCAATTAATAGCTAGGAACATTTCAGGATTTATTCATAACTTACGACAGAAGGTGCTGTTCCTCCATTTGATGTGGACCCCCTCACTCACACAGCCGTCTACGTACACTTGGATCATGTCACACAACGTCGACACCATGCCATGATATTTGCACATGTCGTAGACACAGTTATCAATGAAAAGGTCTGGTCTGATCAAATGATGGCAAGGTTTAAATGTGTCGGACAGCAGCACCTTGCACTGCGTTTCAATCTCAGGCTTCTCCAGCGCAGTGCAGAGCGGGCCCAGGTGCTCTCTCTCATCAGGCAGGCACCTACAGTGATGAGACACAGCAGCACAAATGAAATCCACCCCTTAGGAAAGACAGCTGGAAATGCTGAGAGATGGAAGATTCCCTTCTCTTACCCTGAGGGACTGTCTGCAGCTGACTTCCAGCTGTTTCCAAACTGGGAGACGTTGTGTGCCATCTGCCCGCCGGGCATGAGCAATTCATCATTCTGCAGACCATTGTAATTTCCACACATGCCACACACCTGCAGAAAAAATAAATACAGGTTTCAAGATTGCCTTGTGCAAGGTAAGAGCTAAAAACAAAAACAAAAAGAAAAAATCATGTTAAGATATAATTTCAAAAACTACGATGTAAAATATACATTTTAGGATGAGATTTGTATGCACTGTTTGATTAGATTACTCAGTGCTGTAGTTTATGGAAAGTGTTAAATATTAGGTGCTCACAAAAGTCACAACCATTGTTTCAGAAGGCTGTTCAATACCTTGGAAGAATATGAATGCGGGAGAATTATTTCTAGGTGGTGATTTCCATCAAATTTGACAGACATTCCAAAATCAGTCTGGACCAGCGTGTACAGTCCTTGAGTAGTAACTGTGATTCCTCTTTTAAAGGTGCGGGACAGGGGGCTGATGCTCCGGCCATTCCACTAAAAGGACACAACGGAAACATTTTGTTAATATATATACAGTATATATATATATATATATATATATATATATATATATATATATATATATATATATACAGTATATATATATATATATATATATATATATATATATATATATATATATACATATATATATATATACATACAGTATATATATATATATATATATATATATATATATATATATATATATATATATATATATATAAAAAATATGCAACAGGAGCAAGAGCAGATGGTCTTTGTAAATAAAGATTTGACATACCAAGAGTGCTTTGCCTTTCTGCACAGTGACCCTGGTGTTGTACACGTCGATATAGACTTCTCTGAGGTATGTGGCTCCTGGTTGCCCTCGGTACTCATTCAGCCCTGTGATTGTCACGGGAGTCACACTGCGGGCGTCACACACACGCACCAGTGTGTAGGCACAGGTTCCCATGAAGGTGTGCATCACCTTGTCAAAGGTGAAGTAATGGGGGTCTCCTGCAACGTGGCATGAAGCACTTCCTGCAATTAAAACAGAGGCCTTTTCTATAGCAGTACCAATCATTTCATATGATTTACAGCACACTTACTGCCATTCAATAAAGCAGGTGGAGACATACCAGCACTTATTAAGCCAACAGTATAAAGTACTTTGCAGCAGCAGGGAGTCTCCTAGTTTGCATCAACAATACTTTGGTTGCTGCAATTCAGGATGAAGCCCCAGAGCAATGGGGAGCAGCTGTGGGGTGGTACAAGCTAATCAAATCAACGCCAGAAGATCTGTTAAAAGCGTATACTGCACAATTCTGTTTAGAAAACAACAATGGCAGACTTTATTTGGGATTTGAAAATCTCTTACAGACACAGTATATTTTTAAGTATAAAAGCAAGTTGACAAGATGAATGGATTACCAGTGGTGTGGCAGCCCAGAACCCCATCCTGCACTCCGCATCTCTCCTGAACTCCGCACTGCCACTCTGCACACATGATTGTGTTGGTCC
The DNA here is from genome assembly GCF_902713425.1 of Acipenser ruthenus. NCBI lineage: Eukaryota > Metazoa > Chordata > Actinopteri > Acipenseriformes > Acipenseridae > Acipenser > Acipenser ruthenus. The sequence continues at coordinate 201,163 of NC_081200.1, read as the reverse complement.
CATTGCACAGGCAGCGCTCAATGCAGTTATCATAGGTAAACCAGCTCTCTCCAAGCTAGGGGGAAGATCCAATTAGAAAATGAAGAGTATTATTATTATTATTTATTTCTTAGCAGACACCCTTATCCAGGGCGACTAACAAGAGATCACATTATTTTTACATACAATTACATTATTTTTTTACACATTATTTTTACATACAATTACCCATTTATACAGTTGGGTTTTTACTGGAGCAATCTAGGTAAAGTACCTTGCTGAAGGGTACAGCAGCAGTGTCCCCCACCTGGGATTGAACCCACGACCCTCCGGTCAAGAGTCCAGAGCCCTAACCGCTACTCCTCACTGCTGCCCAATAAACACGTCTACTGGACATTTACGAAATAACACATCGCACTATACACTACATACTTTGAACAGGTATTGCGCTAGTACTCGTCCTAAAGCAGTGTGTTATTGGAGGTCCTGCCGTTTGTAGTCATCTGAAACCCCTAGCTTTTTAATTGATCACTTAATAAGTGACATCATAGAGTAACATTATCAATTTTGAACAGTAACATCATACGAAAACTATACAAAGTATTTATCAATAATAATGTTACCTGATGGTAATCATTGTTCTCATCTCTGCAGCCACACTCACTCTGAGGAACACATCGATCTCCACTCAGGACGTACCCATCTTTACAGAAGCAGCCTTCGGCTGGAGGAAGGCTGCATTTATTGGGAGCAGTGACATCAGTGCATGTAGCTGGGCATCCTGTGCCACAGCTCCTGAATTCACTGCTAGCAGGGCATAACATTGCTGTACAGAAACAAAATGAAATGTTACAATTAGTAATGCTGGCTCTAGAATCGAGAAAGACACACACTAATGCATGGGGGCTGTAAAGCAAGCTGGAGACTGAATGAAAGCCTGCAGGGAGCCAGTCTTCAGGACACATACTGATGGATATATCCTGGGAAAAGCAAAGTCATCTGCAGGTTCCATTAAAGGAAGGCAGAGGAAACAAACAGGCTTCTAAACCTCATGGTTTAAGTTCAAAACGTTTTGGAATTAACTGGACTTTTTCAATACTGTACGTAAAGTGTATTTTGTTTTAATAATCAAGATTACAATAAACAGGAATAGTACATTCTTTATTGCTAGCCATACATTGTGTTTGAATGCACTGTTTTCTGAGTCATGAAGGTGACTTACGACAGAAGGTGCTGCTTCTCCATTCTACACAGACTCCAGCTTGAGTGCACATGTCAGCATAGGACTGCAGAGCTGAGCACAAGGAAGATGGCTCTCCTCCAGAAGCACACATGTCCATCACACAGCTTTCAAAGAAATTCTCAGGAGGTACTTTAGCATGGCAGTGCTGGAACACACCTTGTTAAAATCAGAGGAAAACAGGAACATCAGATTAATCATGTTATAGGCGACTGTGCTGTGTATATGCAACAGTTAATCTCAAAGCTCCATAAACTGCTTGTGCATACAAGCCTGGCTCTTATGTACAGTGGTTAATATGCTGTGTGTTGTATGTAATTACATGGTAAAATCATGGTAAAGAACATGTCCATGTTATTACACACTTATCATGCAAAAGCAGGAACCATTGGTAATTATCTAGTTATTACCCTGTTAAATATGGTTAATATACATACAGTAATCTAAAGTGCAACCACTTTAACTTAAAGTCCAGCTTGGGCTCATTGTAATCGTAATCACTTCCAGGTATGTTACCTGTCGTACTTCAGAACCTGTGAAAAGGTCTATTGGTGTCTTTCGTGTTGTACCTGTTGGATCAGAGATGATTCCGCAGGCAGTGTTTTTCTGTGCGTTAGTTTCAACATCAGGATCACATGTACCAGTGTCACCAACAGTACCATCAGAGCACCTTTAGTAATAAAGCAGGACATGGCAATTTGTTAACACTTTGAGTAGGATAATATATTATAAAAACACATTGCTGTTGTACTGCAATGTGTTTTTATGTACATTTGCAAAGAAAACAGACATACTCTGTGTCGTTATCTGGCACTCTCCAGCTGTTACCAAGGGCAGTGGAACTGTTTGCCAAGCTTCCATCAGGCTTGATGATGTCATCAGCAGGGTCATGGTTGTTATTCCCTAAAACACAAACATTTCATACTGTGTTTGCTTCACTGGTATTTGTTTTCTTTTATAAACCTCCTGCTACAAAGCAACTGAGACAATGTTGTTCTATCCTACAATTCTACAATGTCACAAATGCTTTAGAGCATTGGTTAAGTTTGACACAGCATATATTTAACAAACATTCATCAAGAAGAGAGACCAGGACTAAACACAAACGGTACAAGCACTGGCTGCAGATAGGCATGTGTGTTATTAAGCTGTACCTACCACATAAACCACAGAGGAGTCCTGAGAATATCTCTGGCAATGATACTTCAACAAAATGGTTTCCATCGAACTTTACCCAGAGCCCAAAGTCAGTTTCCAACATAACATGATGGCCACTGAAACCAACTGTTAGCTGCCCCTTTATCGACACTGGCAGATTTACCCTCTTTCCATTTAGCTGTTAAAAACACACAAACAAGGAGAACAATAACACTATGAAGAATGATTACAAGAATCATTACTTGTTTAATAATTCATTACCTTGGCCAATATGATGAAACTAAAATATTTTCCTAACCCCAAACTTTACCATTGTTCAAACCAAGACATTGACATCAGTTCATAACAGCTATTTCAGCTGTTGGAGAATATTAAAGCACTTACATTGACTTTGTTAGCCTTGAGCATTGAGATGGTGTTGTTGTAGACATCTACATGCACTGAATTTACATAAGACACTTTGGTGTTTCCTCCTCTGTGCTCGTTTGTCGTTGTTACTTCAAAGAAGGGCAGAGCAGATGATTCACTGCAGAGTTTGGCGAGGGTGTAGGTGCATGTTCCCATGAAGTGGTGGGCTCTGTTGTCAAACGTGGTGTAGTGAGGATCTCCATAGGCAATGCAGTTCTTGCGACCTGTGAGGAAAATTGAAGAGCAGTCAGCATTGATTAGCAGCTTTCAGATTGAGGGAATGTGTTTTAAATGATTGCTACTGTATGGACTCAAGAGCCTTTACTGCATTCAAACCCTTCATTCAAAGAGCTTCGTAGCAAAGATAAGACATTGTTGTGTATATAAAGATGATTATGAATCTCTTTCTTCTCTATAAGATCTGTAGTACAGGTTTATAAATATAGTTCAAAAATAAAAATACATATACATAAATTAATATAAATATGAACAATGTACCATCGCTATATTGTCAGCAGGTTGTTCAATTCTGCATACTCAGATATGCAATGAAACCTGCATGATCAGTATCTCCATGGGGCTGTGGTGGTTTTGGCAACTGGTAAATAGAGTCCATTTTGTATGAAACCTCTGTAGAATGTATTGATACAATGTTTCCAGTTTCTTACCATGTGGGCCCTAATCCTTACCTGTTTCCACGGAAGTCGTGGATCCTATTGTTGTGACGGTTGTTGCTGTTGTAGTTGTGGTTGATGGTGAGGGTGTGGGGGGCGTGACTGTCGGAGTACCTGAGCAGGATCTGAATTCAATGGACACATCATCCACAGCAACATCAGATCGATAATCATTGCCCCTCACTCCTTCTAAGATAATCTGTAAAATGAATGTTTTCATTGTGTGCATCAGAAAAGCATGGTAACCCTGTAGTGTACAGATAAGGTGTGATTCCCAGTTGTATTTCCAAGCACAATCTTTACCTTAAATCTTCCTGAGATGTTCAGTTCAACCTCTGCTGAATTCCACCTGTCTCCTTTGTTGCCTGTTTCTGTCCACATCAGTACTGGAGTTGAATTTTCAACCAGATACACATTCAGGGCCATGGTGCGAGCAACTCCATACATGTGATACCAGAATCGGAAGCAATGAGGCCCCGTAGCCGTGCATTCAGGACTGACCAGTTGAGCTACATCTCCTGTGTCAGCAAGATTGCCTTCAATATAAACGTAGTGGCCGCCTGCAAAGCAAGAACAACATCATAAAATAACTTCCACGTAAGAGAACATTGCCTGAAATGAATAACAGAATCAATTCTATAGTTTTTATTTTATATATATATATATCTGTGCAGGAAACCAGTAAAGCATGACTACCACTCATTAATCCAACATGTTTCACTGCCACTTACCTCCAGAGGTGTGGTCATAAGATGGCCCTGTGTACGGGGAAGGTGTTGCGCCTTGCATTCTTGTCCAGTCAAACCTGTCTGTTGTAGACTGGGTCCATTCACATAAGCCACTGTCAAAGTTGCAGTCCATAGGACAACCTAGAATGTGATCAATGACATTGTGGGACATGGAATTGTAATAATGCACTTCTATAAGTAATAATGAACAATCTGATTAATGGCGAATCAGAATCAATTTCAGTTTCATCACCATGCTGTTTACGTGCTCTCAGTATGCTATCTTACAAAGTTCAAACTTTTTAAACAACAACTGGAGCGTTTTAAGAATTACACTTCAACTAGTGCAGTACCTCCTGGTAGGGCTGTTGGAGTTGATGCAGCAGTTGGTGTTGTGATGATGGGACGTTCTGCAAAGAAATAATTATATTCAAATGAATAATAATTCTGCTGGGTGAAGTTAGGATAATACTGCTAGGACAACATGACGGTCTCATAATAAGAAAGGATATTCTGTTTACCGCAAACAGTGTCTTTCTCCCAGTCCCCAAGGTTCACTCCTGCATTTTCACAGGCTGCAGCATATGATTCCAGTGCATTGCAGAGCTGTTCAGTGCTTCCAGTTGTAGCACACTGGTCATAGACGCAGCTCTCAAAGTACTGTACCGGTGGGATGTACGAATGGCAAGTTTGAAATGGTCCGTCTTTAGCCAGGAGGACCCCACAGTGCTGCTCAGCCTCTTGTTCCAAGATTGGGGGGCACAGTGGTGGAGGTGGGGGCGGATCAGAAGCACATCTTTTTACAAAACAGAAACAGATCACTGGCCAGTTCCCTTGAATACTGGACAAATATATCTATCACACCTACTAACTTTTAATGGAAGGTAAAGTACGAACATAAAGTAAAGAACACTTACGGCCACTTGTCATCAGACACCCTCCAGCTGTGCCCAAACTCATTGAAATCCTGAACCACAACTTTATCTGGCCTCATAAAGTCATCTTTCTGGCTGTTGGTGTAAGTGCCACACAGTCCACACAGCTTCCCTTGGTACCTCTCCGTCACGTGGACTAGAAGCTCATGGTCTCCATTGAACTTCAGCTGCAGGCCAAAGTGGGTGTCAATCACCACATAAGAGCCACTCTGAGATACACTTATCCCTGGTCGGGGACTCCAAGGAAGAGTGGTCTTCAGGACATCGTCCACCTACAAAACATGAATTGAAATGACTGTGCAGAGAACTGAAACAGAGAAAGTGCATACTTTCTTAAGAATGAATGATTTACATATGAATGAACGATTCCAAGGTGATTGTAACTGTTTACATAAAAGAAGAGGCATTGTGAAGCAAAGCCGTTCAGTGAAATGTAACTCACATAAACCAGATTGTTCTTTCTCACAGCTATATGCACATCTTCAAGTTTAAGAGCAACAGAGTTGATGGCCGTCCACGTTGGATTACCCCTGTGCTCGTTTCGAGTCGTAACTGTGAAGCTGACGGATGTATTTCCACAGGTCTCCGTCACTGTATAGTTACAAGCGCCCTGGAAATGGTAAAGTTTCCCATCAAAGGTTTTATAGTGTGGGTCACCGTAGATGTGGCAAGTAGCAGTGCTTTCTGGATAACACCCCAAATGCCCATTTAGAACTTTGCAGATTTCTTGAGGACCACAGGACATTGGTGTGCAAGCCCATGAATTTCCCAGGCATTGACACCTTCTTTCACAGTTTTCTTCCATGAGAACTTCATCTTTCTGTCAACAAAATGCAGGAAAATGGAATTACTGAACAGGTAGGGCCCTGTTTTAAAGCAAAAGCAAAGGCAGATTTTTAGAGGAGAGTAAAATAGTTTTCACTGTGTAAATATAGAAAGTAACTCATCAAAAAGTAACTCATCAGAAAATAACAAAGCTGACCATTTCTGTATCTAAGCTGCTTCTTGCTAGTTGTATTCCTCTCAGAACACAAATTGCCTTGGCTTTTACGCAAGTCTATGTGCGAAGTCTATCAAGAACATCCAATAGGAAGTTCCAAAGTGCAATTAGTCTCCTTACCTCGTAGTACTGGCCATTATGCCAGCAGCCACAGGCGTCAAGAGAAACACATCTCCCTCCACTGAGTACAAACCCTCTGTTGCACTCGCATCCCTCCACGCAGGGTCTGCTGCAGTTCTCTGGCGCGCCCTGATCTGTGCAGGTTGCAGGACAGGCGCTTGAGCAGACGTTGTAATGACTGTTCGCTGGGCATGGGATTTCTAAAACAAATGCAAATGAAACAAGGTTAACTGTCGAAAGGGTTCCGATTATGTTACAGCTGTTATGTTTTGAATAGTGGGTGTTAAGTAAAGAGGAATTGCTTACGACAGAAGGTAGTATTTCTCCATGGAGGAATGTTCACCCCAGCACTCTGGCAGGCATCTGCATATGCTTGTAAAGCATCACACAGCAAATGCTGGGCTCCAGATAATGCACACATATCAAAAACACAGCTCTCAAAGAAGCTCTCCGGATTAACAACAGAGAGACAGTTGGCAAAAGGGCCATCCTTTTTAGTGATCAGACCACAGAAACGGTCACTTTCATAGAGCTCCTCTGCTTCTGGCAGACAGAAGTCTGGGGGTGGATTGGGCATACAGCTGGAATCACCATCTTCAACTTGCCAACTGTTTCCAAGCTCATTACTATCTTTTGCTTGTGACCCATCAGGTTTCATGTACTCGTCTGCTCTTAGATTGTTGTAATTGCCACACATGCCACAAGTCCCATTGAAATAAGAGCTGGGCACTTTCACTTCCACAGTGTGATCAGTATCATAAGAAACTGTGAGCTTGAAATCGGTCCCCAAAACTACATATCTCCCACTCCTGCCCGCAGTTATCGCCCCTCCAAGTAGCGTGACAGGAAGAGTCCTCCAAACACCATCAACCTGGAGAGAAATGGTGAAATACATTATACCAGAAAAGCAATAAATACAAGCTCTAGAAATGTGACATGCCAGGGTTTTGGAAGTTTTCATTTTCGATTTACAAATGATTAAAAGAATATATATATATACAGTATATATATATATATATATATATATATATATATATATATATTTCATTATGTTTTCACTCATTCGAGGTTTGCTGAAATACTGCTGTGGAAGAAAGGCACAACACTTACCAAGACTCTACTAGTGTTCCCTCTCACTATGGATATTCTGTGATTGTAAACATCTACGTGAACTTGCTGCACATAGGAAATGGAAGGATGGCCCCGATTTTCATTCTTGGCTTCGACGTTGAAGTATGGGAGCGAGGATGAATTAGTGCAGAGCTTGGCTAATGTATAGGTGCAGGTGCCCATGAAGTGATGGGTAGCTTTATCGAATGTGTTGTAGTGAGGGTCATTATGAACCCTGCAGATGCCATAGGTATGCGGGTAGCAGCCAGGCACTCCATTGGAAATCCCGCAGTAATAGTCCTTAGGACATGAGGTCGCAGAACATGTTAACTTCCCACCTCGGGAAGGGCACGTGCATTTCGTTGAACAAGTGTCATCGGTCCAGAACTCAGATCCAGCAGGGTAATGCTTTCCATCATGCCAGCATCCACATTGCATACTGGACACACATCTGTCGTTGTACAGAAGATACCCACTGTCACAGACACAGCCTTCAACGCAAGGCAGATTACAAGTGGAGGGAGCGTTTGGATTAACACAGGAGGCAGGGCATGCAGTGCTGCATGGCTCATAGTGGCTGTTTGGTCCGCACGGTATGGCTAAAACAAGATGGACAAAGACAAACAAATGAGGTTTACAATACTATCTAATACTCACAAAGGTACTGGGGTTCAACACACTGCATTACATATATATAGAGAGAGAAAGAGAGAGAGAGAGAGAAGTACTTACAACAAAATGTCGAGTTCCGCCAAGGTGGTATATCGACCCCGTGTGCTTGACACATATCTGCATAGGACTGTAGGCTCTTACACAGGGCGTCAACATCCATGTTGAGCTCACAAAGGTCATAGACACAATTCACAAAGTAATCTCTTGGAGCTACTTTAGAGTGGCATTTCTTGAACGGCCCGTTATTATCGATGATCAAACCACAGTAATTCTTGCTTTCAATCATTTCTTTCTCTTCTACGCTGCACTCTGGTAAGACTACGGGACCGCTTGAGCAACTGAAAGATGAAATACATCAATTGTAAGACGTGTCTGTTTTGAAATACATCATTTTGAAACAGTATTGGCTTTGAGAATAAAACATACTTGGACTGATTGTGAACCTGCCAACTGTTGCCCAGGCTGGAAGAGTCTGGTTCCATTTCTCCATCTGGATTCAGGAAATCATCTGCTTGATCTCCATTATAATTTCCGCACATTCCACAAACCTTCTCTTGGAAAGAACTGGGCAGGGTGACCTCCACTCTGTGGTCTCCATCAAATTTAACTCGCAGTCCAAAACCAGTGGAAACCATGACATAGCGGCCACTTAGTCCAACATGTAAACCTGGTGTCACTGTCACCGGCACGTTCTCCATTTGTCCATTGACCTGCAGGTAGCGGTAATGTAGTTGTCATTATTGTTTTCTGGGCTGTGAGGAACACAGTGGTCAATGGCACCGAGTGCAGAGCTATTCCATACTGTACCTTAACTACTCTGTTCTTCTGCAGTGTGATTCTGTAGCTGTCCACCTCCACATTCACATAGCTCACGTACGATACACGTGTATTGCCTCTTCTGTATTCGTTGGCAGCTTCAACGTTGAAGAACGGCATGGTGCTGTTAGCACTGCACCGCTTGGACAATGTGTAGGTACAGTTCCCCATGAAATGATGCATTAGCTTGTCAAAGGTCTGGTAGTGAGGATCTCCCGACACAACACAAGCACTCTCTGCAGAAAAGTAGACCGTTGGTATTGCATTTCATAACTTTGCTAAATCATAGAAACTCAAAGGTTACAGTTTCCATAACTGAACATGTCCTAATGTAAAAATGTGATCAAATGAAATTGTAAGAAGGCAGGAAAGACCCAGAATGGCCTTGGAAATAAGGAACTCTGTCTATTTTGTATGAAACCTCTGTAGAATGTATTGATACAATGTTTCCAGTTTCTTACCATGTGGGCCCTAATCCTTACCTGTTTCCACGGAAGTCGTGGATCCTATTGTTGTGACGGTTGTTGCTGTTGTAGTTGTGGTTGATGGTGAGGGTGTGGGGGGCGTGACTGTCGGAGTACCTGAGCAGGATCTGAATTCAATGGACACATCATCCACAGCAACATCAGATCGATAATCATTGCCCCTCACTCCTTCTAAGATAATCTGTAAAATCAATGTTTTCATTGTGTGCATCAGAAAAGCATGGTAACCCTGTAGTGTACAGATAAGGTGTGATTCCCAGTTGTATTTCCAAGCACAATCTTTACCTTAAATCTTCCTGAGATGTTCAGTTCAACCTCTGCTGAATTCCACCTGTCTCCTTTGTTGCCTGTTTCTGTCCACATCAGTACTGGAGTTGAATTTTCAACCAGATACACATTCAGGGCCATGGTGCGAGCAACTCCATACATGTGATACCAGAATCGGAAGCAATGAGGCCCCGTAGCCGTGCATTCAGGACTGACCAGTTGAGCTACATCTCCTGTGTCAGCAAGATTGCCTTCAATATAAACGTAGTGGCCGCCTGCAAAGCAAGAACAACATCATAAAATAACTTCCACGTAAGAGAACATTGCCTGAAATGAATAACAGAATCAATTCTATAGTTTTTATTTTATATATATATATATCTGTGCAGGAAACCAGTAAAGCATGACTACCACTCATTAATCCAACATGTTTCACTGCCACTTACCTCCAGAGGTGTGGTCATAAGATGGCCCTGTGTACGGGGAAGGTGTTGCGCCTTGCATTCTTGTCCAGTCAAACCTGTCTGTTGTAGACTGGGTCCATTCACATAAGCCACTGTCAAAGTTGCAGTCCATAGGACAACCTAGAATGTGATCAATGACATTGTGGGACATGGAATTGTAATAATGCACTTCTATAAGTAATAATGAACAATCTGATTAATGGCGAATCAGAATCAATTTCAGTTTTATCACCATGCTGTTTACGTGCTCTCAGTATGCTATCTTACAAAGTTCAAACTTTTTAAACAACAACTGGAGCGTTTTAAGAATTACACTTCAACTAGTGCAGTACCTCCTGGTAGGGCTGTTGGAGTTGATGCAGCAGTTGGTGTTGTGATGATGGGACGTTCTGCAAAGAAATAATTATATTCAAATGAATAATAATTCTGCTGGGTGAAGTTAGGATAATACTGCTAGGACAACATGACGGTCTCATAATAAGAAAGGATATTCTGTTTACCGCAAACAGTGTCTTTCTCCCAGTCCCCAAGGTTCACTCCTGCATTTTCACAGGCTGCAGCATATGATTCCAGTGCATTGCAGAGCTGTTCAGTGCTTCCAGTTGTAGCACACTGGTCATAGACGCAGCTCTCAAAGTACTGTACCGGTGGGATGTACGAATGGCAAGTTTGAAATGGTCCGTCTTTAGCCAGGAGGACCCCACAGTGCTGCTCAGCCTCTTGTTCCAAGATTGGGGGGCACAGTGGTGGAGGTGGGGGCGGATCAGAAGCACATCTTTTTACAAAACAGAAACAGATCACTGGCCAGTTCCCTTGAATACTGGACAAATATATCTATCACACCTACTAACTTTTAATGGAAGGTAAAGTACGAACATAAAGTAAAGAACACTTACGGCCACTTGTCATCAGACACCCTCCAGCTGTGCCCAAACTCATTGAAATCCTGAACCACAACTTTATCTGGCCTCATAAAGTCATCTTTCTGGCTGTTGGTGTAAGTGCCACACAGTCCACACAGCTTCCCTTGGTACCTCTCCGTCACGTGGACTAGAAGCTCATGGTCTCCATTGAACTTCAGCTGCAGGCCAAAGTGGGTGTCAATCACCACATAAGAGCCACTCTGAGATACACTTATCCCTGGTCGGGGACTCCAAGGAAGAGTGGTCTTCAGGACATCGTCCACCTACAAAACATGAATTGAAATGACTGTGCAGAGAACTGAAACAGAGAAAGTGCATACTTTCTTAAGAATGAATGATTTACATATGAATGAACGATTCCAAGGTGATTGTAACTGTTTACATAAAAGAAGAGGCATTGTGAAGCAAAGCCGTTCAGTGAAATGTAACTCACATAAACCAGATTGTTCTTTCTCACAGCTATATGCACATCTTCAAGTTTAAGAGCAACAGAGTTGATGGCCGTCCACGTTGGATTACCCCTGTGCTCGTTTCGAGTCGTAACTGTGAAGCTGACGGATGTATTTCCACAGGTCTCCGTCACTGTATAGTTACAAGCGCCCTGGAAATGGTAAAGTTTCCCATCAAAGGTTTTATAGTGTGGGTCACCGTAGATGTGGCAAGTAGCAGTGCTTTCTGGATAACACCCCAAATGCCCATTTAGAACTTTGCAGATTTCTTGAGGACCACAGGACATTGGTGTGCAAGCCCATGAATTTCCCAGGCATTGACACCTTCTTTCACAGTTTTCTTCCATGAGAACTTCATCTTTCTGTCAACAAAATGCAGGAAAATGGAATTACTGAACAGGTAGGGCCCTGTTTTGAAGCAAAAGCAAAGGCAGATTTTTAGAGGAGAGTAAAATAGTTTTCACTGTGTAAATATAGAAAGTAACTCATCAAAAAGTAACTCATCAGAAAATAACAAAGCTGACCATTTCTGTATCTAAGCTGCTTCTTGCTAGTTGTATTCCTCTCAGAACACAAATTGCCTTGGCTTTTACGCAAGTCTATGTGCGAAGTCTATCAAGAACATCCAATAGGAAGTTCCAAAGTGCAATTAGTCTCCTTACCTCGTAGTACTGGCCATTATGCCAGCAGCCACAGGCGTCAAGAGAAACACATCTCCCTCCACTGAGTACAAACCCTCTGTTGCACTCGCATCCCTCCACGCAGGGTCTGCTGCAGTTCTCTGGCGCGCCCTGATCTGTGCAGGTTGCAGGACAGGCGCTTGAGCAGACGTTGTAATGACTGTTCGCTGGGCATGGGATTTCTAAAACAAATGCAAATAAAACAAGGTTAACTGTCGAAAGGGTTCCGATTATGTTACAGCTGTTATGTTTTGAATAGTGGGTGTTAAGTAAAGAGGAATTGCTTACGACAGAAGGTAGTATTTCTCCATGGTGGAATGTTCACCCCAGCACTCTGGCAGGCATCTGCATATGCTTGTAAAGCATCACACAGCAAATGCTGGGCTCCAGATAATGCACACATATCAAAAACACAGCTCTCAAAGAAGCTCTCCGGATTAACAACAGAGAGACAGTTGGCAAAAGGGCCATCCTTTTTAGTGATCAGACCACAGAAACGGTCACTTTCATAGAGCTCCTCTGCTTCTGGCAGACAGAAGTCTGGGGGTGGATTGGGCATACAGCTGGAATCACCATCTTCAACTTGCCAACTGTTTCCAAGCTCATTACTATCTTTTGCTTGTGACCCATCAGGTTTCATGTACTCGTCTGCTCTTAGATTGTTGTAATTGCCACACATGCCACAAGTCCCATTGAAATAAGAGCTGGGCACTTTCACTTCCACAGTGTGATCAGTATCATAAGAAACTGTGAGCTTGAAATCGGTCCCCAAAACTACATATCTCCCACTCCTGCCCGCAGTTATCGCCCCTCCAAGTAGCGTGACAGGAAGAGTCCTCCAAACACCATCAACCTGGAGAGAAATGGTGAAATACATTATACCAGAAAAGCAATAAATACAAGCTCTAGAAATGTGACATGCCAGGGTTTTGGAAGTTTTCATTTTCGATTTACAAATGATTAAAAGAATATATATATATATACAGTATATATATATATATATATATATATATATATATATATATATATATATATATATATATATCATTATGTTTTCACTCATTCGAGGTTTGCTGAAATACTTCTGTGGAAGAAAGGCACAACACTTACCAAGACTCTACTAGTGTTCCCTCTCACTATGGATATTCTGTGATTGTAAACATCTACGTGAACTTGCTGCACATAGGAAATGGAAGGATGGCCCCGATTTTCATTCTTGGCTTCGACGTTGAAGTATGGGAGCGAGGATGAATTAGTGCAGAGCTTGGCTAATGTATAGGTGCAGGTGCCCATGAAGTGATGGGTAGCTTTATCGAATGTGTTGTAGTGAGGGTCATTATGAACCCTGCAGATGCCATAGGTATGCGGGTAGCAGCCAGGCACTCCATTGGAAATCCCGCAGTAATAGTCCTTAGGACATGAGGTCGCAGAACATGTTAACTTCCCACCTCGGGAAGGGCACGTGCATTTCGTTGAACAAGTGTCATCGGTCCAGAACTCAGATCCAGCAGGGTAATGCTTTCCATCATGCCAGCATCCACATTGCATACTGGACACACATCTGTCGTTGTACAGAAGATACCCACTGTCACAGACACAGCCTTCAACGCAAGGCAGATTACAAGTGGAGGGAGCGTTTGGATTAACACAGGAGGCAGGGCATGCAGTGCTGCATGGCTCATAGTGGCTGTTTGGTCCGCACGGTATGGCTAAAACAAGATGGACAAAGACAAACAAATGAGGTTTACAATACTATCTAATACTCACAAAGGTACTGGGGTTCAACACACTGCATTACATATATAGAGAGAGAGAAAGAGAGAGAGAGAGAGAAGTACTTACAACAAAATGTCGAGTTCCGCCAAGGTGGTATATCGACCCCGTGTGCTTGACACATATCTGCATAGGACTGTAGGCTCTTACACAGGGCGTCAACATCCATGTTGAGCTCACAAAGGTCATAGACACAATTCACAAAGTAATCTCTTGGAGCTACTTTAGAGTGGCATTTCTTGAACGGCCCGTTATTATCGATGATCAAACCACAGTAATTCTTGCTTTCAATCATTTCTTTCTCTTCTACGCTGCACTCTGGTAAGACTACGGGACCGCTTGAGCAACTGAAAGATGAAATACATCAATTGTAAGACGTGTCTGTTTTGAAATACATCATTTTGAAACAGTATTGGCTTTGAGAATAAAACATACTTGGACTGATTGTGAACCTGCCAACTGTTGCCCAGGCTGGAAGAGTCTGGTTCCATTTCTCCATCTGGATTCAGGAAATCATCTGCTTGATCTCCATTATAATTTCCGCACATTCCACAAACCTTCTCTTGGAAAGAACTGGGCAGGGTGACCTCCACTCTGTGGTCTCCATCAAATTTAACTCGCAGTCCAAAACCAGTGGAAACCATGACATAGCGGCCACTTAGTCCAACATGTAAACCTGGTGTCACTGTCACCGGCACGTTCTCCATTTGTCCATTGACCTGCAGGTAGCGGTAATGTAGTTGTCATTATTGTTTTCTGGGCTGTGAGGAACACAGTGGTCAATGGCACCGAATGCAGAGCTATTCCATACTGTACCTTAACTACTCTGTTCTTCTGCAGTGTGATTCTGTAGCTGTCCACCTCCACATTCACATAGCTCACGTACGATACACGTGTATTGCCTCTTCTGTATTCGTTGGCAGCTTCAACGTTGAAGAACGGCATGGTGCTGTTAGCACTGCACCGCTTGGACAATGTGTAGGTACAGTTCCCCATGAAATGATGCATTAGCTTGTCAAAGGTCTGGTAGTGAGGATCTCCCGACACAACACAAGCACTCTCTGCAGAAAAGTAGACCGTTGGTATTGCATTTCATAACTTTGCTTACTCATAGAAACTCAAAGGTTACAGTTTCCACAACTGAACATGTCCTAATGTAAAAATGTGATCAAATGAAATTGTAAGAAGGCAGGAAAGACCCAGAATGGCCTTGGAAATAAGGAACTCTGTCTATTTTGTATGAAACCTCTGTAGAATGTATTGATACAATGTTTCCAGTTTCTTACCATGTGGGCCCTAATCCTTACCTGTTTCCACGGAAGTCGTGGATCCTATTGTTGTGACGGTTGTTGCTGTTGTAGTTGTGGTTGATGGTGAGGGTGTGGGGGGCGTGACTGTCGGAGTACCTGAGCAGGATCTGAATTCAATGGACACATCATCCACAGCAACATCAGATCGATAATCATTGCCCCTCACTCCTTCTAAGATAATCTGTAAAATCAATGTTTTCATTGTGTGCATCAGAAAAGCATGGTAACCCTGTAGTGTACAGATAAGGTGTGATTCCCAGTTGTATTTCCAAGCACAATCTTTACCTTAAATCTTCCTGAGATGTTCAGTTCAACCTCTGCTGAATTCCACCTGTCTCCTTTGTTGCCTGTTTCTGTCCACATCAGTACTGGAGTTGAATTTTCAACCAGATACACATTCAGGGCCATGGTGCGAGCAACTCCATACATGTGATACCAGAATCGGAAGCAATGAGGCCCCGTAGCCGTGCATTCAGGACTGACCAGTTGAGCTACATCTCCTGTGTCAGCAAGATTGCCTTCAATATAAACGTAGTGGCCGCCTGCAAAGCAAGAACAACATCATAAAATAACTTCCACGTAAGAGAACATTGCCTGAAATGAATAACAGAATCAATTCTATAGTTTTTATTTTATATATATATATATCTGTGCAGGAAACCAGTAAAGCATGACTACCACTCATTAATCCAACATGTTTCACTGCCACTTACCTCCAGAGGTGTGGTCATAAGATGGCCCTGTGTACGGGGAAGGTGTTGCGCCTTGCATTCTTGTCCAGTCAAACCTGTCTGTTGTAGACTGGGTCCATTCACATAAGCCACTGTCAAAGTTGCAGTCCATAGGACAACCTAGAATGTGATCAATGACATTGTGGGACATGGAATTGTAATAATGCACTTCTATAAGTAATAATGAACAATCTGATTAATGGCGAATCAGAATCAATTTCAGTTTCATCACCATGCTGTTTACGTGCTCTCAGTATGCTATCTTACAAAGTTCAAACTTTTTAAACAACAACTGGAGCGTTTTAAGAATTACACTTCAACTAGTGCAGTACCTCCTGGTAGGGCTGTTGGAGTTGATGCAGCAGTTGGTGTTGTGATGATGGGACGTTCTGCAAAGAAATAATTATATTCAAATGAATAATAATTCTGCTGGGTGAAGTTAGGATAATACTGCTAGGACAACATGACGGTCTCATAATAAGAAAGGATATTCTGTTTACCGCAAACAGTGTCTTTCTCCCAGTCCCCAAGGTTCACTCCTGCATTTTCACAGGCTGCAGCATATGATTCCAGTGCATTGCAGAGCTGTTCAGTGCTTCCAGTTGTAGCACACTGGTCATAGACGCAGCTCTCAAAGTACTGTACCGGTGGGATGTACGAATGGCAAGTTTGAAATGGTCCGTCTTTAGCCAGGAGGACCCCACAGTGCTGCTCAGCCTCTTGTTCCAAGATTGGGGGGCACAGTGGTGGAGGTGGGGGCGGATCAGAAGCACATCTTTTTACAAAACAGAAACAGATCACTGGCCAGTTCCCTTGAATACTGGACAAATATATCTATCACACCTACTAACTTTTAATGGAAGGTAAAGTACGAACATAAAGTAAAGAACACTTACGGCCACTTGTCATCAGACACCCTCCAGCTGTGCCCAAACTCATTGAAATCCTGAACCACAACTTTATCTGGCCTCATAAAGTCATCTTTCTGGCTGTTGGTGTAAGTGCCACACAGTCCACACAGCTTCCCTTGGTACCTCTCCGTCACGTGGACTAGAAGCTCATGGTCTCCATTGAACTTCAGCTGCAGGCCAAAGTGGGTGTCAATCACCACATAAGAGCCACTCTGAGATACACTTATCCCTGGTCGGGGACTCCAAGGAAGAGTGGTCTTCAGGACATCGTCCACCTACAAAACATGAATTGAAATGACTGTGCAGAGAACTGAAACAGAGAAAGTGCATACTTTCTTAAGAATGAATGATTTACATATGAATGAACGATTCCAAGGTGATTGTAACTGTTTACATAAAAGAAGAGGCATTGTGAAGCAAAGCCGTTCAGTGAAATGTAACTCACATAAACCAGATTGTTCTTTCTCACAGCTATATGCACATCTTCAAGTTTAAGAGCAACAGAGTTGATGGCCGTCCACGTTGGATTACCCCTGTGCTCGTTTCGAGTCGTAACTGTGAAGCTGACGGATGTATTTCCACAGGTCTCCGTCACTGTATAGTTACAAGCGCCCTGGAAATGGTAAAGTTTCCCATCAAAGGTTTTATAGTGTGGGTCACCGTAGATGTGGCAAGTAGCAGTGCTTTCTGGATAACACCCCAAATGCCCATTTTGAACTTTGCAGATTTCTTGAGGACCACAGGACATTGGTGTGCAAGCCCATGCATTTCCCAGGCATTGACACCTTCTTTCACAGTTTTCTTCCATGAGAACTTCATCTTTCTGTCAACAAAATGCAGGAAAATAGAATTACTGAACAGGTAGGGCCCTGTTTTGAAGCAAAAGCAAAGGCAGATTTTTAGAGGAGAGTAAAACAGTTTTCACTGTGTAAATATAGAAAGTAACTCATCAAAAAGTAACTCATCAGAAAATAACAAAGCTGACCATTTCTGTATCTAAGCTGCTTCTTGCTAGTTGTATTCCTCTCAGAACACAAATTGCCTTGGCTTTTACGCAAGTCTATGTGCGAAGTCTATCAAGAACATCCAATAGGAAGTTCCAAAGTGCAATTAGTCTCCTTACCTCGTAGTACTGGCCATTATGCCAGCAGCCACAGGCGTCAAGAGAAACACATCTCCCTCCACTGAGTACAAACCCTCTGTTGCACTCGCATCCCTCCACGCAGGGTCTGCTGCAGTTCTCTGGCGCGCCATGATCTGTGCAGGTTGCAGGACAGGCGCTTGAGCAGATGTTGTAATGACTGTTCGCTGGGCATGGGATTTCTAAAACAAATGCAAATAAAACAAGGTTAATTGTCGAAAGGGTTCTGATTATGTTACAGCTGTTATGTTTTGAATAGTGGGTGTTAAGTAAAGAGGAATTGCTTACGACAGAAGGTAGTATTTCTCCATGGTGGAATGTTCACCCCAGCACTCTGGCAGGCATCTGCATATGCTTGTAAAGCATCACACAGCAAATGCTGGGCTCCAGATAATGCACACATATCAAAAACACAGCTCTCAAAGAAGCTCTCCGGATTAACAACAGAGAGACAGTTGGCAAAAGGGCCATCCTTTTTAGTGATCAGACCACAGAAACGGTCACTTTCATAGAGCTCCTCTGCTTCTGGCAGACAGAAGTCTGGGGGTGGATTGGGCATACAGCTGGAATCACCATCTTCAACTTGCCAACTGTTTCCAAGCTCATTACTATCTTTTGCTTGTGACCCATCAGGTTTCATGTACTCGTCTGCTCTTAGATTGTTGTAATTGCCACACATGCCACAAGTCCCATTGAAATAAGAGCTGGGCACTTTCACTTCCACAGTGTGATCAGTATCATAAGAAACTGTGAGCTTGAAATCGGTCCCCAAAACTACATATCTCCCACTCCTGCCCGCAGTTATCGCCCCTCCAAGTAGCGTGACAGGAAGAGTCCTCCAAACACCATCAACCTGGAGAGAAATGGTGAAATACATTATACCAGAAAAGCAATAAATACAAGCTCTAGAAATGTGACATGCCAGGGTTTTGGAAGTTTTCATTTTCGATTTACAAATGATTAAAAGAATATATATATATACAGTATATATATATATATATATATATATATATATATATATATATATATATATATATATATATATATATATATATCATTATGTTTTCACTCATTCGAGGTTTGCTGAAATACTTCTGTGGAAGAAAGGCACAACACTTACCAAGACTCTACTAGTGTTCCCTCTCACTATGGATATTCTGTGATTGTAAACATCTACGTGAACTTGCTGCACATAGGAAATGGAAGGATGGCCCCGATTTTCATTCTTGGCTTCGACGTTGAAGTATGGGAGCGAGGATGAATTAGTGCAGAGCTTGGCTAATGTATAGGTGCAGGTGCCCATGAAGTGATGGGTAGCTTTATCGAATGTGTTGTAGTGAGGGTCATTATGAACCCTGCAGATGCCATAGGTATGCGGGTAGCAGCCAGGCACTCCATTGGAAATCCCGCAGTAATAGTCCTTAGGACATGAGGTCGCAGAACATGTTAACTTCCCACCTCGGGAAGGGCACGTGCATTTCGTTGAACAAGTGTCATCGGTCCAGAACTCAGATCCAGCAGGGTAATGCTTTCCATCATGCCAGCATCCACATTGCATACTGGACACACATCTGTCGTTGTACAGAAGATACCCACTGTCACAGACACAGCCTTCAACGCAAGGCAGATTACAAGTGGAGGGAGCGTTTGGATTAACACAGGAGGCAGGGCATGCAGTGCTGCATGGCTCATAGTGGCTGTTTGGTCCGCACGGTATGGCTAAAACAAGATGGACAAAGACAAACAAATGAGGTTTACAATACTATCTAATACTCACAAAGGTACTGGGGTTCAACACACTGCATTACATATATATAGAGAGAGAAAGAGAGAGAGAGAGAGAAGTACTTACAACAAAATGTCGAGTTCCGCCAAGGTGGTATATCGACCCCGTGTGCTTGACACATATCTGCATAGGACTGTAGGCTCTTACACAGGGCGTCAACATCCATGTTGAGCTCACAAAGGTCATAGACACAATTCACAAAGTAATCTCTTGGAGCTACTTTAGAGTGGCATTTCTTGAACGGCCCGTTATTATCGATGATCAAACCACAGTAATTCTTGCTTTCAATCATTTCTTTCTCTTCTACGCTGCACTCTGGTAAGACTACGGGACCGCTTGAGCAACTGAAAGATGAAATACATCAATTGTAAGACGTGTCTGTTTTGAAATACATCATTTTGAAACAGTATTGGCTTTGAGAATAAAACATACTTGGACTGATTGTGAACCTGCCAACTGTTGCCCAGGCTGGAAGAGTCTGGTTCCATTTCTCCATCTGGATTCAGGAAATCATCTGCTTGATCTCCATTATAATTTCCGCACATTCCACAAACCTTCTCTTGGAAAGAACTGGGCAGGGTGACCTCCACTCTGTGGTCTCCATCAAATTTAACTCGCAGTCCAAAACCAGTGGAAACCATGACATAGCGGCCACTTAGTCCAACATGTAAACCTGGTGTCACTGTCACCGGCACGTTCTCCATTTGTCCATTGACCTGCAGGTAGCGGTAATGTAGTTGTCATTATTGTTTTCTGGGCTGTGAGGAACACAGTGGTCAATGGCACCGAGTGCAGAGCTATTCCATACTGTACCTTAACTACTCTGTTCTTCTGCAGTGTGATTCTGTAGCTGTCCACCTCCACATTCACATAGCTCACGTACGATACACGTGTATTGCCTCTTCTGTATTCGTTGGCAGCTTCAACGTTGAAGAACGGCATGGTGCTGTTAGCACTGCACCGCTTGGACAATGTGTAGGTACAGTTCCCCATGAAATGATGCATTAGCTTGTCAAAGGTCTGGTAGTGAGGATCTCCCGACACAACACAAGCACTCTCTGCAGAAAAGTAGACCGTTGGTATTGCATTTCATAACTTTGCTTACTCATAGAAACTCAAAGGTTACAGTTTCCACAACTGAACATGTCCTAATGTAAAAATGTGATCAAATGAAATTGTAAGAAGGCAGGAAAGACCCAGAATGGCCTTGGAAATAAGGAACTCTGTCTATTTTGTATGAAACCTCTGTAGAATGTATTGATACAATGTTTCCAGTTTCTTACCATGTGGGCCCTAATCCTTACCTGTTTCCACGGAAGTCGTGGATCCTATTGTTGTGACGGTTGTTGCTGTTGTAGTTGTGGTTGATGGTGAGGGTGTGGGGGGCGTGACTGTCGGAGTACCTGAGCAGGATCTGAATTCAATGGACACATCATCCACAGCAACATCAGATCGATAATCATTGCCCCTCACTCCTTCTAAGATAATCTGTAAAATGAATGTTTTCATTGTGTGCATCAGAAAAGCATGGTAACCCTGTAGTGTACAGATAAGATGTGATTCCCAGTTGTATTTCCAAGCACAATCTTTACCTTAAATCTTCCTGAGATGTTCAGTTCAACCTCTGCTGAATTCCACCTGTCTCCTTTGTTGCCTGTTTCTGTCCACATCAGTACTGGAGTTGAATTTTCAACCAGATACACATTCAGGGCCATGGTGCGAGCAACTCCATACATGTGATACCAGAATCGGAAGCAATGAGGCCCCGTAGCCGTGCATTCAGGACTGACCAGTTGAGCTACATCTCCTGTGTCAGCAAGATTGCCTTCAATATAAACGTAGTGGCCGCCTGCAAAGCAAGAACAACATCATAAAATAACTTCCACGTAAGAGAACATTGCCTGAAATGAATAACAGAATCAATTCTATAGTTTTTATTTTATATATATATATATCTGTGCAGGAAACCAGTAAAGCATGACTACCACTCATTAATCCAACATGTTTCACTGCCACTTACCTCCAGAGGTGTGGTCATAAGATGGCCCTGTGTACGGGGAAGGTGTTGCGCCTTGCATTCTTGTCCAGTCAAACCTGTCTGTTGTAGACTGGGTCCATTCACATAAGCCACTGTCAAAGTTGCAGTCCATAGGACAACCTAGAATGTGATCAATGACATTGTGGGACATGGAATTGTAATAATGCACTTCTATAAGTAATAATGAACAATCTGATTAATGGCGAATCAGAATCAATTTCAGTTTCATCACCATGCTGTTTACGTGCTCTCAGTATGCTATCTTACAAAGTTCAAACTTTTTAAACAACAACTGGAGCGTTTTAAGAATTACACTTCAACTAGTGCAGTACCTCCTGGTAGGGCTGTTGGAGTTGATGCAGCAGTTGGTGTTGTGATGATGGGACGTTCTGCAAAGAAATAATTATATTCAAATGAATAATAATTCTGCTGGGTGAAGTTAGGATAATACTGCTAGGACAACATGACGGTCTCATAATAAGAAAGGATATTCTGTTTACCGCAAACAGTGTCTTTCTCCCAGTCCCCAAGGTTCACTCCTGCATTTTCACAGGCTGCAGCATATGATTCCAGTGCATTGCAGAGCTGTTCAGTGCTTCCAGTTGTAGCACACTGGTCATAGACGCAGCTCTCAAAGTACTGTACCGGTGGGATGTACGAATGGCAAGTTTGAAATGGTCCGTCTTTAGCCAGGAGGACCCCACAGTGCTGCTCAGCCTCTTGTTCCAAGATTGGGGGGCACAGTGGTGGAGGTGGGGGCGGATCAGAAGCACATCTTTTTACAAAACAGAAACAGATCACTGGCCAGTTCCCTTGAATACTGGACAAATATATCTATCACACCTACTAACTTTTAATGGAAGGTAAAGTACGAACATAAAGTAAAGAACACTTACGGCCACTTGTCATCAGACACCCTCCAGCTGTGCCCAAACTCATTGAAATCCTGAACCACAACTTTATCTGGCCTCATAAAGTCATCTTTCTGGCTGTTGGTGTAAGTGCCACACAGTCCACACAGCTTCCCTTGGTACCTCTCCGTCACGTGGACTAGAAGCTCATGGTCTCCATTGAACTTCAGCTGCAGGCCAAAGTGGGTGTCAATCACCACATAAGAGCCACTCTGAGATACACTTATCCCTGGTCGGGGACTCCAAGGAAGAGTGGTCTTCAGGACATCGTCCACCTACAAAACATGAATTGAAATGACTGTGCAGAGAACTGAAACAGAGAAAGTGCATACTTTCTTAAGAATGAATGATTTACATATGAATGAACGATTCCAAGGTGATTGTAACTGTTTACATAAAAGAAGAGGCATTGTGAAGCAAAGCCGTTCAGTGAAATGTAACTCACATAAACCAGATTGTTCTTTCTCACAGCTATATGCACATCTTCAAGTTTAAGAGCAACAGAGTTGATGGCCGTCCACGTTGGATTACCCCTGTGCTCGTTTCGAGTCGTAACTGTGAAGCTGACGGATGTATTTCCACAGGTCTCCGTCACTGTATAGTTACAAGCGCCCTGGAAATGGTAAAGTTTCCCATCAAAGGTTTTATAGTGTGGGTCACCGTAGATGTGGCAAGTAGCAGTACTTTCTGGATAACACCCCAAATGCCCATTTTGAACTTTGCAGATTTCTTGAGGACCACAGGACATTGGTGTGCAAGCCCATGCATTTCCCAGGCATTGACACCTTCTTTCACAGTTTTCTTCCATGAGAACTTCATCTTTCTGTCAACAAAATGCAGGAAAATAGAATTACTGAACAGGTAGGGCCCTGTTTTGAAGCAAAAGCAAAGGCAGATTTTTAGAGGAGAGTAAAATAGTTTTCACTGTGTAAATATAGAAAGTAACTCATCAAAAAGTAACTCATCAGAAAATAACAAAGCTGACCATTTCTGTATCTAAGCTGCTTCTTGCTAGTTGTATTCCTCTCAGAACACAAATTGCCTTGGCTTTTACGCAAGTCTATGTGCGAAGTCTATCAAGAACATCCAATAGGAAGTTCCAAAGTGCAATTAGTCTCCTTACCTCGTAGTACTGGCCATTATGCCAGCAGCCACAGGCGTCAAGAGAAACACATCTCCCTCCACTGAGTACAAACCCTCTGTTGCACTCGCATCCCTCCACGCAGGGTCTGCTGCAGTTCTCTGGCGCGCCCTGATCTGTGCAGGTTGCAGGACAGGCGCTTGAGCAGATGTTGTAATGACTGTTCGCTGGGCATGGGATTTCTAAAACAAATGCAAATAAAACAAGGTTAATTGTCGAAAGGGTTCCGATTATGTTACAGCTGTTATGTTTTGAATAGTGGGTGTTAAGTAAAGAGGAATTGCTTACGACAGAAGGTAGTATTTCTCCATGGTGGAATGTTCACCCCAGCACTCTGGCAGGCATCTGCATATGCTTGTAAAGCATCACACAGCAAATGCTGGGCTCCAGATAATGCACACATATCAAAAACACAGCTCTCAAAGAAGCTCTCCGGATTAACAACAGAGAGACAGTTGGCAAAAGGGCCATCCTTTTTAGTGATCAGACCACAGAAACGGTCACTTTCATAGAGCTCCTCTGCTTCTGGCAGACAGAAGTCTGGGGGTGGATTGGGCATACAGCTGGAATCACCATCTTCAACTTGCCAACTGTTTCCAAGCTCATTACTATCTTTTGCTTGTGACCCATCAGGTTTCATGTACTCGTCTGCTCTTAGATTGTTGTAATTGCCACACATGCCACAAGTCCCATTGAAATAAGAGCTGGGCACTTTCACTTCCACAGTGTGATCAGTATCATAAGAAACTGTGAGCTTGAAATCGGTCCCCAAAACTACATATCTCCCACTCCTGCCCGCAGTTATCGCCCCTCCAAGTAGCGTGACAGGAAGAGTCCTCCAAACACCATCAACCTGGAGAGAAATGGTGAAATACATTATACCAGAAAAGCAATAAATACAAGCTCTAGAAATGTGACATGCCAGGGTTTTGGAAGTTTTCATTTTCGATTTACAAATGATTAAAAGAATATATATATATACAGTATATATATATATATATATATATATATATATATATATATATATATATATATATATATATATATATATATATATATATTTCATTATGTTTTCACTCATTCGAGGTTTGCTGAAATACTTCTGTGGAAGAAAGGCACAACACTTACCAAGACTCTACTAGTGTTCCCTCTCACTATGGATATTCTGTGATTGTAAACATCTACATGAACTTGCTGCACATAGGAAATGGAAGGATGGCCCCGATTTTCATTCTTGGCTTCGACGTTGAAGTATGGGAGCGAGGATGAATTAGTGCAGAGCTTGGCTAATGTATAGGTGCAGGTGCCCATGAAGTGATGGGTAGCTTTATCGAATGTGTTGTAGTGAGGGTCATTATGAACCCTGCAGCTGCCATAGGTATGCGGGTAGCAGCCAGGCACTCCATTGGAAATCCCGCAGTAATAGTCCTTAGGACATGAGGTCGCAGAACATGTTAACTTCCCACCTCGGGAAGGGCACGTGCATTTCGTTGAACAAGTGTCATCGGTCCAGAACTCAGATCCAGCAGGGTAATGCTTTCCATCATGCCAGCATCCACATTGCATACTGGACACACATCTGTCGTTGTACAGAAGATACCCACTGTCACAGACACAGCCTTCAACGCAAGGCAGATTACAAGTGGAGGGAGCGTTTGGATTAACACAGGAGGCAGGGCATGCAGTGCTGCATGGCTCATAGTGGCTGTTTGGTCCGCACGGTATGGCTAAAACAAGATGGACAAAGACAAACAAATGAGGTTTACAATACTATCTAATACTCACAAAGGTACTGGGGTTCAACACACTGCATTACATATATATAGAGAGAGAAAGAGAGAGAGAGAGAGAAGTACTTACAACAAAATGTCGAGTTCCGCCAAGGTGGTATATCGACCCCGTGTGCTTGACACATATCTGCATAGGACTGTAGGCTCTTACACAGGGCGTCAACATCCATGTTGAGCTCACAAAGGTCATAGACACAATTCACAAAGTAATCTCTTGGAGCTACTTTAGAGTGGCATTTCTTGAACGGCCCGTTATTATCGATGATCAAACCACAGTAATTCTTGCTTTCAATCATTTCTTTCTCTTCTACGCTGCACTCTGGTAAGACTACGGGACCGCTTGAGCAACTGAAAGATGAAATACATCAATTGTAAGACGTGTCTGTTTTGAAATACATCATTTTGAAACAGTATTGGCTTTGAGAATAAAACATACTTGGACTGATTGTGAACCTGCCAACTGTTGCCCAGGCTGGAAGAGTCTGGTTCCATTTCTCCATCTGGATTCAGGAAATCATCTGCTTGATCTCCATTATAATTTCCGCACATTCCACAAACCTTCTCTTGGAAAGAACTGGGCAGGGTGACCTCCACTCTGTGGTCTCCATCAAATTTAACTCGCAGTCCAAAACCAGTGGAAACCATGACATAGCGGCCACTTAGTCCAACATGTAAACCTGGTGTCACTGTCACCGGCACGTTCTCCATTTGTCCATTGACCTGCAGGTAGCGGTAATGTAGTTGTCATTATTGTTTTCTGGGCTGTGAGGAACACAGTGGTCAATGGCACCGAGTGCAGAGCTATTCCATACTGTACCTTAACTACTCTGTTCTTCTGCAGTGTGATTCTGTAGCTGTCCACCTCCACATTCACATAGCTCACGTACGATACACGTGTATTGCCTCTTCTGTATTCGTTGGCAGCTTCAACGTTGAAGAACGGCATGGTGCTGTTAGCACTGCACCGCTTGGACAATGTGTAGGTACAGTTCCCCATGAAATGATGCATTAGCTTGTCAAAGGTCTGGTAGTGAGGATCTCCCGACACAACACAAGCACTCTCTGCAGAAAAGTAGACCGTTGGTATTGCATTTCATAACTTTGCTAAATCATAGAAACTCAAAGGTTACAGTTTCCATAACTGAACATGTCCTAATGTAAAAATGTGATCAAATGAAATTGTAAGAAGGCAGGAAAGACCCAGAATGGCCTTGGAAATAAGGAACTCTGTCTATTTTGTATGAAACCTCTGTAGAATGTATTGATACAATGTTTCCAGTTTCTTACCATGTGGGCCCTAATCCTTACCTGTTTCCACGGAAGTCGTGGATCCTATTGTTGTGACGGTTGTTGCTGTTGTAGTTGTGGTTGATGGTGAGGGTGTGGGGGGCGTGACTGTCGGAGTACCTGAGCAGGATCTGAATTCAATGGACACATCATCCACAGCAACATCAGATCGATAATCATTGCCCCTCACTCCTTCTAAGATAATCTGTAAAATGAATGTTTTCATTGTGTGCATCAGAAAAGCATGGTAACCCTGTAGTGTACAGATAAGGTGTGATTCCCAGTTGTATTTCCAAGCACAATCTTTACCTTAAATCTTCCTGAGATGTTCAGTTCAACCTCTGCTGAATTCCACCTGTCTCCTTTGTTGCCTGTTTCTGTCCACATCAGTACTGGAGTTGAATTTTCAACCAGATACACATTCAGGGCCATGGTGCGAGCAACTCCATACATGTGATACCAGAATCGGAAGCAATGAGGCCCCGTAGCCGTGCATTCAGGACTGACCAGTTGAGCTACATCTCCTGTGTCAGCAAGATTGCCTTCAATATAAACGTAGTGGCCGCCTGCAAAGCAAGAACAACATCATAAAATAACTTCCACGTAAGAGAACATTGCCTGAAATGAATAACAGAATCAATTCTATAGTTTTTATTTTATATATATATATATCTGTGCAGGAAACCAGTAAAGCATGACTACCACTCATTAATCCAACATGTTTCACTGCCACTTACCTCCAGAGGTGTGGTCATAAGATGGCCCTGTGTACGGGGAAGGTGTTGCGCCTTGCATTCTTGTCCAGTCAAACCTGTCTGTTGTAGACTGGGTCCATTCACAGAAGCCACTGTCAAAGTTGCAGTCCATAGGACAACCTAGAGTGTGATCAATGACATTGTGGGACATGGAATTGTAATAATGCACTTCTATAAGTAATAATGAACAATCTGATTAATGGCGAATCAGAATCAATTTCAGTTTCATCACCATGCTGTTTACGTGCTCTCAGTATGCTATCTTACAAAGTTCAAACTTTTTAAACAACAACTGGAGCTTTTTAAGAATTACACTTCAACTAGTGCAGTACCTCCTGGTAGGGCTGTTGGAGTTGATGCAGCAGTTGGTGTTGTGATGATGGGACGTTCTGCAAAGAAATAATTATATTCAAATGAATAATAATTCTGCTGGGTGAAGTTAGGATAATACTGCTAGGACAACATGACGGTCTCATAATAAGAAAGGATATTCTGTTTACCGCAAACAGTGTCTTTCTCCCAGTCCCCAAGGTTCACTCCTGCATTTTCACAGGCTGCAGCATATGATTCCAGTGCATTGCAGAGCTGTTCAGTGCTTCCAGTTGTAGCACACTGGTCATAGACGCAGCTCTCAAAGTACTGTACCGGTGGGATGTACGAATGGCAAGTTTGAAATGGTCCGTCTTTAGCCAGGAGGACCCCACAGTGCTGCTCAGCCTCTTGTTCCAAGATTGGGGGGCACAGTGGTGGAGGTGGGGGCGGATCAGAAGCACATCTTTTTACAAAACAGAAACAGATCACTGGCCAGTTCCCTTGAATACTGGACAAATATATCTATCACACCTACTAACTTTTAATGGAAGGTAAAGTACGAACATAAAGTAAAGAACACTTACGGCCACTTGTCATCAGACACCCTCCAGCTGTGCCCAAACTCATTGAAATCCTGAACCACAACTTTATCTGGCCTCATAAAGTCATCTTTCTGGCTGTTGGTGTAAGTGCCACACAGTCCACACAGCTTCCCTTGGTACCTCTCCGTCACGTGGACTAGAAGCTCATGGTCTCCATTGAACTTCAGCTGCAGGCCAAAGTGGGTGTCAATCACCACATAAGAGCCACTCTGAGATACACTTATCCCTGGTCGGGGACTCCAAGGAAGAGTGGTCTTCAGGACATCGTCCACCTACAAAACATGAATTGAAATGACTGTGCAGAGAACTGAAACAGAGAAAGTGCATACTTTCTTAAGAATGAATGATTTACATATGAATGAACGATTCCAAGGTGATTGTAACTGTTTACATAAAAGAAGAGGCATTGTGAAGCAAAGCCGTTCAGTGAAATGTAACTCACATAAACCAGATTGTTCTTTCTCACAGCTATATGCACATCTTCAAGTTTAAGAGCAACAGAGTTGATGGCCGTCCACGTTGGATTACCCCTGTGCTCGTTTCGAGTCGTAACTGTGAAGCTGACGGATGTATTTCCACAGGTCTCCGTCACTGTATAGTTACAAGCGCCCTGGAAATGGTAAAGTTTCCCATCAAAGGTTTTATAGTGTGGGTCACCGTAGATGTGGCAAGTAGCAGTGCTTTCTGGATAACACCCCAAATGCCCATTTTGAACTTTGCAGATTTCTTGAGGACCACAGGACATTGGTGTGCAAGCCCATGCATTTCCCAGGCATTGACACCTTCTTTCACAGTTTTCTTCCATGAGAACTTCATCTTTCTGTCAACAAAATGCAGGAAAATGGAATTACTGAACAGGTAGGGCCCTGTTTTGAAGCAAAAGCAAAGGCAGATTTTTAGAGGAGAGTAAAATAGTTTTCACTGTGTAAATATAGAAAGTAACTCATCAAAAAGTAACTCATCAGAAAATAACAAAGCTGACCATTTCTGTATCTAAGCTGCTTCTTGCTAGTTGTATTCCTCTCAGAACACAAATTGCCTTGGCTTTTATGCAAGTCTATGTGCGAAGTCTATCAAGAACATCCAATAGGAAGTTCCAAAGTGCAATTAGTCTCCTTACCTCGTAGTACTGGCCATTATGCCAGCAGCCACAGGCGTCAAGAGAAACACATCTCCCTCCACTGAGTACAAACCCTCTGTTGCACTCGCATCCCTCCACGCAGGGTCTGCTGCAGTTCTCTGGCGCACCCTGATCTGTGCAGGTTGCAGGACAGGCGCTTGAGCAGACGTTGTAATGACTGTTCGCTGGGCATGGGATTTCTAAAACAAATGCAAATAAAACAAGGTTAACTGTCGAAAGGGTTCCGATTATGTTACAGCTGTTATGTTTTGAATAGTGGGTGTTAAGTAAAGAGGAATTGCTTACGACAGAAGGTAGTATTTCTCCATGGTGGAATGTTCACCCCAGCACTCTGGCAGGCATCTGCATATGCTTGTAAAGCATCACACAGCAAATGCTGGGCTCCAGATAATGCACACATATCAAAAACACAGCTCTCAAAGAAGCTCTCCGGATTAACAACAGAGAGACAGTTGGCAAAAGGGCCATCCTTTTTAGTGATCAGACCACAGAAACGGTCACTTTCATAGAGCTCCTCTGCTTCTGGCAGACAGAAGTCTGGGGGTGGATT
Source organism: Acipenser ruthenus (assembly GCF_902713425.1). Lineage (NCBI taxonomy): Eukaryota > Metazoa > Chordata > Actinopteri > Acipenseriformes > Acipenseridae > Acipenser > Acipenser ruthenus. The sequence continues at coordinate 170,876 of NC_081200.1, read as the reverse complement.
GGGCATACAGCTGGAATCACCATCTTCAACTTGCCAACTGTTTCCAAGCTCATTACTATCTTTTGCTTGTGACCCATCAGGTTTCATGTACTCGTCTGCTCTTAGATTGTTGTAATTGCCACACATGCCACAAGTCCCATTGAAATAAGAGCTGGGCACTTTCACTTCCACAGTGTGATCAGTATCATAAGAAACTGTGAGCTTGAAATCGGTCCCCAAAACTACATATCTCCCACTCCTGCCCGCAGTTATCGCCCCTCCAAGTAGCGTGACAGGAAGAGTCCTCCAAACACCATCAACCTGGAGAGAAATGGTGAAATACATTATACCAGAAAAGCAATAAATACAAGCTCTAGAAATGTGACATGCCAGGGTTTTGGAAGTTTTCATTTTCGATTTACAAATGATTAAAAGAATATATATATATATACAGTATATATATATATATATATATATATATATATATATATATATCATTATGTTTTCACTCATTCGAGGTTTGCTGAAATACTTCTGTGGAAGAAAGGCACAACACTTACCAAGACTCTACTAGTGTTCCCTCTCACTATGGATATTCTGTGATTGTAAACATCTACGTGAACTTGCTGCACATAGGAAATGGAAGGATGGCCCCGATTTTCATTCTTGGCTTCGACGTTGAAGTATGGGAGCGAGGATGAATTAGTGCAGAGCTTGGCTAATGTATAGGTGCAGGTGCCCATGAAGTGATGGGTAGCTTTATCGAATGTGTTGTAGTGAGGGTCATTATGAACCCTGCAGATGCCATAGGTATGCGGGTAGCAGCCAGGCACTCCATTGGAAATCCCGCAGTAATAGTCCTTAGGACATGAGGTCGCAGAACATGTTAACTTCCCACCTCGGGAAGGGCACGTGCATTTCGTTGAACAAGTGTCATCGGTCCAGAACTCAGATCCAGCAGGGTAATGCTTTCCATCATGCCAGCATCCACATTGCATACTGGACACACATCTGTCGTTGTACAGAAGATACCCACTGTCACAGACACAGCCTTCAACGCAAGGCAGATTACAAGTGGAGGGAGCGTTTGGATTAACACAGGAGGCAGGGCATGCAGTGCTGCATGGCTCATAGTGGCTGTTTGGTCCGCACGGTATGGCTAAAACAAGATGGACAAAGACAAACAAATGAGGTTTACAATACTATCTAATACTCACAAAGGTACTGGGGTTCAACACACTGCATTACATATATATAGAGAGAGAAAGAGAGAGAGAGAGAGAAGTACTTACAACAAAATGTCGAGTTCCGCCAAGGTGGTATATCGACCCCGTGTGCTTGACACATATCTGCATAGGACTGTAGGCTCTTACACAGGGCGTCAACATCCATGTTGAGCTCACAAAGGTCATAGACACAATTCACAAAGTAATCTCTTGGAGCTACTTTAGAGTGGCATTTCTTGAACGGCCCGTTATTATCGATGATCAAACCACAGTAATTCTTGCTTTCAATCATTTCTTTCTCTTCTACGCTGCACTCTGGTAAGACTACGGGACCGCTTGAGCAACTGAAAGATGAAATACATCAATTGTAAGACGTGTCTGTTTTGAAATACATCATTTTGAAACAGTATTGGCTTTGAGAATAAAACATACTTGGACTGATTGTGAACCTGCCAACTGTTGCCCAGGCTGGAAGAGTCTGGTTCCATTTCTCCATCTGGATTCAGGAAATCATCTGCTTGATCTCCATTATAATTTCCGCACATTCCACAAACCTTCTCTTGGAAAGAACTGGGCAGGGTGACCTCCACTCTGTGGTCTCCATCAAATTTAACTCGCAGTCCAAAACCAGTGGAAACCATGACATAGCGGCCACTTAGTCCAACATGTAAACCTGGTGTCACTGTCACCGGCACGTTCTCCATTTGTCCATTGACCTGCAGGTAGCGGTAATGTAGTTGTCATTATTGTTTTCTGGGCTGTGAGGAACACAGTGGTCAATGGCACCGAGTGCAGAGCTATTCCATACTGTACCTTAACTACTCTGTTCTTCTGCAGTGTGATTCTGTAGCTGTCCACCTCCACATTCACATAGCTCACGTACGATACACGTGTATTGCCTCTTCTGTATTCGTTGGCAGCTTCAACGTTGAAGAACGGCATGGTGCTGTTAGCACTGCACCGCTTGGACAATGTGTAGGTACAGTTCCCCATGAAATGATGCATTAGCTTGTCAAAGGTCTGGTAGTGAGGATCTCCCGACACAACACAAGCACTCTCTGCAGAAAAGTAGACCGTTGGTATTGCATTTCATAACTTTGCTAAATCATAGAAACTCAAAGGTTACAGTTTCCATAACTGAACATGTCCTAATGTAAAAATGTGATCAAATGAAATTGTAAGAAGGCAGGAAAGACCCAGAATGGCCTTGGAAATAAGGAACTCTGTCTATTTTGTATGAAACCTCTGTAGAATGTATTGATACAATGTTTCCAGTTTCTTACCATGTGGGCCCTAATCCTTACCTGTTTCCACGGAAGTCGTGGATCCTATTGTTGTGACGGTTGTTGCTGTTGTAGTTGTGGTTGATGGTGAGGGTGTGGGGGGCGTGACTGTCGGAGTACCTGAGCAGGATCTGAATTCAATGGACACATCATCCACAGCAACATCAGATCGATAATCATTGCCCCTCACTCCTTCTAAGATAATCTGTAAAATCAATGTTTTCATTGTGTGCATCAGAAAAGCATGGTAACCCTGTAGTGTACAGATAAGGTGTGATTCCCAGTTGTATTTCCAAGCACAATCTTTACCTTAAATCTTCCTGAGATGTTCAGTTCAACCTCTGCTGAATTCCACCTGTCTCCTTTGTTGCCTGTTTCTGTCCACATCAGTACTGGAGTTGAATTTTCAACCAGATACACATTCAGGGCCATGGTGCGAGCAACTCCATACATGTGATACCAGAATCGGAAGCAATGAGGCCCCGTAGCCGTGCATTCAGGACTGACCAGTTGAGCTACATCTCCTGTGTCAGCAAGATTGCCTTCAATATAAACGTAGTGGCCGCCTGCAAAGCAAGAACAACATCATAAAATAACTTCCACGTAAGAGAACATTGCCTGAAATGAATAACAGAATCAATTCTATAGTTTTTATTTTATATATATATATATCTGTGCAGGAAACCAGTAAAGCATGACTACCACTCATTAATCCAACATGTTTCACTGCCACTTACCTCCAGAGGTGTGGTCATAAGATGGCCCTGTGTACGGGGAAGGTGTTGCGCCTTGCATTCTTGTCCAGTCAAACCTGTCTGTTGTAGACTGGGTCCATTCACAGAAGCCACTGTCAAAGTTGCAGTCCATAGGACAACCTAGAGTGTGATCAATGACATTGTGGGACATGGAATTGTAATAATGCACTTCTATAAGTAATAATGAACAATCTGATTAATGGCGAATCAGAATCAATTTCAGTTTCATCACCATGCTGTTTACGTGCTCTCAGTATGCTATCTTACAAAGTTCAAACTTTTTAAACAACAACTGGAGCTTTTTAAGAATTACACTTCAACTAGTGCAGTACCTCCTGGTAGGGCTGTTGGAGTTGATGCAGCAGTTGGTGTTGTGATGATGGGACGTTCTGCAAAGAAATAATTATATTCAAATGAATAATAATTCTGCTGGGTGAAGTTAGGATAATACTGCTAGGACAACATGACGGTCTCATAATAAGAAAGGATATTCTGTTTACCGCAAACAGTGTCTTTCTCCCAGTCCCCAAGGTTCACTCCTGCATTTTCACAGGCTGCAGCATATGATTCCAGTGCATTGCAGAGCTGTTCAGTGCTTCCAGTTGTAGCACACTGGTCATAGACGCAGCTCTCAAAGTACTGTACCGGTGGGATGTACGAATGGCAAGTTTGAAATGGTCCGTCTTTAGCCAGGAGGACCCCACAGTGCTGCTCAGCCTCTTGTTCCAAGATTGGGGGGCACAGTGGTGGAGGTGGGGGCGGATCAGAAGCACATCTTTTTACAAAACAGAAACAGATCACTGGCCAGTTCCCTTGAATACTGGACAAATATATCTATCACACCTACTAACTTTTAATGGAAGGTAAAGTACGAACATAAAGTAAAGAACACTTACGGCCACTTGTCATCAGACACCCTCCAGCTGTGCCCAAACTCATTGAAATCCTGAACCACAACTTTATCTGGCCTCATAAAGTCATCTTTCTGGCTGTTGGTGTAAGTGCCACACAGTCCACACAGCTTCCCTTGGTACCTCTCCGTCACGTGGACTAGAAGCTCATGGTCTCCATTGAACTTCAGCTGCAGGCCAAAGTGGGTGTCAATCACCACATAAGAGCCACTCTGAGATACACTTATCCCTGGTCGGGGACTCCAAGGAAGAGTGGTCTTCAGGACATCGTCCACCTACAAAACATGAATTGAAATGACTGTGCAGAGAACTGAAACAGAGAAAGTGCATACTTTCTTAAGAATGAATGATTTACATATGAATGAACGATTCCAAGGTGATTGTAACTGTTTACATAAAAGAAGAGGCATTGTGAAGCAAAGCCGTTCAGTGAAATGTAACTCACATAAACCAGATTGTTCTTTCTCACAGCTATATGCACATCTTCAAGTTTAAGAGCAACAGAGTTGATGGCCGTCCACGTTGGATTACCCCTGTGCTCGTTTCGAGTCGTAACTGTGAAGCTGACGGATGTATTTCCACAGGTCTCCGTCACTGTATAGTTACAAGCGCCCTGGAAATGGTAAAGTTTCCCATCAAAGGTTTTATAGTGTGGGTCACCGTAGATGTGGCAAGTAGCAGTGCTTTCTGGATAACACCCCAAATGCCCATTTTGAACTTTGCAGATTTCTTGAGGACCACAGGACATTGGTGTGCAAGCCCATGCATTTCCCAGGCATTGACACCTTCTTTCACAGTTTTCTTCCATGAGAACTTCATCTTTCTGTCAACAAAATGCAGGAAAATGGAATTACTGAACAGGTAGGGCCCTGTTTTGAAGCAAAAGCAAAGGCAGATTTTTAGAGGAGAGTAAAATAGTTTTCACTGTGTAAATATAGAAAGTAACTCATCAAAAAGTAACTCATCAGAAAATAACAAAGCTGACCATTTCTGTATCTAAGCTGCTTCTTGCTAGTTGTATTCCTCTCAGAACACAAATTGCCTTGGCTTTTATGCAAGTCTATGTGCGAAGTCTATCAAGAACATCCAATAGGAAGTTCCAAAGTGCAATTAGTCTCCTTACCTCGTAGTACTGGCCATTATGCCAGCAGCCACAGGCGTCAAGAGAAACACATCTCCCTCCACTGAGTACAAACCCTCTGTTGCACTCGCATCCCTCCACGCAGGGTCTGCTGCAGTTCTCTGGCGCACCCTGATCTGTGCAGGTTGCAGGACAGGCGCTTGAGCAGACGTTGTAATGACTGTTCGCTGGGCATGGGATTTCTAAAACAAATGCAAATAAAACAAGGTTAACTGTCGAAAGGGTTCCGATTATGTTACAGCTGTTATGTTTTGAATAGTGGGTGTTAAGTAAAGAGGAATTGCTTACGACAGAAGGTAGTATTTCTCCATGGTGGAATGTTCACCCCAGCACTCTGGCAGGCATCTGCATATGCTTGTAAAGCATCACACAGCAAATGCTGGGCTCCAGATAATGCACACATATCAAAAACACAGCTCTCAAAGAAGCTCTCCGGATTAACAACAGAGAGACAGTTGGCAAAAGGGCCATCCTTTTTAGTGATCAGACCACAGAAACGGTCACTTTCATAGAGCTCCTCTGCTTCTGGCAGACAGAAGTCTGGGGGTGGATTGGGCATACAGCTGGAATCACCATCTTCAACTTGCCAACTGTTTCCAAGCTCATTACTATCTTTTGCTTGTGACCCATCAGGTTTCATGTACTCGTCTGCTCTTAGATTGTTGTAATTGCCACACATGCCACAAGTCCCATTGAAATAAGAGCTGGGCACTTTCACTTCCACAGTGTGATCAGTATCATAAGAAACTGTGAGCTTGAAATCGGTCCCCAAAACTACATATCTCCCACTCCTGCCCGCAGTTATCGCCCCTCCAAGTAGCGTGACAGGAAGAGTCCTCCAAACACCATCAACCTGGAGAGAAATGGTGAAATACATTATACCAGAAAAGCAATAAATACAAGCTCTAGAAATGTGACATGCCAGGGTTTTGGAAGTTTTCATTTTCGATTTACAAATGATTAAAAGAATATATATATATATACAGTATATATATATATATATATATATATATATATATATATATATATATATATATATCATTATGTTTTCACTCATTCGAGGTTTGCTGAAATACTTCTGTGGAAGAAAGGCACAACACTTACCAAGACTCTACTAGTGTTCCCTCTCACTATGGATATTCTGTGATTGTAAACATCTACGTGAACTTGCTGCACATAGGAAATGGAAGGATGGCCCCGATTTTCATTCTTGGCTTCGACGTTGAAGTATGGGAGCGAGGATGAATTAGTGCAGAGCTTGGCTAATGTATAGGTGCAGGTGCCCATGAAGTGATGGGTAGCTTTATCGAATGTGTTGTAGTGAGGGTCATTATGAACCCTGCAGATGCCATAGGTATGCGGGTAGCAGCCAGGCACTCCATTGGAAATCCCGCAGTAATAGTCCTTAGGACATGAGGTCGCAGAACATGTTAACTTCCCACCTCGGGAAGGGCACGTGCATTTCGTTGAACAAGTGTCATCGGTCCAGAACTCAGATCCAGCAGGGTAATGCTTTCCATCATGCCAGCATCCACATTGCATACTGGACACACATCTGTCGTTGTACAGAAGATACCCACTGTCACAGACACAGCCTTCAACGCAAGGCAGATTACAAGTGGAGGGAGCGTTTGGATTAACACAGGAGGCAGGGCATGCAGTGCTGCATGGCTCATAGTGGCTGTTTGGTCCGCACGGTATGGCTAAAACAAGATGGACAAAGACAAACAAATGAGGTTTACAATACTATCTAATACTCACAAAGGTACTGGGGTTCAACACACTGCATTACATATATATAGAGAGAGAAAGAGAGAGAGAGAGAGAAGTACTTACAACAAAATGTCGAGTTCCGCCAAGGTGGTATATCGACCCCGTGTGCTTGACACATATCTGCATAGGACTGTAGGCTCTTACACAGGGCGTCAACATCCATGTTGAGCTCACAAAGGTCATAGACACAATTCACAAAGTAATCTCTTGGAGCTACTTTAGAGTGGCATTTCTTGAACGGCCCGTTATTATCGATGATCAAACCACAGTAATTCTTGCTTTCAATCATTTCTTTCTCTTCTACGCTGCACTCTGGTAAGACTACGGGACCGCTTGAGCAACTGAAAGATGAAATACATCAATTGTAAGACGTGTCTGTTTTGAAATACATAATTTTGAAACAGTATTGGCTTTGAGAATAAAACATACTTGGACTGATTGTGAACCTGCCAACTGTTGCCCAGGCTGGAAGAGTCTGGTTCCATTTCTCCATCTGGATTCAGGAAATCATCTGCTTGATCTCCATTATAATTTCCGCACATTCCACAAACCTTCTCTTGGAAAGAACTGGGCAGGGTGACCTCCACTCTGTGGTCTCCATCAAATTTAACTCGCAGTCCAAAACCAGTGGAAACCATGACATAGCGGCCACTTAGTCCAACATGTAAACCTGGTGTCACTGTCACCGGCACGTTCTCCATTTGTCCATTGACCTGCAGGTAGCGGTAATGTAGTTGTCATTATTGTTTTCTGGGCTGTGAGGAACACAGTGGTCAATGGCACCGAGTGCAGAGCTATTCCATACTGTACCTTAACTACTCTGTTCTTCTGCAGTGTGATTCTGTAGCTGTCCACCTCCACATTCACATAGCTCACGTACGATACACGTGTATTGCCTCTTCTGTATTCGTTGGCAGCTTCAACGTTGAAGAACGGCATGGTGCTGTTAGCACTGCACCGCTTGGACAATGTGTAGGTACAGTTCCCCATGAAATGATGCATTAGCTTGTCAAAGGTCTGGTAGTGAGGATCTCCCGACACAACACAAGCACTCTCTGCAGAAAAGTAGACCGTTGGTATTGCATTTCATAACTTTGCTAAATCATAGAAACTCAAAGGTTACAGTTTCCATAACTGAACATGTCCTAATGTAAAAATGTGATCAAATGAAATTGTAAGAAGGCAGGAAAGACCCAGAATGGCCTTGGAAATAAGGAACTCTGTCTATTTTGTATGAAACCTCTGTAGAATGTATTGATACAATGTTTCCAGTTTCTTACCATGTGGGCCCTAATCCTTACCTGTTTCCACGGAAGTCGTGGATCCTATTGTTGTGACGGTTGTTGCTGTTGTAGTTGTGGTTGATGGTGAGGGTGTGGGGGGCGTGACTGTCGGAGTACCTGAGCAGGATCTGAATTCAATGGACACATCATCCACAGCAACATCAGATCGATAATCATTGCCCCTCACTCCTTCTAAGATAATCTGTAAAATCAATGTTTTCATTGTGTGCATCAGAAAAGCATGGTAACCCTGTAGTGTACAGATAAGGTGTGATTCCCAGTTGTATTTCCAAGCACAATCTTTACCTTAAATCTTCCTGAGATGTTCAGTTCAACCTCTGCTGAATTCCACCTGTCTCCTTTGTTGCCTGTTTCTGTCCACATCAGTACTGGAGTTGAATTTTCAACCAGATACACATTCAGGGCCATGGTGCGAGCAACTCCATACATGTGATACCAGAATCGGAAGCAATGAGGCCCCGTAGCCGTGCATTCAGGACTGACCAGTTGAGCTACATCTCCTGTGTCAGCAAGATTGCCTTCAATATAAACGTAGTGGCCGCCTGCAAAGCAAGAACAACATCATAAAATAACTTCCACGTAAGAGAACATTGCCTGAAATGAATAACAGAATCAATTCTATAGTTTTTATTTTATATATATATATATCTGTGCAGGAAACCAGTAAAGCATGACTACCACTCATTAATCCAACATGTTTCACTGCCACTTACCTCCAGAGGTGTGGTCATAAGATGGCCCTGTGTACGGGGAAGGTGTTGCGCCTTGCATTCTTGTCCAGTCAAACCTGTCTGTTGTAGACTGGGTCCATTCACAGAAGCCACTGTCAAAGTTGCAGTCCATAGGACAACCTAGAGTGTGATCAATGACATTGTGGGACATGGAATTGTAATAATGCACTTCTATAAGTAATAATGAACAATCTGATTAATGGCGAATCAGAATCAATTTCAGTTTCATCACCATGCTGTTTACGTGCTCTCAGTATGCTATCTTACAAAGTTCAAACTTTTTAAACAACAACTGGAGCTTTTTAAGAATTACACTTCAACTAGTGCAGTACCTCCTGGTAGGGCTGTTGGAGTTGATGCAGCAGTTGGTGTTGTGATGATGGGACGTTCTGCAAAGAAATAATTATATTCAAATGAATAATAATTCTGCTGGGTGAAGTTAGGATAATACTGCTAGGACAACATGACGGTCTCATAATAAGAAAGGATATTCTGTTTACCGCAAACAGTGTCTTTCTCCCAGTCCCCAAGGTTCACTCCTGCATTTTCACAGGCTGCAGCATATGATTCCAGTGCATTGCAGAGCTGTTCAGTGCTTCCAGTTGTAGCACACTGGTCATAGACGCAGCTCTCAAAGTACTGTACCGGTGGGATGTACGAATGGCAAGTTTGAAATGGTCCGTCTTTAGCCAGGAGGACCCCACAGTGCTGCTCAGCCTCTTGTTCCAAGATTGGGGGGCACAGTGGTGGAGGTGGGGGCGGATCAGAAGCACATCTTTTTACAAAACAGAAACAGATCACTGGCCAGTTCCCTTGAATACTGGACAAATATATCTATCACACCTACTAACTTTTAATGGAAGGTAAAGTACGAACATAAAGTAAAGAACACTTACGGCCACTTGTCATCAGACACCCTCCAGCTGTGCCCAAACTCATTGAAATCCTGAACCACAACTTTATCTGGCCTCATAAAGTCATCTTTCTGGCTGTTGGTGTAAGTGCCACACAGTCCACACAGCTTCCCTTGGTACCTCTCCGTCACGTGGACTAGAAGCTCATGGTCTCCATTGAACTTCAGCTGCAGGCCAAAGTGGGTGTCAATCACCACATAAGAGCCACTCTGAGATACACTTATCCCTGGTCGGGGACTCCAAGGAAGAGTGGTCTTCAGGACATCGTCCACCTACAAAACATGAATTGAAATGACTGTGCAGAGAACTGAAACAGAGAAAGTGCATACTTTCTTAAGAATGAATGATTTACATATGAATGAACGATTCCAAGGTGATTGTAACTGTTTACATAAAAGAAGAGGCATTGTGAAGCAAAGCCGTTCAGTGAAATGTAACTCACATAAACCAGATTGTTCTTTCTCACAGCTATATGCACATCTTCAAGTTTAAGAGCAACAGAGTTGATGGCCGTCCACGTTGGATTACCCCTGTGCTCGTTTCGAGTCGTAACTGTGAAGCTGACGGATGTATTTCCACAGGTCTCCGTCACTGTATAGTTACAAGCGCCCTGGAAATGGTAAAGTTTCCCATCAAAGGTTTTATAGTGTGGGTCACCGTAGATGTGGCAAGTAGCAGTACTTTCTGGATAACACCCCAAATGCCCATTTTGAACTTTGCAGATTTCTTGAGGACCACAGGACATTGGTGTGCAAGCCCATGCATTTCCCAGGCATTGACACCTTCTTTCACAGTTTTCTTCCATGAGAACTTCATCTTTCTGTCAACAAAATGCAGGAAAATAGAATTACTGAACAGGTAGGGCCCTGTTTTGAAGCAAAAGCAAAGGCAGATTTTTAGAGGAGAGTAAAATAGTTTTCACTGTGTAAATATAGAAAGTAACTCATCAAAAAGTAACTCATCAGAAAATAACAAAGCTGACCATTTCTGTATCTAAGCTGCTTCTTGCTAGTTGTATTCCTCTCAGAACACAAATTGCCTTGGCTTTTACGCAAGTCTATGTGCGAAGTCTATCAAGAACATCCAATAGGAAGTTCCAAAGTGCAATTAGTCTCCTTACCTCGTAGTACTGGCCATTATGCCAGCAGCCACAGGCGTCAAGAGAAACACATCTCCCTCCACTGAGTACAAACCCTCTGTTGCACTCGCATCCCTCCACGCAGGGTCTGCTGCAGTTCTCTGGCGCACCCTGATCTGTGCAGGTTGCAGGACAGGCGCTTGAGCAGACGTTGTAATGACTGTTCGCTGGGCATGGGATTTCTAAAACAAATGCAAATAAAACAAGGTTAACTGTCGAAAGGGTTCCGATTATGTTACAGCTGTTATGTTTTGAATAGTGGGTGTTAAGTAAAGAGGAATTGCTTACGACAGAAGGTAGTATTTCTCCATGGTGGAATGTTCACCCCAGCACTCTGGCAGGCATCTGCATATGCTTGTAAAGCATCACACAGCAAATGCTGGGCTCCAGATAATGCACACATATCAAAAACACAGCTCTCAAAGAAGCTCTCCGGATTAACAACAGAGAGACAGTTGGCAAAAGGGCCATCCTTTTTAGTGATCAGACCACAGAAACGGTCACTTTCATAGAGCTCCTCTGCTTCTGGCAGACAGAAGTCTGGGGGTGGATTGGGCATACAGCTGGAATCACCATCTTCAACTTGCCAACTGTTTCCAAGCTCATTACTATCTTTTGCTTGTGACCCATCAGGTTTCATGTACTCGTCTGCTCTTAGATTGTTGTAATTGCCACACATGCCACAAGTCCCATTGAAATAAGAGCTGGGCACTTTCACTTCCACAGTGTGATCAGTATCATAAGAAACTGTGAGCTTGAAATCGGTCCCCAAAACTACATATCTCCCACTCCTGCCCGCAGTTATCGCCCCTCCAAGTAGCGTGACAGGAAGAGTCCTCCAAACACCATCAACCTGGAGAGAAATGGTGAAATACATTATACCAGAAAAGCAATAAATACAAGCTCTAGAAATGTGACATGCCAGGGTTTTGGAAGTTTTCATTTTCGATTTACAAATGATTAAAAGAATATATATATATATACAGTATATATATATATATATATATATATATATATATATATATATATATATATATATATATATATATATATATATATATATTTCATTATGTTTTCACTCATTCGAGGTTTGCTGAAATACTTCTGTGGAAGAAAGGCACAACACTTACCAAGACTCTACTAGTGTTCCCTCTCACTATGGATATTCTGTGATTGTAAACATCTACGTGAACTTGCTGCACATAGGAAATGGAAGGATGGCCCCGATTTTCATTCTTGGCTTCGACGTTGAAGTATGGGAGCGAGGATGAATTAGTGCAGAGCTTGGCTAATGTATAGGTGCAGGTGCCCATGAAGTGATGGGTAGCTTTATCGAATGTGTTGTAGTGAGGGTCATTATGAACCCTGCAGATGCCATAGGTATGCGGGTAGCAGCCAGGCACTCCATTGGAAATCCCGCAGTAATAGTCCTTAGGACATGAGGTCGCAGAACATGTTAACTTCCCACCTCGGGAAGGGCACGTGCATTTCGTTGAACAAGTGTCATCGGTCCAGAACTCAGATCCAGCAGGGTAATGCTTTCCATCATGCCAGCATCCACATTGCATACTGGACACACATCTGTCGTTGTACAGAAGATACCCACTGTCACAGACACAGCCTTCAACGCAAGGCAGATTACAAGTGGAGGGAGCGTTTGGATTAACACAGGAGGCAGGGCATGCAGTGCTGCATGGCTCATAGTGGCTGTTTGGTCCGCACGGTATGGCTAAAACAAGATGGACAAAGACAAACAAATGAGGTTTACAATACTATCTAATACTCACAAAGGTACTGGGGTTCAACACACTGCATTACATATATATAGAGAGAGAAAGAGAGAGAGAGAGAGAAGTACTTACAACAAAATGTCGAGTTCCGCCAAGGTGGTATATCGACCCCGTGTGCTTGACACATATCTGCATAGGACTGTAGGCTCTTACACAGGGCGTCAACATCCATGTTGAGCTCACAAAGGTCATAGACACAATTCACAAAGTAATCTCTTGGAGCTACTTTAGAGTGGCATTTCTTGAACGGCCCGTGATTATCGATGATCAAACCACAGTAATTCTTGCTTTCAATCATTTCTTTCTCTTCTACGCTGCACTCTGGTAAGACTACGGGACCGCTTGAGCAACTGAAAGATGAAATACATCAATTGTATGACGTGTCTGTTTTGAAATACATCATTTTGAAACAGTATTGGCTTTGAGAATAA